>NW_020837992.1:9210858-9473303 GCF_003676395.1 Aethalodelphis obliquidens | reverse complement strand
GTGTGTGTGTGTGTGTGTGTGTGTGTGTGTGTGTGTGTGTGTGTGTGCGCATGCACGCGGATGAGTGTGTTGAAGTGAGATGTACGGGGACAGGGTCATGAGTGAGTAGAGGTTGCTAATTGGGGGCAGATGTGCAAAAAGTTAAAGACATAGTCCCTGCCCTTAGGCGTTTATAACCTAAGAATCCAACACATATCTGCTTAGTGAAGCAGAAGTACAGCTACCCAGTTTTCAATCACAGCTCTTAGTAGCTTGCCATGCCAACTGGGGTAAGGCAACTTCTCGGGACTTTAGCTCCTCCCTTTGTAAAACACAGAGCATATCACTGCCCTGTCCTGGAAGCATATGTAATCTGGGCACCAGTGGCCTGCATCCTGGGTTGGGGGAGGGCAGCAACTCTGTGGTGTTCTTCATCTTTGTCTCTGCTCCTCAATGCCTCAATGTCAATGCTTGACACATTCTGAGTACTCAGTATTTGCACCTTGAAAAAAAGTACTAACAGCCCTATTATGTGATAATTAATTTAAAGAGCTCCTTGGCCACATCAATGATGACAAGAGTTAACCAACCCCTGTTTAGGGCTGGAGAGGCTAGCCTCAAAAAAGACCCTTCACATGGAAGAAATGGCCTTCACTCCAAAAGTCACCCGTCAGAAGACAGGGAAGAGCTGAGTTTTTAAAATGCATGTTTTATTATTCAGCCTTCAGCAGAAATGTCACCTTTCTAAAGCAAGCTGTTATCATGCGCTCACCGTGCCAAACAGGCGCCTCTGAGGAGCAGGATTTTATCTCAACATTTTTCCTGATTTGTGTTTCTCTTTCAAGGAGCTCCATGCCTTAAGGCACCTGAAACACTAACAGCACAAGAAGGTAAGGTTACAGGAGGAGCAGACTCCAACAACATGAAACAGGGATTTTTGCAAAACAGGTCCAGGATCAGCATCAAAGCTCTAGTCTGCAGTCACCCTGCCCAATAATTCATGTCCTCTCAGTGCAGTTCATTGTTTTCTGGTGGGCTCCTTGGTTGAAACCATATTCTCAAAGAAACTCCGTTTTGTGACAGGGCCCCCATTAGCGGGCTCAGCCACATGACAGGCCTAGAAGCAGCCAGCACAACTGCCGGCAACGCTTGCCAAGAAGCCAGATGCTGCCACACATTGGCATCTGGGTCCTGGAATCGCAACCATGCTCTCAGTCTGGCTAGGGATTCTGACCCCAGCTACGGAAGGAGACAAAGGAAGGGAAGAAAGAGACGGAGCAAGGGGAGGGAGGGCAGGCTGTGGAAAAGTCTCTTGGTAATTTCCCTACCATGGGTTTAGAGCTTCCACAACAAAAGACTCGGAAAGCTGCTACCAACGCTGCCATGGGCGGGAGAGGTAGAGACGGGGAGCATTCTAAACCCAGCGAGCTATTTTGGCACCTGGGGAATGGGGGTGGCTGATTCTAAAGGAGACAGCTGCAGCGGGCAGCCACCGCTCTCCCCTCGGCTCCCTCACACCACGACAGCCCACAGAGGAAATAAGCTGCCGGACAGGGCTTCAATCTGCAGCAGAGGGATAGAGAGTGGCAACGTCAGGATGGCTGTCGCTTTCTGCTTTCTGAGTGCCAAGACTGATGAGCATCACAAAAGGCCAAAGAAATGGCCAGGGCGAGATCCAGATTGGCAATCTTCAGGGGATCCTTACAATCCAGAAATGTGTGATAGGTGGGGTGTTTTGACCACAGGAACAAGGTGCAGGCAAAAAGAAGCCCTTTGCCTTGAAGTGGCCTTTGATGCTAAGGTAATACGAGCCTGAGTGAACTTTCAGGTCCTGCTGGAGTCAGGTTAGGTGGAGGTATGACCCAGAGGGGTGAGCTGAATGAGGAAAGTTTAGGGTTTGAAGTGAGAGGTGAGAGAATAAAAAGCAGGCAGCAGTTCTTCTTTCTCAAACTACCAAATTCTATCCAGCACCCCCTTTACCCACAACACGCTTGTCGGGAGCTGCTCAGGGCCTTACACTTGAAACACAGGTTAGAGGAGCAAGCAAATGAGAGAGTGACGACACGGTGGGAAGGGTCTGGCCTCTGCGGCCAGAGGACTGGGGGAAACAGCCCCAGAGGACGCTTACCAGCAGGAGGGTTGCTTCTCTTAGGGGCACAGGGGCTCTTTTCTGTTCACCAGATACTGTATTCCCTGACCAGAATTGCGTGGTGCGCCTCTGCTCATAATCAGCGGGGACAAGCAGGTGTTGGGGGAACCTCTGTCTACCAGTAAAAAGAATTGTGCAAAGCATGTCCTATCAATGGCGGCTTAAGAAATAGTGTCATTTTGGGGGATAGGGAGGGTGGGAGGGAGACGCAAGAGGGAGGAGATATGGGGATGTATGTATATGTACAGCTGATTCACTTTGTTATACAGCAGAAACTAACACACCACTGTAAAGCAATTATACTCCAATAAAGATGATAAAATGAAATAAAATATATAACAACAAAAAAAGAGAAGGAAATAGTGTCATTTTTAAGGATAGCACATTACTATTGAGGCTGAGTCTAGGCACAGCAAGAACACAGAGACACGTGAAGCCAGTGGCAACACTGAAACCCCACCTACTGAAAACAAGAAATTACCTAAACATCTTGCAGATGCTCATGAGAGGTTAATATATATTTGGTCAAAACAGACTTTATTAATCATCTAATCTAATAAACTTGGTACCTTATAAACAAAAGAGCCTTAATTTAAAGTGAAAAATAGGAAAATAGTGGGTCACCCACATTCCCCTCACCACCCCGCCCCCTCACACACACACACAAAGCCTTCAGGGAAAATTTCATACATTTTACTTTACTCCTGTGAAGCTTGGTGCCCATTTTCAACAGGCAAAACCAAGTCTACCGAGAAAGCATCCCAAGCTAAGTCCCTCAGTTCTAAAGAGAACACTGAGCTGCTCTGCTACCCTTCAGAATGAGATGAGAACATGCTGGCATCTTTCTCAAACTTGGTTTAGATTCTTTACATTCAGATTTTGAACAACGCAGGGACTAAACACTAAATTTCCACTGTGGCTCTGCTTAAGAATGAGCAAACAACCCAGCAGTATACAACAAGTAACCAAAAGAATTATGATTATAATGCTTATCCTACTTCTAAATGGATGAGTCATTTGAATCTAGTAACTACGACGGAAGTGGCTGTGTCTCTTTGCGGGGACAGAATCACTCCCCACCATGTATGCCTCCTTTTGCCCCCTCCTCTGATGTTTCCTTTATCCAACTGGCTATTCCCCTTGCCTTTTCCCTTCCTCCTTATTGTCCTCATTATCTGTCTTCTCTGGTCATCTGTTCCCATTGAGGCAAAAACTGCTTGGGCCAGCCTTCTGGGAAATATGCTAAGTGTTGGGAAGTGTCTTCAAACTCAAAACACACACCACGGGGAAGGATGTTTATGTTCATACAAAGCAGAGGCAATAAACTGACGTTAAACTAAGGCAGTGGTTCTCAAACGTGATCATGCATCAGAATCAACTGGAAGGGCTTGCGAAATCAAACAGACTGCGTGCCAGCCCCCAGAATTCTGATTCAGTAGATTTGGAACAGAGTTCAAGAATATGCTTTTCTAACAAGTTCCCAGGTGATGCTAATGCTGATGGTTTGGGAACCCCTTTTTTTCATTTCCCTAAAACTTTTTTGGGGGGGGGAGTAATTTCAAACTTAAAGCCACAAGAAAAGTGAAAATCGCTGTATTTCCTTGACCCGGATGGGAATTGTTTTTTTTGAGGACCACTAAGCTAAGCTAAAGGTAGGTCAGAGCGGACAGCAATCACCTGACAGGACACCATCTAAGAGCAAGAGCAGAACACCATCCAAATAGAAAGCAAGACCAACTATTTAAAAGGTGGGAAGAAGTATCACAAAATGATGAAAGAAGGTGAGATGGGACCCAGGGGTTTTAAGCTCAGAATAGGAAACACCATTATCAACCAATGCGGGAGAAGTGTAGAAGCTCTCCTGGTTTGTCTCTCTGGTGATTCCTTGGGGGTGATTTTACAAACAACAAATCGGTATCTCCTAGTATAAACTGGCTTCATAAAAAAAGGAAAGCAATTATTTGATAGGGAAACTCTACACCTGAGAGACATGGATGAGAGGACAGTCATGTACCCCTCTTTTGTATTCTATCTCCTGAACTTAGGACTTTATCTCTTGCCTGAATTTCTGCAGTGACTCCTAACTGATCTCTCTGTCTCTTATCACCTTCTCTCCAATATTATTCTCCATTCTAACCCTAAAGTTACCTTTTTAACAGCAGCCTGCAATAATGTCATCTCTCTAAAGTCCCCTGCAACTTAGAGAACGAAGTCCAAATGTCCACGTGGCATTTAATCTGGCCCCAACCCACCCTTCAAATTCATATGCCTACACACCAGCCCAAACACAACACGCACAGCTTTACGTTTTTCCAGCTCCATGCCTTTGTATACAACTATTTTTTGTTCCACTGGAAACTTTCCTTCTTCCCAAACAAAATCTGGAAAAAAGAAAAGTCCTTATGTTTAAAAATACCATTCAAAGGTCAAAGTTTTGTTCCAATACAGGAAGCCTTCCTGCAGTTCCTCGGATCTCTCCTCTGTATGCTCACCATACTCTATTTGTACCCTGTAACACAACATTCTGCCCTACTTATTATTTATGCTTTATTTCCCCTGAGTTTTATAAGATCCTTGAAGACAGCACCATGTCTTTTGTTCAGTGACCAGAGAAACCCATAGGAGGCAGGGTGGGTAGATGAAGAGGCGATGAAGAGAGGAAGATGGAGAAGAATGAAAAAAGAGTAGGAGAGCATAGGGAGGGGACGTGTTCAGTTTTATAGTTTTCTTAGGCATTTAGAATGTTTTTCCTGGAGACAGATCCTTCAAATATCTAACACATTTTCTTTCCAGAACAACCCAGACTGAATAGTTGTATAGATTTTTTGTTTTGCCAACACTACACCTCCTTTTCTTCTTATTTTCTATCTATGTCACAACTGAGTCAATTTCATGTCTGTCTCCCATATGGTAAGGGCAACATCACACTGCAGTCATTATTTGGGCACTGAAACAGACTCAGATCTCTTTACATTTGTCAAATCCCCTTTGACGTTTGCCTCTTTGGGTGGGGTTGGTCAAACTCCTGCCTTGTGGATTAGCTTTAGGAGGAATTTGATCAACATTCCCAGAAGAGTCACCTTTTTGATATGAAAATTTTTTGAGACTTACAAAAGCAGGATGCCAACATCTGTAAGTGTGACTAAAAGCTGGTTCATTTGCCATTCTTCCTTACCCCATTCAATAAGAGGTTTTCCTGCCCAAAGAAATGAAAGCAGCTCTTCGTAGACACTCACCAGCTGTCTTCTGCAAGAAAGCAGAGTTAGAACCAACTCTGGATAAGCATGTCACTTAATCCTTTCCAAAAAGTTAGTTCAGCACCTTTTTTCCTGGGATAGGAGGAACAATTTCAGTTTCTGCCTAACTCTTGCTGGGGGAAGAACAAAGAGTAGCACTTTAAATCTAGCTCAAAAAAACATGCTCTCTATTGCTCCAGATACCTGGGCCAACATGCCTGACGAGTACCTTGCTTCACTTTCCTAGAGTAACACTCAAGTCACTTTCTCTCTTACACCTCCACACATTTTCTCTGCTGCTGTTTCTCCCTGAGATAGATCCCTGGATCAAGGGAAGAAGTCATGTGATAGGGACAAAAAATGCAACGCTATGCCATCTGACTACATATCACCACTATTGTAAATCTTCCTAAAAAAGGAAACTTGTTCTCCGGTTTCCTATTTACTGTCCTTGAGAGAATAAGTGATGCCAAGTCACAAAAACCTGTAGTACTTTGCTTCCCATTTCCCTACGGCTACTATGTTTACAACTTTACTTAGAAAGAGCTGAATTCACAGCTTTTGCCATTTAGTAACCCTTCAACATGAGGACTTAATATGAAATCCTTAAAATGAGCTGAGTAGACATCAAATACTCAAAAGTCCAAATTACCTAGACTGGTAGAGGTTAATGTTCTACATTAAATAGGAACAGAAAGTATCAATTTTGTACTCTGATTATGCCTGCCCAAGAACTGAGTCAAATAAACACATAAAATATGATAGATGAGGGCAATGGGGGTAGGAAAACCACCACGGTTGTTGAGAAAGGTCTAAGAAGTGAATAAATGTAGGTGTGTCCTACCCTCCTTTCACCTCTGTGTACTTCTATCTGGACTTTCAACTCTCCTTTTCCAGCGTAGAGCTGACTGAGAAATAGCCTTTTAATATTTCAATCTATTTTTAATTTTTATAGCCACATAACCACTAAGGGCTATGCTACTGAGTGGGTAAATGGCAGTAACCCAAGTATCTGGGATTACTAAAAAAAAATTATAAGAAAACAGTTAAGTATCAATTTAAGATTTTCATTAACCTTCTATTTTTACAATGTTGGTTTATCAAATTAGTTCACTCTGAAAAAGAGAAAGGCCGCCGTATACTTGGGAAGCTTAGAACTCAACTACCTTTTCATTCTATAGGTGAGGGAACAGGTCTAGAATATTGTTATTTGATTAAAGTTAAAAGAAAAGGCTAGTTAGTTACAGAGACAAGACCAGATACTACTCTAAGACTTTCTATTATATTCCACAATCCTCAAAGAAAGAACTTGAAATATGAGGCTTCATTCATTACCCAGAGCATTTAGAAATACCAAACGTTAAATCAACTACTCTAAGAAGAAAAATGATGCATCTTATGCCTTGGCCTTTGCTATAAAGTAATCCCTAAGTGAGTCCAATAAAGATGCTAGAAAGGGCCCCCTGAGAGGCAAAGAACCTTTCAGTGCTATAGTCAGATTTCTCTCTATCATAAATTATGAACAAGTGAATCCAACTAAGGCATACTATGTGTAGGGCCCTAACATAATGTTACTGGTCATAGCATGAATATTATTTATAGATTTTAAATTCTTCATTAAATGCACTATATAAAAGCCAAACTCAGTCTTGGTTCACAGTGACTCTGAAATAGGATAGCGTAGGAAAAGCCTGAGGGTCAAAACACAACAGGAAATACAGCTGTTTAAAAAGGTTTAAAAGGCAGGTTTAAATATGTTAACAAGAGGTCAGTTATCACAACAAGTAAGTTGAAAAGATATACGTTCCAAAAAAGTATTAACTCATATCATAGTTAAAACAAACTGCTAGAATCACGGCATTCTTTTTTACTCTTAGGAAGCTTATCTTACCCTTCTGTGAAACGGAAATGGTAGATTTTCATGCCTTGTCTGAAGATAGGTGGCATTACACCAAGTTATTGGCAACCCACTGGTAAAGCTCTCCTATAAAGAACATAGTAACATAACAGTCAAGGACACCAGTACTTTCATATAAAAGTATAAAATCAAAAGAGAGCAAGGACTCAAACAGATGTTTGAACATCAGCGTTCTTAAGGACACTGTTTATGACAGCCAAAAGGTAGAAATGCCCAAATGTCCATTGACAGATGAATGGCTAAACAAAATGTGATATACACATACAATGGAATATTATTCAGCCTTAAAAAGGAATGAAATTCTGATATAGGCTACAGTATGGATGAACCTTGAAAACCTTATACCAAGTAAAATAAGCCAGACATAAAAGAACAGATATTATATGATTCCACTTCTGTGAGAGACCAAGAAGAGTCAAATTCATACAGAAAGTAGAAGAGTGGTTACTAGGGGCTATGGGGAGGAAGAATGGGAAGTTATTGTTTAATGGGTAAAGAGTTTCAGTTTAGGATGATTAAAAAGTTCTGAAATGCATAGTGGTAATGGTTGGGAAAAAATGTGAATATACTTAATGCCACTGAATTGTATACTTAAAAGTGGTTAAAATGGTAAATTTTATGTTATGTAAAATTTACTACAATTAAAAAAAGTCAGATGAGAAAAAAATAAAAACAAGTGTAAAAAATCAAATGAGAAATACTAAGTGGTAAGTTCTTCTCTGATTTTGATATTTCTAATATACATCATCAAGTAAAAATAGACGAGGGGCTTCCCTGGTGGCGTAGTGGTTGAGAGTCCACCTGCCAATGCAGAAGACATGGGTTCGAGCCCTGGTCCAGGAAGATCCCACATGCCGTGGAGCAACTGGGCCCGTGCGCCACAACTACTGAGCCTGTGCTCTCAACTAGAGAAAGCCCACGTGCAGCAATGAAAACTGCCCAGTGCAGCCAAAAATTAATTAATTGTAAAAAAGGAAAAGCTTTTTTTTAAAAAAAAAAAAAAAGTAAAAACAGACTTGGGTCCATCACCCCAAAGCTATTTATCCTGTGTGTTTATTACTAATATAATTCATGTCTACCATGATTATGAATGATGTATTTACATTAAGCACAATTCCAAACACAGAGAGAGAGAGAGAGAGAGAGAGAGAGAGAGAGAGAGAAACTGAAGCAGTGGAATTCTGTCAACACACTAACACAGCAACCATCTGTTAACACTGTCCTTTGAATCCAAGGGACCCAAATCATGTGGTAGGGCTGGGAGCTTCACCTTAGCTGTGAAGTCCTACTTTCATGTCATAGGGCAGTTCTGGAAGGAAGCTCTGTAATGGCCAGTTCTAACTACTTACAGATTTCCTACTAGTCCTACACAGGAAGTCATTCTTGTGTCTCACCTGCATGAGTTCCTGTTATGAGGCCAGGGGGCTGGTGAGTTGAAATCCAGTTCCAGGGAGTGATGTCATCTTGACTGAGCTATGATCCTGCTGACCTGCTCCCCATCCCAGTGTTGTTGCAGCACTTCAGCTGGGTTTCAGGTTATAAGGGGACCAAAAAGGAAAATGGGGGAGTAGGATAATAGAAAAAGCAAAAATGCTTGCACATTTCCTTTGTGTCACTAAAGCATTTTCTGCTTCCATTTAATTTGATGGGCAGACCTGGCCAATGGCAGCTGGAAGCTGTACAGATGCTCTTGGAGTAGGGATAGGCTCTCACACAGATCTCAAAAATACAAAGAATTAAAACATACAGAAAACTTTCATTACGTTGTGGTTCCTAACTTGAAAATGGTGACTTATTCTTTCTTCTTTGGATAAAATTTAAAGAACAGACATTAACTTAAAATTCTGTAAATTGTTGTAAACAATGCATGACTACAGGAGCTATCTTAGCGACAGAAGGAAATCGAATACAAATGTTTGGAGATGTATAAATACTCATGTTCTTTCTACACAACGTCAAGTAGATTTGGAGGTCAAATCTGGAAATCCTGTCAATACGTTATAAAATAGGATTGCCATTCAATCCCATTTAGAGGAGATCCTTTGGTTCTTAGGATACTAAGGCATAAAACTAAAATGAAGTCAAGCATAATAAGAAGCAGAAATTGTTAACATTCCAAAATGAAAGGAAGAGAGGCCTTCGGAAAAAAAGAAAAAAAACTTAAACAATTAAATGAAAGAGAGATTTAAATTTTTACTACGTTTATTTCACATGATTCTTTAGTTCTTATTAAGTTGATACAATTTGAGGAAATAAATACTCCCTTCCCTTTTTTGTTGCATATGTATTAATAGGGGTAGGAAGAACAGAACATGAGAGAATAGACAAAGGGTGCAGAAAGTGAAAAAATAAAGATGAAGAGAGAGAGAGCGAAAGAGAGAGTGTTCATATGAACCCTTCTGTTAGCAGTATCAACCAACAAAGTACACAGCTGACAACATGAAGTGTTTTCTTCTCACGTGGACTTCAGAAAGAATGACTATGGGACCATATTTGACATACATTAATTATATAGCATTGTGGTTCAGTTTTCCTATCAGACATGACGTGTATTTTCTTTTTTTCTCACTTTTTAAGCTCCACAGATGACATTATTCATGAAGCACTTTTAGTATATTATTCAGCAAATATTAATTTGATCATATTAAACCAATCCTGGTTAGCAGAAAGCACTGTCAGCTGCCATGTAAAGGTCCTCCTTTCAAGTAACACTTCATTCTACACTTGGAGCTTCATATCAGAGGAAGGTCTTGAAGGGCATTCCTCTTTTAGTTGGGTTTACAACTCACCTGCAACACTAAGTGCAGATAAAATAAAGATCACACCTCAGTTAAAGGTTTGTACATAACAGCCCCTTGCAAATGTAGCCAATATCTTGTCCAGACAGTAACTGTAAAGGAATTGTTCTCTCTCAGGCTTTTTCTTTCTCCATTTCCTCTAAAGATCTTCATCCCAATGCTTGGTGCCCCATAACTGAGTGTAAGGCAGAGCTACCTCTGTGCTGGAGACGCTTGTCATAGAGAAGATCAGAACGTGTGCAGAGAACCCTGCATTATGTTCATCTCATTAGTTCTGCCCAATCCACAGGGGTAAAAAATGGATGAGATTTGATATCTTCAACACCAGCAACTCCAGCACCAAGACGCTCCACAGGGTTGAACTGTAAGAGCTAAAAAAGAAGGATTTAGTGAATAGTGGGAATCCAACTAAAGAATCAAAGGAAAAGAAAAATATATGAAAGGAAAGAACTTCTAAATTCAACCCCAGTAACAAATGGACTTGACTGACAGCCAACTGGCTATATTTCTTTGAAAGGGAATTATGTCTATGATACCACTCTAGCTGTGTGGTGGTGGGGACTTTTCAACTGATTTGAAATATGACCTTGAGTAACTCACTTTGTTTCTCATCCTCATATAGTACAATAGGATAGTTACACCTATCAATTTCCTACTCCAAAAGTACAATTATGACATTAATTAGATATTGCACCAAATTCTGAGAGATCCACTTACTCCTTTCATGATGAGAAAGTTTGGGAGGCGCAATAAGTCTTTCAACCCCTAGTGAATTATATATGCACCAGGTCTAAACTTTACCTAAGGTCTGAATAAGCCAATTCATATTCCAGAATTGCTTTCTTTGAAATAGCTGACTCACATGGGACAATGTGATACAATGAGTGAAATGTGTTTCTACTTCTTCACTAACAGGAATCAGGTATAAAATAAGTTAATAAATGTTACACACAATAGGATTGTTAAGTGTGGGAAAATAAAAGTAGTCATATACAATTATAGAGGACCCTGGGCATACTGAAAGAATGTGTTAAGACATTCATGTATCCCCAAATTTTTGTTTTAACAGCTTTACTGAAGGATAATTTATATAGCATAAAATTTATCTGCTGTAAGTATACAACTTAATGATTCTTAGTAAATTTAAAGAGTTGTGCAACTTTCACCACAATCCAGTTTTAGAACATTTTGATCATCCTAAAAAGTTTCCTCATCCTGTTTGCAGTTAATCCACATTTCCATCTCCAGCCCTAGGCAACCACTGATTTGTTTTCTATCTCTATAAACTTGCCCTTTCTGAATAAATGAAATCATAAAAATATGTTGTCTTTTGCAGCTGCCTTCTTTCACTTAGCATAATGTTTTTGAGATTCATCCGTGTTGTAGCACGTATCAACAGTCTGTTCCTTTTTACTTCTGAACAGCATTCCACTATTTGGATATAACACATCTTGTTAATATATTCACCAGTTAATGGACATATGGACTTTCCAGGTTGTGGCTATAATTAATAGTATATATGACTTCCTGCAGACACATATTTTCATTTCTCTTAAGGACATTCCTAGGAGTGGGACTGGTGGGTCTTGTGTTAAGTATTTCTCTTAAGGACATTCCTAGGAGTGGGACTGGTGGGTCTTGTGTTAAGTTTATGTTTAGCTTTTTAAGAAACTACCAAACTTTTCTAAAGTATCTGTACCATTTTACGTTCCTGCCAGCAACGTATGAGAATTCCAGTTTCTCTACACCCTCGTCGATAATTGATACTGTCTTTTTTATTACAGCCCTTCTAGTGGGTATTAGTGGTATCTTATTATGGTTTTAATTTATATTCCCTAATGACTAGTGATGGTGAGCATCTTTTCATGTACTTCTTAGCCATTTATAAAGCCTCCTTGGTGAACCTTTGCCCATTTTTATACTGAGCTGTTTGCTTACTGAGTTAAAAGGTTCTTTACACATTCTGAAAACAAATCTTTTATCAGTTGCATGATGTGCATATATTTTGTCCCAGTCTGTGGCTTGTCTTTTCATTCTTTTACTGGTATCTTTTGAAGTGCAAAAGTTTTTAATTTTAATGAAGTCCACTTTATCATTTTTTTTCTTTTATGGATCATGTTTTGGTGTCATACCTAATAATTCTTTTCCTAACCCAAGGTCATGAAGATTTTCTCCAATATTTTTCCTACGATTTTACAGTTTTAGCTCCCACATATAGGTTTATGAGCTATTTTGAGTTAATTTTTGCATATGATATGAATTAAGGGTCTTAGTTTATTTTGGTTTTAGCATGTGAATATTTGATTTTCCCAGCACCATTTTTTTTTTAACATCCTTATTGGAGTAAAATTGCTTTACAATGGTGTGCTAGTTTCTCTTTTATAACAAAGTGAATCAGCCATACATACACATATGCTCCCATATCTCCTCCCTCCCCAGCACCATTTGTTGAAAAGATTATTTTTTCATCATCGAATTATCTTGGCACCTTTATGGAAAATCCATTGACCATAAATGTAGGAGTTTATTTCTGAACTCTCAATTCCATTCCATTGATCTATATTGCTTATCTTTGCTCTAATACCACAGTAATTAAGTAGTTACTGTAGCTTTATACTGACTGGAAATTGGGAGTGTAAGTACTCCTTCTTTGTTCTCTTTCAAAATTGTTTTGGATACTCTAGGTCCCTTGCCTTTTCATATTCTTTTTTTTTTTTTTTTTGCGGTACACGAGCCTCACACTGTTGTGGCCTCTCCCATTGCAGAGCACAGGCTCTGGACGCACAGGCTCAACGGCCATGGCCCACGGGCCCAGCCGCTCCGCGGCATGTGGAATCTTCCAGGAACGGGGCACGAACCCGTGTCCCCTGCATCGGCAGGCGGACTCTCAACCACTGCGCCACCAGGGAAGCCCCCATATTCATTTTGAAGTCACTAAAGTTTTCCCAATTTTGCTGATCTTTTCAAAGAACCAACTTGTGATTTAATTTTTCTCTTATTTTTCTCTTCTATCCAATGAAGATTTTCTCTTTCATTGATTTCTGCTTGCTTTGGATTTATTTTGCTTTTTACAGTTTCTTTTTCTAACTTCCTCAGTTACAAGGTGAGATTTTTATTTGAGACCATTCTTTTCCTATACAGATGTCTAAAGCCATAAATTTTCCCCAAGAACTGATGTAGCTGCATCCTATAAATTTTGACATATCATGTGTTTGTTTTCATTCCATTAAAAACAATTTCTGGTTTCTCTTGGCATTTCTGCTTTGACTCAGGTTATTTAGAAGTATGTTGTTTAATTTCCATATATCTGGTACGGATTCACCAGATCTCTTTCTGTTGATGATTTCTAATAAAAAGTTGTTATGGTCAGAGTATGCTGTATAATTTCAATCCTTTTAAATACTGAAAGTTGTTTTATGGCATAGCAAATGATCTATCATGGGGAATGTTCCATGTGCATGTGATAAGACTGTATTCTGCAATCATTTTTCTATATATGTCAGAGTTGTTTGATAATGTTGTTCAAGTCTTCTCTATATCCTTGCTGATTTTCTATTAATTATCAAGAATGGGGTATTGAAGCCTCCATTTATTATTATTGTATTATCTATTATTTCAATTCAATCAGACTTGCTTCATATGTTTTGAAACTGTTATTAGAGCATATACATTTATAATTATTATATCTTTCTATGTATTGATCCTCTCATCATTATACAACATCTTAGTCCCTGGTAATTCTCTTGTCTCCACATCTATTTTGTCTGATATTTAATAAAACCACTTCACCTCTCTTATGGTCACTGTTTGCATGATTTATCTTTTCCCACCCTTTTTCTTTTAACCTATTTGTGTTTTTAATTTAAGTGTGTCTCTTGCACACAGATAGTTGGATCTCTTTCTTATCCAGTTAACAATCTTTGCCTTTTGTTTGGCATGTTTAGACATTCACACTGAATGTAATTATTGACACAGTAGGTTTACGTTTGCTAATTTGCTACTTGTTTTCTACCTCTACTGTCTTTTTTCATTCCCCTTTACTGCCTTCTTCTGTGTCAAATACTTCTTACTGTACTATTTCAGTTCCTCTATTAATTTTCCTTTACTATTTTTTTTTAGTGGTTGCTGTCAAGATTATAATATGCTTCTTAATTTATCACAATCTACTTCAGATTAATTCCAGTGAAATGCAGAAATTTTGCTCCACTATAGTTCCATTCCTTCTGTCCTCCTTTGTCTTTTACTGTCATTAAATACTATATGTTACATCCATATAGGTTATAAACCTACCAGCACAGTGTTACAAGTATTGCTTCGTACAACCTTATGTCTTTTGAAAGAAGTTGAGCAGAGAAATGAGAAAAAACATATTTAGTCTTTTCTATTAACTCATATTTATCATTCCAGAACTTTTCATTTCCTCCTATGAATCTGAGTCACTATCTGGTAACTTGCAGCTGAAGGACTTCTTGTATTATTTCTTGTAAGACAACTCTGCTAAAAATGAATTCTCTGTCTTTACTTGGAAATTTCTTAATTTCATTTTCATTTTTGAAAGATAATTTTGCTGGATATAGAAATCTTGGCTGACAGTTACTTCCTTTCAACACTTTAAATATGTCATTCCACTGTCTTCTGTCTTCCTTTTTTTTTTTTAACATCTTTATTGGAGTATAATTGCTTTACAATGGTGTGTTAGTTTCTGCTTTATAACAAAGTAAATCAGTTATACATATACAAATGTTCCCATATCTCTTCCCTTTTACGTCTCCCTCCCTCCCACCCTCCCTATCCCACCCATCTACGTGGTCACAAACCACCGAGCTGTTCTCCCTGTGCTATGTGGCTGCTTCCCACTAGCTATCTATTTTACGTTTGGTAGTATATATATGTCCATGCCACTCTCTCACTTTGTCACAGCTTACCCTTCCCCCTCCCCATATCCTCAAGTCCATTCTCTAATAGGTCTGTGTCTTTATTCCTATCTTACCCCTAGGAGCTTCATGACCTTTTTTTTTTTTCCTTAGATTCCATATATATGTGTTAGCATACGGTATTTGTCTTTCTCTTTCTGACTTACTTCACTCTGTATGACAGACTCTAGGTCCATCCAGCTCACTACAAATAACTCAATTTCATTTTTTTATGGCTGAGTAATATTCCATTGTATACATGTGCCACGTCTTCTTTATCCCTTCATCTGTTGATGGACACTTAGGTTGCTTCTATGTCCTGCCTATTGTAAATAGAGCTGCAGTGAACATTTTGGTACATGACTCTTTTTGAATTATGGATTTCTCAGCATATATGCCCAGTAGTGGGATTGCTGGGTCATATGGTAATTCTACTTTTAGTTTTCAAGGAACCTCTATACTGTTCTCCACAGTGGCTGTATCAATTTACATTCCCACCAACAGTGCAAGAGGGTTCCCTTTCCTCCGCACCCTCTCCAGGATTTATTGTTTGTAGATTTTTTGATGATGGCCATTCTGACCGTTGTAGGATGATATCTCATTGTAGTTTTGATTTGCATTTCTCTAATGATTAATGATGTTGAGCATTTTTTCATGTGTTTGTTGGCAATCTGTGTATCTTCTTTGGAGAAATGTCTGTTTAGGTCTTCTGCCCATTTTTGGATTGGGCTGTTTGTTTTTTTGTTATTGAGCTGCTTGTAAATTTTGGAGATTAATCCTTTGTCAGTTTCTTCATGTGCAAATATTTTCTCCCATTCTGAGGGTTGTCTTTTGGTCTTGTTTATGGTTTCCTTTGCTGTGCAAAAGCTTTGAAGTTTCATTAGGTCTCATTTGTTTATTTTTGTTTTTATTTCCATTTCTCTAGGAGGTGGGTCAAAAAGGATCCTGCTGTGATTTATGTCATAGAGTGTTCCGCCTATGTTTTCCTCGAAGAGTCTGACAGTGTCTGGCCTTACATTTAGGTCTTTAATCCATTTTGAGTTTATTCTTGTGTATGGTGTTAGGGAGTGTTCTAATTTCATACTTTTCCATGTAGCTGTCCAGTTTTCCCAGCACCACTTATTGAAGAGGCTGTCTTTTCTCCACTGTATATTCTTCCCTCCTTTATCAAAGATAAGGTGACCATATGTGCATGGGTTTACCTCTGGGCTTTCTATCCTGTTCCATTGATCTATATTTCTGTTTTTGTGCCAGTACCATACTGTCTTGATTACTGTAGCTTTGTAGTATAGTCTGAAGGCCAGGAGCCTGATTCCTCCAGCTCCATTTTTCATTCTCAAGATTGCTTTGGCTATTCAGGGTCTTTTGTGTTTCCATACAAATTGTGAAATTTTTTGTTCTAGTTCTGTGAAAAATGGCAGTGGTAGTTTGAAATGGATTGCACTGAATCTGTAGATTGCTTTGGGTAGTAGAGTCATTTTCACAATGTTGATTATTCCAATCCAAGAACAAGGTATATCTCTATATCTCTATTTCTGCAGTGTCAGTTGTTACTTCTCCTTTTTCATTTCTAATTCTATTGATTTGAGTCTTCTTCCTTTTTTTCTTGATGAGTCTGGCTAATGGTTTATCAATTTTGTTTATCTTCTCAAAGAACAGCTTTTAGTTTTATTGATCTTTGCTATCATTTCCTTCATTTCTTTTCCATTTATTTCTGATCTGATCTTGATGACTTCTTTCTTTCTGCTAACTTTGGGGGTTTTTTGTTCTTCTTTCTCTAACTGCTTTAGGTGCAAGGTTAGGTTGTTTATTTGAGATGTTTCCTGTTTCTTAAGGTAGGATTGTATTGCTATAAACTTCCCTCTTAGAACTGCTTTTGCTGCATCCCATAGGTTCTGGGTCATCGTGTTTTCATTGTCATTTGTTTCTAGGTATTTTTTGATTTCCTCTTTGATTTCTTCAGTGATCTCTTGGTTATTAAGTAGTGTATTGTTTAGCCTCCATGTGTTTGTATTTTTTACAGATCTTTTCCTGTAATTGATATCTAGCCTCATAGCATTGTGGTCAGAAAAGATACATGATATGATTTCAATTTTCTTAAATTTACCAAGGCTTGACTTGTGATCCAAGATATCTATCCTGGAGAATGTTCCATGAGCACTTGAGAAAAATGTGTATTCTGTTGTTTTTGGATGGAATGTCCTATAAATATCAGTAAGTCCATCTTGTTTAATGTATCATTTAAAGCTTGTGTTCCCTTATTTATTTTCATTTTGGATGATGAGTCCATTGGTGAAGGTGGGGTGTTAAAGTCCCCTTCTATGATTGTGTTACTGTCGATTTCCCCTGTTACGGTTGTTAGTATTTGCCTTATGTATCGAAGTGCTCCTATGTTGGGTGCATAAATATTTACAACTGTTATATCTTCTTCTTGGATCAATCCCTTGATCATTATGTAGTGTCCTTCTTTGTCTCTTGTAATAGTCTTTATTTTAAAGTCTAGTTTGTCTGATATGAGAACTGCTACTCCAGCTTTCTCTTCATTTCCATTTGCATGGAATAACTTTTTCTATCCCCTCACTTTCAGTTTGTATGTGTCCCTAGGTCTCAAGTGGGTCTCTTGTAGACAGCATATACACGGGTCTTGTTTTGTATCTATTCAGCCAGTCTGTGTCTTTTGGTGGAAGCATTTAATCCATTTACATTTAAGGTAATTATCGATATGTATGTTCCTATTCCCATTTTCTTAATTATCTTGGGTTTGTTATTGTAGGTCTTTTCCTTCTCTTGTGTTTCTTGCCTAGAGAAGTTCCTTTAGCATTTGTTGTAAAGCTGGTTTGGTGGTGCTGAACTCTCTCAGCTTTTGCTTGTCTGTAAAGGTTTTAATTTCTCCATCAAATCTGAATGAGATCCTTGCTGGGAAGAGTAATCTTCGTTGTAGGTTTTTCTCCTTCATCACTTTAAACATGTCCTGCCACTCCCTTCTGGCTTGCAGTTTCTACTGAAAGATCAGCTGTTCACCTTATGGGGATTCCCTTGTGCGTTATTTGTTGTTTTCCCTTCCTGCATTTAATATGCTTTCTTTGTATTTAATTTTTGATAGTTCGATTAATATGTGTCTTGGCATGTTTCTCCTTGGATTTATCCTGTATGGGACTCTCTGTGCTTCCTGGACTTGATTAACTATTTCCTTTCCCATATTAGGGTAGTTTTCAACTATAATCTCTTCAACTATTTTCTCAGTCCCTTTCTTTTTCTCTTCTTCTTCTGGGACCCCTATAATTCAAATGTTGGTGCGTTTAATGTTGTCTCAGAGGTCTCTGAGACTGTCCTCAGTTCTTTTCATTCTTTTATCTTTATTCTGCTCTGCAGTAGTTATTTCCACTATTTTATCTTCCAGGTCACTTATCCATTCTTCTGCCTCAGTTATTCTGCTACTGATCCCTTCTAGAGTATTTTTAATTTCATTTATTGTGTTGTTCATCATTGCTTGTTTCCTCTTTAGTTCTTCTATGTCCTTGTTAAATGTGTCTTGCATTTTCTCTATTCTATTTCCAAGATTTTGGGTCATCTTTACTATCATTATTCTGAATTCTTTTTCAGGTAGACTGCCTATTTCCTCTTCATTTGTTAGGTCCGGTGGGTTTTTACCTTGCTCCTTCATCTGCTGTGTGTTCTCTCTTTTCATTTTGCTTATCTTACTGTGTTTGGGGCCTCCTTTTCACAAGCTGCAGGTTCGTAGTTCCCGTTGTTTTTGGTGTCTATCCCCAGTGGCTAAGGTTGGTTCAGTGGGTTGTGTAGGCTTCCTGGTGGAGGGGACTAGTGTCTGTGTTCTGGTGGGTAAGGCTGGATCTTGTCTTTCTCATGGGCCGGTCCACGTCTGGTGATGTGTTTTGGGGTGTCTGTGGCCTTATTATGATTTTATGCAGCCTGTCTGCTAATGGATGGGGCTGTGTTCCTGTCTTCGTAGTTGTTTGGCATAGGGTGTCCAGCACTGTAGCTTGCTGGTCATTGACTGAAGCTAGGTCTTGGTGTTGAGGTGGAGATCTCTGGGAAATTTTCACCGTTTGATATTACGTGGAGCTGGGAGGTCTCTTGTGGACCAGTGTCCTGAAGTTTCCGTCCCACCTCAGAGGCACAGCACTGACTCCTGGCTGGAGCACCAAGAGCCTTTCATCCACAGAGCTTGGAAGAAAAGAAAGAAGAAAGAAAAGAAAGAAAAGAAAGAAAAGAAAGGAAAGAAAGAAAGGAAGGAAGGAAGGAAGGAAGGAAGGAAGGAAAGAAAGAAAAAGAAAGAAAGAAAGAAAGAAAGAAAGAAAGAAAGAAAGAAAGAAAGAGGATAAAATCAAATCAAATAAAGATAAAATAAAGTTATTAAAATAAAAATAATTATTATGAAAAAAATTTTTTAAAGAAAAAAGAACGGACGGACAGAATCCTAGGACAAATGGTGAAAGCAAAGCTATACACACAAAATCTCACACAGAAGCATACACATACACACTCACAAAAAGAGGAAAAGGGGAAAAAATAATATATCTTGCTCCCAAAGTCCACCTCCTCAATTTGGGATGATTTGTTGTCTATTCAGGATTCCACAGATGCAGGGTACATCAAGTTGATTGTGGGCCTTTCATCCTCTGCTTCTGAGGCTGCTGGGAGAGATTTCCCTTTCTCTTCTTTGTTCGCACAGCTCCTGGGGTTCGGATTTGGATTTGGCCCCGCCTCTGCGTGTAGGTCGCCTGAGGGCGTCTGTTCTTTGCTCAGACAGGACAGGGTTAAAGGAGCAGCTGATTCAGGGGCTCTGGCTCACTCGGGCCAAGGAGGGACGGTATGGATGCGGGGCGAGCCTGCGGCAGCAGAGGCCAGCATGACATTGCACCAGACTGAGGCACGCCGTGCATTTTCCCAGGGAAGTTGTCCCTGGATCACGGGACCCTGGCAGTGGCGGGCTGCACAGGTTCCCGGGAGGGGAGGTGTGGAGAGTGACCTGTGCGCGCACACAGGCTTCATGGTGGCGGCAGTAGCAGCCTTAGCATCCCAGGCCTGTCTCTGGGGTCCGTGTTGATAGCCACGGCTCGCGCCTGCCTCTGGAGCTCCTTTAAGCAGCGCTCTTAATCCCCTCTCCTCTCGCACCAGGAAACAAAGAGGGAAGAAAAACTCTCCGGCCTCTCCGGCAGCTTCAGACTTTTTCCCGGACTCCATCCCGGCCAGCTGTGGTGCACTAGCCCCCTTCAGGCTGTGTTCACGCAGCCAACCCTAGTCCTCTCCCTGGGCTCTGACCTCCGAAGCCCAAGCCTCAGCTCCCAGCTCCGCCCACCCCGGCGGGTGAGCAGACAAGCCTCTCGGGCTGGTGAGTGCTGGTGGCACTGATTCTCTGTGCGGGAATCTCGCCGCTCTGCCCTCCGCACCCCTGTTGATGCACTCTCCTCCGTGGCTCCGAAGCTTCTCCGCTCTGCCACCCGCAGTCTCCGCCAGCAAAGGGCCTTCCTAGTGTGTGGAAACCTTTCCTCCTTCACGGCTCCCTCCCAGAGGTGCAGGTCCCATCCCTATTCTTTTGTCTCTGTTTTTTCTTTTTTCTTTTGCCCTACCCAGGTACGTGGGGAGTTTCTTGCCTTTTGGGAGGTCTGAGGTCTTATGCCAGCGTTCAGTAGGTGTTCTATAGGAGCAGTTCCATGTGTAGATGTACTTCTGATGTATTTGTGGGGAGGAAGGTGATCTTCGCGTCTTACTCTTCCGCCATCTTCTCCTACCTCTCTTCCATTGTTTTTGATGAGAAGCCAGACATCACAATGTTCCCTTGGATACAATGAGTTGTTTTTCTTTGGCTCCTTTTCCTCTTTGTTTTTGTCTTTCAACAACTGGACTACAATATCTCTATGTGGATCTCTTTGTATTCGTCCACATAAGGTCCACTAAGCTTCTTGGATGCATCTCAATGTTCTTCATCAAATTTAGGATTTTCAGCCATTGTTTCTTAAACATTTTTTGCCGCCCCTTTCCCTATGTCCTCTTTTTGGAACTCCCATTATATGTATATTGGTATACTTAATATCATTTTACAGGTCTCTTTATCCCTGTTCATTTTTCTTCAAATTTTTAAATCTGTTTTTCAGATTGGATAATTTACTATCATGTTGAGATGCTCCAGTGAATTTTTTTTCCCCTACTTACTTCTTCACTTCAATTATTGTACTTTTCAACTTGAGAATTTCTATTTGGTTCTTTTTTTCCTTTTAATATAATTTCTATCTCCTTATTGAGAATCTCTATTTGTTGATTCATTATTGTTTTATTTTCCTTTAATTCTTTATACATGATTTCCTTTAATTCTTTGAACATATTTATAATAACTGCTTTGAAGTCTTCATTAAACCCCAAATTCTGGGGACACTCAGAGTAATTTCTATTGACTGTTTTTTTCCCTGCCTATGGATCATACTATCTTGTTTCTGTGGATATCTTACAATATTTTGCTGAAAATGAGACATTTTAGTTAATATATTTTAGTGACTCTGGAGTCTTATTTTTTTCTCAAGAAGGCTGTTATCAATTGCTGTTGGTTGGTTTATTCTTTGATAACTTGTTCAGCTAGATCTGTAAATCTGCTTCCCCCACCCCACTGTAACAAGCAGAAGTTGATATCTTTTCTCATTTTTTTTTCTTTTTTAAGAAAAAAGTTTTAAGTTTTCCTTTCTTAAGCTTGGTTTCCTAAGGGTCACCACTGTGTCTGCATAGCTTAGTGGTCAACCAGTGACTGAAAAGGGGTTGCATTCAAATACCTTAGCTACTAAAGCTTCCATCCTATGCCAGTGGGCAGGAGAACACATTCAAAATTTAGGCCACTTTCAAGTCTGTCCTTGTTTTTACTTTCCACTGAGATCTTTCCCTGCACGTGCATACAGCCTCAGTGCTGGTCTTCATGGCCTACCTCAACCTGGGAGAACCTTCACACCTGGCCAAGCAGGGAGGAGAGAATGCAAGTAGCCCCAGGCAAGAATACCACAGAGTCCCACAATTCTTTCCCAAAGTTCAGCTATTTTCAAGCATAAGTACTTTCCAGATTGTTGCATCCCTCTGATCAATTTCCAGAGCACAAAGATGGTTATTTTTGCCAATTCTGTCCAACTTTATAATTTCTTTTTTTTAAAGAGAATTTTCCAACTTTCTCATATGGCTATAGCCATTCAAATTTGAGAATATTCCTATAGCATACAATTTTTTCCACAGAATTTAGTCAACTGCAACTGAAATATGTGGATGATTACGTTAATGGTTCTATACCTATAGGAAATCCCACTACTCAAATCAAACCTAAACTTTTATTTCTCCTTTTTCCTTTATTTCTATATTTCTATTATTCACTAATAATCATTTATATAAAAGCATCAGTTGATTTCCTATTACGTGCCAATCCACTACTTTTTAGACCTTTTCAACCTGTATCACCAGCACTCTCATGTTAGGCAGCCCTATACTATAATTCAACTATATGCTTCATCAAATTATAAATTACTACATGTTGTGAGCTTTCAATGCTGCCCTATCAACCATAATAATACAAAACATTTATGTGACGCTTACTGTGTGCCAGGCATTATTCTAATTGCTTAACACAGGTTAATTCACTGAACTCACAACAACTCTATGAATAGTTACTATAAATATCTCTGTTTTATAGATGAGAAAACAGAGACTCAGAGAAATTAAATAACTTGTTTAAGATCATATAGGTAGTAGGTAGCAAGGAGATGATCTGAATTCAGGTACTCAGTCTCCAGAATCCCTGTTGTTAATCACAACATTACACTGCTTTAAGAGTGCGTGATCTGCAAATGCCAAGAATCTATTACTTCACTTTGCTATCACCAAATCCACAAGGGGAGTGAAGCATATACTTCAAAAGACTGTACTCACAGTCTTTTCACTTGAAATTACTGTATCTAGCATTCAAAATGACTACTTTTTATTAAAGTGAACTGCTCAAAGAATTTTTATATTAGAAGTTGCTAAACTGTCTTAAGAGAAAAGCTGCTATTATAAAACAAACAGCATAAGCATATCCTAAACGTATCAAATCCATTTTCAAAATCAGACAAGTCATGTCCACTGATTGAAATGTGGAAGGCATTAAACATCTGAATATAAATCTAAAATATCAAACATTAGTAAGAATTAACTATAACTATAGCATGTTTTTTAATATTTCAGGAAACATATAAACACGTAAGTTCTTCCTTTCTTGTTAAAATTGGCTTTCCTGCCCCCATTCTTTCCAAAACATGACCTCATTATGAAATTCCAATAAAAGTTCATATTTTGACTTTTACTAAAGTCAATTTACCTTAGTTCATGGACTCTTCTATAATTTTGCAAGTGTAAATCTACAGGCAAAAGTATAATTGTTTACCCATGACTGTCTTGCTTATTCTGCCATTTTAAATACTCTCCCAGGCCTTCTGACAGATCACACAAAGATTCTATTGCTAAAAGAATGTGTCAGCCAGTGGCAAAACCAAGACAGTCACTGCCAACCTCCTTTCTCCTAAAGAATAGGCAATAAAGCTGAGCACTGGAGGCACAGAAATTTGTTTTGAAGGTCTTTTTCCTCATATAATATCTTTCAACTGACAAAGCAATTGTGTCATAAAGAACTAAAAGTACACTGGGAAGTACAAACATCCATGCTGAGGATCTGTAAATATCTTTTTTTAAAACCGCATTTAAAATGTAACTATGTTTACTTTAGCACAATTCACTTGGACTGAGATGACTAAACCATGGGTACAGGGAATTATGAAATCTAGGAAGAAAGCAAGGAGCTGAAAAGACCAAAGGGGAAAATCTCCTCAAAGTGGAATAATTCTTTCCACATAAATCATTTTGTGATTTTTTAAAGTAACCTTTATGAACCATGAGGTAGTGGAAGAGGAAAGTCAAAATGACAAATTGCTAATCATGCCAAGAGACCCCTTTTCCCTTTCCTGATGATGTTTCCTCAACATGAGTGGTAGTTTCCTTAGGCAGGCCAATGACAGAATGCTGCTTTAACTATATAAGCTATACATATCTGTATTTGGGAACTTAACATATCTTAAGCTCAGACCCCTTTACAACATAAATTCTGATAGACAGGAGTAACAGACCTTTATTAATTAATGTGGGGAATTCTATTCTCAATATTATATAATAATGACTACTTCTTTAAGAAAGAGAAACAAAAAATAGCAGTTGCTAGCCTTCCTTAAATTAATAGCCAAAAAAATACTTTGAATTTACCTTGCTGTGCCACAACAAAGGATATGAAATCAAATGAGGAGCTGTCCTTTTTGCCCATTAGAATGAAATGTTTTATGTATCTTTGCACTACCTCTTAATCCTTTTACAAAGTGCTCAGGGTACTCTCATCTCACCATTTCCAACCTGATTATGTTTCTTCAGATTTTACAGAGTCTGGGCAAATTAATCTTCCTGAAGCACGACTCTGATCCTTTCACTCTTGTGCACAAAAACTCCAAATCTCAATTTTTTACTGAATTAAATACTATCATTCTCCCCTGGTGTTCATGATAAGAGAGCCCCAACTTCTCTTTCCATTCTCATCTACTTACTATTACTCATCCCTATATTCATCCTTGTACTCTAGATAAACCAAACTTTTGATTTCCCAAATTGAGTCTTTCTGACTCCTTCCTTGCCTTTGTTCAAGCTTTTCATTCCACCCAGTTATTCTCCCACATCCAAGCTTGCAAGCCAAAATTCTGGCTAAGCCTCCGCAAAAATAACACTCACTACACAAAAACTTTCCTAATACCACCACTGCAACAATTATTACCTCTTTATCCTGATTCGCCAAAGTATTTTTTTAAACCTCTCTGATAGCCTTTATTAAATCCATCTGTGATATAATTATTTGTGAATCTCAAGTTTGTAGCTTATGACACTATGCCATACATATATTCGTTGAATGGAACAAAAATCACTGCTCAAGAGAATACTAGGTAATACTCTTCTTAATATTTTCTCCCCTCCCCTTTTCTGTTTCTTTTTTTTTTACAAATTTTGTTTTCCCTGATTTAAAAAATAATTCATGTTTCATTAAACAAAAATTTTAGTTCTTCATCTTTTTCAAATAACTTTTCCCTTGATATTTTCCCAAAAGCATAGGAGATCACAGTCCTGACAATTCTTGCTGATTTGCTGTGAGCCTATCACACCTCAATGCTAACAACCCTCAGTGTACTCATCAAAACTTGCTCTTCAAAACCAGGTGAGCATTTTACACATGGCGAATCAATTTAAGGAGCTCACTAGAGTTCCAAGCCTACCTCTGGGATACTGAACTTTAATTATCAATAGTCTCTTTCTTCAAAGCCACCAGAAATACACCAACTGACACCAATATTCAAGTTTCATGAATGGATCTACAAGTGATCTAACTTGGCAAGATTTTCTACCACTTCTCTCCTAAGTAGCCCATTCCTACGTTTATAAATACAGCCATTCGCCATATACTATCTCGAGACTAGCTCTAAGGAATGAACTCTTTAAAAAGTTTAAAAAAAAAAAAAAGAAAAGAACATAGCCATTCACATATGGTTACAAAATGTAATAGAGCAGCTCCAGACCAGCTGAAAGCAATACTTACATCTCACACCTACACAGACATATGGAATTGACTAAACATTAGCCTGGATTTAAAATAAATAAATAAATAATACCAACAAGCTTTACCTATTCTCTCTGACATCACCAATACTCAGATAATAGTAGAAGCCTAAAGATATACAGTACTAGTTCTGAATTTGTAATTAGTAAAGGGTCCTCCTTGTCTGAAACTAATTTCTTTAAGGTTTTGGAGCTGTGGGCTCTGCTAATTTGCATGGTTGATATACTTGGCCAATACGTCAATTAAATTACCTGTTGAATGAGTGAGCGAGCCTCTTCAGAGACACATTCTGGCATGTTCAAAGTAGTGTGAGTATTTATTCCTGCTGGATGGCACTCAACCAGAGTCTGAAACAATCAATCAGGTACACTTCTTATCCCAAACAATATCATATTCTGTTCCGTCACAGGGTTTATGGACAGCAAATACAGAAAGCTCAACAACCACCTTAACTGGAGGTGCAGTAATCACCATAGTACCCTCTAAGCAGTTTAGGACAAGGGCTATGAGCCCACAGAACTCTAACTGAAATACAGGCAGTCATCAAAATCGCATCATAAGCTTAGGCCACTCACCCTTTTCCCTTAGTTATAAAGAGAGTGGCTCATAATAGAAAAACTTCCATTATACCCAAAAACTAAAATGGGACTTGATATCTCAAATTTTTTAGTGTTCTTAAAAACCTTCAAAGTTGAAAAGTTGTTAATAATAATGCTTTATATATGTATAGCACTTTATGGTTTAAATGTATGTACAGGTGACTTGTGTATTCCACAACCATGTTAGGCGCTCAGTATTAACTACATATTTAAGGTAGATGACTACTTACAAAAGTATGACTGTTCATTTCCTCTGTTTTCATCCCAGGAGGCAATCTGCACAATACTCAATTAAAATCTATTAACTATTAACCTCAAATATCTTACTTAAAAGTTATTGATCAGAGAGAGTATAAATTCTCTCTGATCAATAACTCTCCGTTAAGCCAGAACGGACAGGAAAAATTACAGTATTGAGAAAAAAGATAATATTACCTTTAATATCTACATGAATTTTCTAAAATGATAATTCCCTCCTGGTTTCAGACAGGTATTTAAAACATACAGAGAATTTAAATCCTTACATGAACCTTACAGATTTAACTCTGTTGAAGCTGACTCATAGAAAAAGAAGAGAAAGAGTGTGTAGTCTTATATCTCGCTATGGACTAACAGCGTGACATAACAGAATTTTACCATCAATTTATTCAATGTAATAGAATTCAACTTTTTAAAAAATCTGGAATCTTGATAAACATGCATTTTTCTACCCCCCCCCCCTTTTTGGTATCAAGGTTTTCTTAGTCCCTGACCTAAAAACTAAAGGCAAAGGCTAAATAGTCTCAATTTGAAATCAAGGTAGCATCTGGATAAACTTAATAAACCTCCAGGTCACTGCTTACCTTGCCAGTGAGAAGCTCAAAGAGGACAGCACCCAAACTCCACCAGTCACAGGCTTCAGTTTCTTCCGTGATTGCTCCAACCTCTAAACACACCAAAAAAGGTTGATATTAACATTCCAAAGGTCAATTAAGCTCTCAAAATTAACATGTATTAGCAAGGTGACCTTTTTAATGCTGAGAGAGCACATACTAAATACTACTGGGTTTTCAAAATTCCTGAAAGTTACTTATCCTTTTGGTCACCTACTGTGGTTGCATTTTTTTATGCAGTCATATATTAAACTGAGACATTTGTTCTTTACTTGATAGAGGGACACCTTCAAGATGCTATACTTAAAAGTTACATGAATCTACTAGATGAACATTTTGATTAATTTTTCAAATTTGAGAATGTACAGCCAACCCTATCTCAGGGGTCATTTTTTGTTTTAGAAATAAAGACTCTAGGTTTCAGAAGGAACTTCAAAAATTATCTAAACCAGTATTAATTATCCTTTGAGTTACAGACTAGAAACCAGAGAGGTGAAATGCCTTGTCCAATGTCATATAGTAAATCAGAAGCAGAACTAGGACTTAGTTTATAGTTTGATCCCTCTCCTAAGTAATCAATTGTTTTCAACTAAAGAAGGAGGATGTGAAATGCAAATTTACCCATTTTATTATTCAGAAGTACAGATAGATATGGTGTTTTAAGCCACAACTGAAACTACTGGCTAAGATGAGGGCTTTTAGAATATCTCCAAATTACAGTTTTATCTGTGTTATCCCTATCTCTCACCAGCACAAGTTCCTGAAATGTAATACGAGTTTTCAGGTGTCATCCTTCAGTTTTCTTCACAAATCAGCAATAACTCCTCATTTCACCATTTTTGAGGCTTTTAGCTCTTAAGTCATGTTTGATGTCTTCTTGTCCTTTCCTAATGACATTCAATTAGTCACTAAGCCTGAATATATCTGCCCTTTCATTTCCATTAAACTGACAAAACACACTTACTATTTGTCTGCAGGTAGCCCAAAACTCACAACAATCATGTTGAAAAGGTTTTAAGTAGTTAGGTTGGAACTTGGACAATAATAAGTGGAAGTGGTGCTCAGGCACCCCAGCCTTTTAACCAATACTTAGTGAATCTACTGTGTTGGAGAACCAAAAAAACTCATAACACAGTTCGAGTTTTAAGTCTTGAAGCAAAGGTCATATGGATAAGAAAAAGAAAAAAAGAGCCATTTCTATGCAAAATACTTAAATTACTCCACTTCAGCAACCTCCTTCCTTATCTCTGCACCTACTGTATTCTGGGCTTCACAAGGCCTATGTACAACTATACCCTTCACACCAGCTCCTACCCATCTTTCCTCCCCTTATTGTGCTACATGCCAAATCACAACCTCCATTCTCTAACTTAGCTGCTCTCAGCTAGGTGGTAAAAAGAAAACATAGATATTTAACTGACTCATATTATTGTGTGAATGACCAAAAGGCTTCCTCCGAGAGCCATCTGCATTCATAAAATAGCAGCTTGCTTGAAAAACTGAGAACTGTCTTACTATCTAACAATAGAGGTTTAATTATACATGTTTTGACACATGAATTCAATGAAATATTACTACATAAGCATTTTAAATGATGTATTCACACAAGGTTTAGGTATATAACTAAATGTCTGGATATATTAAATTTTAAAAAAACAAGCTATAAAACAATAGAATCTTAATTTTAAAAGTACATATATTTTTAAAAGACTGGTGGGAAAATGTAACAAAATGTTTTAGTGCTTTGCCTCTGGGATGGTGAGATTTTTATTTTCATTCTTATACTTATTAACCTACACGAATATCTAAGTGGTACAATTTTAAATGTATAGCAAGATGGCATGAAAACATTCAGGCTTGTTGGAGCAGGAAAGATGAAGCTATATAGGCCAGTCCTCCCTAAGAGTCTGTTTGCCTATAGTTTCCTCTACAACTTTACACTTGATCTTAGCCAAGAGGCCGAGAAGCAATCCTCTAAAACTTTAATGTATCATATATTAGAGACAGCAGTGGACTAGGAATCAGAAGTCCTGGGTTAAGAGCCTTAAGGAATTCACTTGATCTCATCCATAACACGAGGGTGAGATCTGAGGACCTCTAGGTTAAATTTAGCTCTATAATCTACAATTCTGATACTTAAGGATTCCCTAAAACAGTGATTTTCTTGAAGGACAATTCCTTGGGGGCTCTCATTCAAAGTACTTATGTTACCCCTCCCAGATTCAAATACACTGCCCCCACCCCCATTCCCAAGCTCCCCATAGAGAGCCACCATCACCTTTGGAAGTGTGCTCCAGAAACTTTAAAAAGGATGTGTGTTCTTAGAAACTTCAGAAAAGGAGAAGAAATTTACCATAGCCCTGTCATCAAATATAACCTTTTGCACATTTCCTTCCAGTCTAAGGCAGGCAATGGATTACATCACTTCCCTGTTCAAAATTCTGAAATGGCTTCTCACTGAACATTAAATAACATTCAAATGTCTTGCTTAACCAGGCATGTATATATATTCAGGCCTCTATAATGAGGTTTCAACCTATCAAGATTCATTCAAACACGTATAAGCAGTACAAACTAGGTCCCCTGCTAGGCACTATTCCTCCACAGAACACTATGTACTCACCACATTGCTAAATAATGTGAAACTAAAATCAGTTTTCAGAGTTAATGGCTTTATTTTTAAATATCTTGCTCAAAAATTTAAGTTATGCCATTTTCTTTAATCATAAAGCAAGCAGTATATACTCCTTAGTTTTAGAAAGGTGTTACATGTTCACAACTCAAGACCCCAAATTATTGATCAGCCATCTGTTTTGAATATGCAACCTCCAAGTCTCACTTTCCGTGTCTGAAGGTTGCTAGTAGGCACATATTGTAATAATGATAGTTGCAACAACAAAGCAGTAGCTAACATCCGTTGACTGTTTACCATATGTAAGGAACTGTGTTTAACATTGTATGTGAATTATTTAAAATTTCCAAGCATCCTTACGGAGAACTTACTTGGGCAGAATGACTTTGGAGGAGAAAGAATACTATATTTGTGTGTTCAGGGAAAAGAGGAATGCCTGACCCAGTCAGTTCAGAGAAAGCTGTGAAGATCAGATGGTTTTATAGGGTCTAAGAACATGCCCTGAGGAGCTGTAGACTAGAACCACACTCCAAGTCTCTGCTCACAAAGGTTTGCTGTCAGAATTGAGCAAAGGGTTATTGTGGTAAATCTATGCAATGTAATCAGTGACTAATATAATTTATAAAGGGAGCTTTCAAATTCCCCTAAAGGTGCGCTGGGTGTGAAATGTGTCAGAAAGAGGGGAGGGGAGGGGAGGGGAGGGGAGGGGGGGGGAGAGAGAGGGAGAGAGGGACGGAGAGAGAGAGAGAGAGAGAGAGAGAGTGTGTGTGTGTGTGTGTGTGTGTGTGTGTGTGCGCGCACGTGCGCGCACGCAGGCGACTGGGGGAGGGGGATCTCTGATGCTACCATAAGCACAGTGCACCCTCCTGAGCATCAAAGATTTTTGTATGTGCGGGAGGTGGTAGGATGTTGTTTTATTATTAAAAGAAACACAGACCCATTATGGAACAGAATGTAAACCTTGCATGGATCTGCAAGATAAAAAGACTTCAAAGAAACTTCAGGATCATATTATTAGTCTCAGAGGTCCCCATTTCATATCACCTCTACAGTCAGAAGTACTTGGGCAGAAAAGTTTGAGAGTCACTTCAGGAGACAGACAAGGTGTTATTCCTTTATTGGTTTCTGTGACATTGTTCAACTAAGGAGTCTAAGAACTAGGTTCACTGGTTTTTATGCTGCTTTGAAATCCCTCACAATTTTCTGCCAGAGTCCTTAACAGGTAGATAATGACCAACATACTGCTTCAAATGTGGATGCTACAGTGTCTGACGAGCACCAGTCTGAACGTCAGGCAACAAAGACAGTAGCAAGAGACCCAAGCAGGCCCTAAAGTTAATTTAATTCCCATTTTCAGTCGGCTCGCTTTCTGGCCCAGGATGCGGGATGCCCCATGTGGCACCTGATAGAACTGCTGGTGACACCCTAGCACCATCAACCTTAGTCTACTTCATTCACTCCCCATTTCTTTTCCCATCTTTCCTCGATCTTCCCCTCTTCTTTCTTCCACTGACAGCCTGCTTCTTTTCCCCTCACCTTATTCTCTTTTTCCTCCCCACTCTTGGCTGTCATTGGTTAAGCTTTCTAATGGCACTTGGGCCTAAAGAAATTACTGATCCCATCTAAGAAAAACTGCTTCTGAAAGTCTGAAGACAACTAGGCTGAATGTCATCTTTAATCTGACTGGGCTAATAAAGAAGGATAGCAACTCTGAAAAGTTAATTTTTTTCTCATGGAAATCTGGAAAAAAGACACTGAACAAGTTTTAAATCCATCCCCTTAACAGTGCAGCTTGAACCACTTCAAAATGACTTTATATTAAGCATTCATTAATTAACGTGAAACTAACATCATGACCAACTGTCCTTGATTTTAATAGATGACTCTGAACTACAACAAAGAGTTCTATATTTAGATAAGATACAAGGAAGAACTTCCTAACAGCTCAGGAAACTTAAATATTAGAACAACTGGAAGAAGATACTTATATAATTTCTTCTTTAGGGTTTTAAAACAGAATTTCACTTTCTTCTCTTTTTTTTTTTTTTTTTTTTTGCGGTACGCGGGCCTCTCACTGTTGTGGCCTCTCCCGTTGCAGAGCACAGGCTCCGGACACGCAGGCTCAGTGGCCATGGCTCATGGGCCTAGCCGCTCCGCGGTATGTGGGATGTTCCCGGACCGGGGCACAAACCCGTGTCCCCTGCATCGGCAGGCGTACTCTCAACCACTGTGCCACCAGGGAAGCCCTCACTTTCTTTTAATAATCAGAATGAAAGATTTTGATTGTCTTTTCAACATCCCTTATAGATCAATAATTCTTAGATTAAAATTTTAAAGATATACCTTGAAATTGCATTGCCAAAAAGAAGACTGAGGTTGTGTGGCTGTCAAAACCAATACTCTGAAACTGCTTTACTTGCAAAATCTATATAAAATTTTAAGCATAAACCAAGAGTACTGATTCATATATAAAACTACATGATAGCTACTACAAACACCAGGTGAACAGTCAGGTATGTTGTGTCAAAAGCAGAGAATATAAAGAAATATCAAATAAATTTGTGAGGGTTCTTTTAAAGTATAACATAGTAAAGCTGAGAAATCCCTTTAAACTCCCTACCTTGAATTTTTTAAATCTCTGGTGGGAAAAAAAGCAGAAAAAAATTTTAAAGGATAAATTCTGCACTGCTTTATCAATTTTCAAAATATTTTCACTATAAAACCCAATGTCTTCAGTTCCCATGCATGCCCCTTCCCCTGACACTACATTCTATATTTGCAGTTTCCAGGGTGGTAAAGCAGTAGTATCCTTACTCTCCACAAGGACAGCAGGGCTATAAGCATTAAGCAAAGGGATCAGGGGGAAAAATAAACTATTCCCTAAGAAAACAAACAAATCCTCAGATTATTCCCACAAAAACTCAAAAAGAGACAGTGATATCAAAGAATCCTGAATTTTTGTCTTTGAGTCAAAGAAATGTATTAACAGGGCTCTAGTTCTGCTACTGTTTGAGCCTGGCTGGGTATTTTAGCTTTTCTGAAAATGAGGACAGCCAGACCTCTAGCATTCTTTCTACCTGTAATTTTACAATCCTGTAAGTGTTTTCAAAAGCACTCATGAGCCTTTCTCCTAACTTCTTCTCCCTCCATTAACCTAAAATGCCCAAAGAGTGGGATTATGCTAAAATGAGCCAGCATTCCACATTCGTCCTTCTTCTCCTTTCTACACACAGCCACCCTTCCTTTCCCTAAGAGACCTGGTGGGAAGCAAAATGAATCAGTGTCACTAAACCTAACCGTTACCATCTTTTAATGTAATGGAGACACAAAATCAGCTCCAGATTAGATTTCAACTCGTCCAAAATTTTTGGAGGACATCAAATATGTGAGAATAGTTTAGTAAAATTCTAGAAATCCCACTTTAGCACTATCAATCCTCATACTCTAACACAATATAGAATTTTATGGATTCATACTAATGATTCAAACTATCATAATTCACAAGTGAATAAACAAGTTTAAATAAAATAATAAAGATACCACAACGTAAAAATGTGCCTTGCCTACCTTTGTTTTACTCATGTTTAACACCTCATAGAACACTCTTCAACAAGCCAGGACATCTCTCAGAAAAATGATGCTGCCTTAGTAACCCATATTGTCAAAGGGCTTGCTAAAACATAGACTAAGAGAGTTTTATACTCCTATGATAGAGTTTACTAAGTCTCCCTCTTACAGCCAAAAATAATACTGTTAATCTGACCCCAAAACTGTACTATAATAAGCCTTGCTCCTGAAAAGTAAAAGAGCGAAAAAACAGAAAGCCTGGACTCAGGAAACCGTAAAATGTCTCTATCTGTATAAGAAGTGAAGGGAAAGAAGCAAAGTATACACTCTTAGACTTGAGAAAGTCTGAAAGACACTGGAGAGACCATTCGGTCCCAGAATTACTGAGATCATGACATATACTATCTACTGGCCCAGGCCCTGTCTTTTAGGGCTATATAGTTTAAGCCACATGGATGTGTCAAAGACATGACTCAGAAATAACTGTAGATAATACTAAAACTATGATGGAAATTGTACAGAGAACTTTAAAAGCTGGAAAAGGCATCTCAAACTCAAGCTTTATAAATGAACACCAACCTTCCTATAAAACTTTATAAAGATGAATCACCCAGCTCGGTGCTTTGTGACCACCTAGAGGGATGGGATAGGGAGGGTGGCAGAGAGATGCAAGAGGGAGGAGATATGGGGATATATGTATATGAACAGCTGACTCACTTCGTTATAAAGCAGAAACACACCACTGTAAAAAATTATACTCCAATAATGATGTTAAAATAAAAAATAAAAACAAAGAAAAAAAAAAGATGAATCACCTTGCATTTTAAGTAACTGTGAATTCCCAAATTCAGAATTTACTTTTCTTTAACAGACATTACTGTTATGGTGCTTGATAAATAAGTGAATATGATATTCTACATTTAGCTCTTTGATGGATTTGTTAAGGCACATTTTCAGACTGGTGACATCACTTGATTCTCCACTAAGGGAGACCCACACAGGTCATCACATCCTTCTTCTTACCTCTACTGATCACAACAAATAGCTACCCATCCCCATTCCAAAAATCTTTAGAGACAATTCCATGACCTCCCTCTGGCAGTTATGTTCTACTGTTGCTGTCTTCCTTTCAGGATATGATAGGAAATACAGTAAATTCAGAGTTTTCTTAGAAGAGAATTTCACATATAGAGAATTTCTATTTTAATTTAGAGCAAGTATTTAAATATTTCTCCCAAACTCTTTTCCTTAACTACACTTCTTTAAATAAATAGAATCTTAGATGCCTCATTTCTCTTCACTTTCAAAGTTATAGTAACTGTGGAACTGTTATTAAGAGGTCATATAAAACTCAGTGGAAAAGCAACAATTGTTGCAAATCATGTGTTTATATAATGGTCAAATTAAACCAACATTTAGATGTTGAAAGAAATAGTTACATAAACGATAGAGCACTTTATCCAAATATCAGAATGATGGAACAATTTTAAAGCCACAAACCTATAGAATACATTAAAATGAGAGTCAACAGTAAGTATACTTTCGGGGGGGGGGGCAATATAGTTTCTAAATGCACAGGGCTTTTTTTCCAAAACAATATTTTAAATTTTGACATTAAATACCTGATCTTAAGGATTCCAACTCTCTCTTTTTGGAAAAAGAAAAAAAGTAAGAAAAATACATTAGCTTTTAGAATAAAAGAGAGCTCTTTGGTGAATAAGACAATATAAAAATTAAGCCACATTCTTATAAACCTTAAAATTAAGCACCACATACACTTTTATAGTAACAAAAAAAAATCTGTGGTGTCTAAATTTTCCATAAATTCTGTAAGTGTTCAGTAAGATTTAAAACACTATTACAATTAGTTTGTTAACTTTCTTCCAAGGGAGTCAAGACTTCATTAATGGCCTTAGATCGTTTTTTTTTTTAAGTGTTTTTTTTAAAAAATCTGATCTATCATTAGTGACATACTTGGACCAAGGGTAAAAGAACATCTTTCTTCTGCAATGAGCATTCCATGTTAGCTAGAGCATGCAAACATTAGTCCTGTGTTCCTACACAGTCTTTCCCTGCAGCATCTGTTGCTAATTGAAAGGGACTAGAATTACAAAATTCTAGTCAATTTCTCTCACCAGCTCTTGCTGTGTATAAAGATTTTCTATGCAGGGGCTGAGCATTAGTCTTCCACTACAGCTGATGACTAAAGAGCTAAGAGAAAGAAACACAGAAGAAACCATTTCTTTTTTCTTTATATATCCAACGATACATGGAACTAAACTGTGAGAAGAGGGACAGCTAAGCATATCTTATGTTAGCTTGGTAAATTACAATTCTGTAAACATAACTATTCACCTATAAAGTCTATTAATGTCCTAGTTAACCAATTGTGTATGTCTTCTGCTTGGACAGTCTCTTCTTTTTATACACATCTTCAAAAGTAACTGTCAATATTAAACCAATTATGCCTTATTTCTAGCTCCTAGGCATAGTACCTGGAACATAGAAGGCACTTAATAAATGTTTGTTGAACAACTATCTCCATCTTGTGTTTTGTAGCACAGTGCAATCAAAACACCTCCAAAGGCCTCATCACATGCATTTTAAGTCTACTGAGCACAGAGATCTACCTCAAGTCCTTCTGCACCCTTACATGTGGTAGGCCAGAAAGTTTTCAACACTATCTAAAGCATACTCTGGCTGCTGGCTGAAACGCAAGAATGGAGGTGATGATGGTGGCTTAAAATGGGGTGGTCTAGTGGACACCTTCCAGGGCTCCCCTCTGCAGAGCACAATGACTGCTACAGTTTGTCCTGGCACAGGTGGCATGCGGTAAAGAAAAGAAGCTGGAAAGCCCTGGGAGGAGGAAGACAGGACTGGGAGATAAATCAAGGTTTCCCCTGTCCCTGTTCAATGGAAGGAATCTAGACACACAATTACATGAAATGTGCTCCAATGGGTAAGCTGGTGATAACATCTGAGTAACTCTAGAGCCTGGAATCTGCATTTCCTAGCCCATCCTTTCAAATGGGCATTTTGCTCCTTTTTTCTTATTTTATATTTATATTTATATAGTTCTATTGACATTTCAGAAAATGCTGGCTGCCCAGTTATCTGTTCCACATTCCATAAAGTCCTTCAACAACGTACTCAATCAATGATTCAAATGCCTTATTGGTCGAGTAGAGAATATGAACTGTTTAAAAGCTGCTGGTATCACATTGCTCTAACTCATGAGAGTGTTATCAGGGAAGACCAGCAGCAGGGGCGAGCACTTTCCAGAGGGGAGAACCTGCAGCAGTTGGGGCTCAGCGCTCCTGCGCATGCCCCCCACGGTGATGGGAGAGAGGCGGTGCTGCCCCCCTTCCACACACGTGCCTTCCGGGCTCATCCCAGTCTCTAGGCTTGCTTCCTGCTGCCACCACATGACTAATTCAGTTGGTTTTCAGGTAATCAAATTATATGAAAGCCGGGGCCTTGGGTTGTACTGCGGAGACTTGAACGTAAGTACTAATTCAGGCGAGTTTAACCAAATTCTGCTTCTCCCACTACCCAGCTTTTAATTCCTTGTTGTCGTGGTGACCTGGCAACCATGTTCTGAGCTTTCCTGCAATTATCTGCACAACTTGGGTCAAAGATCCTTGATTTAACTAGATTCAGCATTCCAGAGCCAAAAATTACTTGTTCGAGGAAGTTTATAGGTATCGTTACTATACAGTTTTCTTGTGAGATAAACTAAGAGACAGGTAACTACCATATGACTTCTGGCTGACTGATTATAATTCTGAGCTCTATACAATCTCGCTTACTCTCACCCTGCGTTTCTGGTAGGAAAAAAACCAATAGCATGCTCCATTTTCCATTGATCATATCACAACTCCATTCTGAATAGCCATCGGGTGTCACAGTGTTACCCAACCAAAGCCATTACAGTTGATTGATGAGAAAAAGGCTAACTGAAAATTGTGAAAATGACAGGCGCAGTTTTCTCTCTCTCCCCGCTGCTCTGTTGCTGTGTTAGGCAGGCAGAGCTACATGCACTGCTATTAACGGAGCTTCAGGAATTCTATTTGCTTTATCACCAATTTTTTAAAACCTTAGCATTTTTAAACATTTATTTGAAGGAAGTATTTATGAATAATTGTTTAGAAGGAGTCAGCCCTGGTTACTTCCTGGAGATTCAAACTGACACGATTTTACATGGTATAAAAACTGATGATTTGGTCAAAGTAGCTAGCCAATAGTTCTGGTACATAATGTTGAACTCAGTATTACATCTTCTTTGTTAAATACCACAGGTAAAAGATAGTTCATTTTCTTCTTTATAATAATATGGTGGTGAGACCAATTAACTGAACAGTTGCCAAAAATCCATTTAGACCTTAAAATTAAGAAGCATTACACTGCAGCTATTACTTAAAACATTGTAAGTGTCTAACCTTGAGTTCCTCTTCTAAAAAAAAAATTTGTCCAAGATCATAAAGAAAAAGATGTAGAGTAAATAAGAAGTTAAAATTAACTTCCTTTGAATAATCTAAAGCTTGAAGTAAACCCCCTATTCCCCAATATCAGGTAGTACTAGGAAATGTACAGAGATATTGTTTTTATACAGGAGGGGTGAAATACAGTATCAATTCTTTCACCCTTATCAATTCTCTAGTTCTAACAGCTCAAGAATTTCTTCCCATGAGAGGAATTAATGTGTTATTCACTAAGGTGCCGAATAACAAGGACTGAATACTCTGCTATTACTCTGTCTCATTCTCACCACTAGAGACAAATCACATTCTGGCCTGATGAGAAGTATGGTTTCAGAATGGGTCTATTTCAACATGGAGTGACCTTAATGCAGAGGTGAAGGTGACTGGCCCATTTTTAGGGGGTTTGTGAGGACTCCAGGATACACCCTACCTAGGGATGGATCCCAAGGTTTCAGACCCTCAAACATGTATAAAGTAAGCCTTTACTCTTCTTTCCATCAGAAGGGTCTTGCCCTTCTGGACAAGGTTAAGACTTGACTTGAACCTCTTTTTGCTTAGCCTAATATACTCATGGCACAAGCTTCATCAGTATACAGGGGTGGAGTGCAGCAGGGAATTTTGCTCAGTGTAAATTTTCCGCTATTCTATGGCAAAATTGAAAAGATACTGGTTCTCTCAAAGAAGACGTAGAGTTAGTTATATAACATTAGGAACTAGAGGCAAAAGATTAAAAGTACTTGCTAATCATTCGAGGAAAACATTAAAACATTTACTATGTACATGGGAGCTACTGTTGAAGTTTTGCTTAAGGGTAAATCAAACAAAACAGTTCCTGTTTGAAACATAACGTTTAAATATTAACCACAAATATTTCATTCTTTTAAAATTATTTCTATAGCTCCCTGTTGCCTTTTTCTTCCTTCTCCTTTGGCGGGGGTGGGCGGGGGGAGACTGGACCAGGGATGTAGCCATATTTCCTGGTTATAACATTATTATTTCAAAATATACATCTATATTCAGTTGCTTTCTCTAGCAACTTCATTCACATGCCTAAAATGAGTTTCCTCACGCATGGTGAAGTTACCCAGGACCCAGAAATTCTCAGATCTAAATGATTCTTTCTTCTTTTAAACAGCTTTGTTTGTTAAAAATCTTGGCATTTAAATTTCATCCTACTCAAAAGTTGTCTTGGCTTTTTTCCTGCAAATGAAAACAGTTTCCATAAATTCCTCATTTCCGTATTATATACTTTATGTGCAAACTATAAATGAGTAAAAGGAGAATACTTAGAAAGTCCTCCAAGTGAAATCATTTTTTTAACCTTACTGATGTTAGACAGGAAATCAGTATTTATTTCTCGGCAGAAAAGTTCTTGCCCTTAATAAGATGGACTTGAATTTTGACATCTGTGATCTTCTTAATATTCAACAAATCTATTTCAGACAGATATATGATAAAGCAAATATTATAGGATGTTAATTGCAGAATCTAGGTGATGGGTAAATATGGGTGTACAATTCTTCCGACTTTTCTGTATGTTTGAAATTTTTCAAAATAAAATGTTAAGAAGAAAGTTCTTAAAAATCTATTTTACTACTGGTAAATTAAGGCCTAAAAAGTCTTAAATAACTTGCCCAATGTCATGCAATGAGTTAATGGCTGATGTTAGAAAAATATTGTTTTGGTAATTCTCAATTTCATCGTAACATTCTAAATCTTAAACCTACGATGCCCTCGTGGTATTTTTAAACCATCCATGGTCTGAGTCCTAGATCTGATTATCAAATACATAACTATCACACAGAGCACCATGCTTAAAAAGCAACTAATCGTGTGTAAAGCATGTGTATGAAGAAAGGCAGGGGAGACTACGCCCCAAAAATATATTCATGGATTATTTGATAAAGTCAGGCTAGAAGAGCAAAGAGTAGTAGTAAATAAATGTTATGCTCTAAAACTGAATTTTGCAGAGAGTTATCAGCATGATTTTTCTATGTTTCACTTTTCACCGTCAGCTGTGAGCTGTTTCCAAGTGTGAAATCGCCTAAGAGAGGAAGCAAAGCTGTCATTTGACATCTGGGAGCGTGGAGATTGGGCTGCGGTAAAAAGCACTTTGGACTTCTTCAATTTACACACATATTCACCTATAAATTCTCAAGTGTGAAAAGTATTCAATGAGAAATATCAATGTAAATTTCAAGCATTTATAAAGGCTCATAATCGGGTGGAAACTAAAGGTGAAGGACACACTCATAGGACACCATATCAACTTGTTAAGACTAGAATGGGAAACTTAAGTGATTATGTTAGCATAATAACTAACATATAAACAATTTTATTCACTTGTGTTAGATTGCATATTAAACTTTCAAATCCAGTCTTTTGTGTTTTATGTGCTTAATAAGTTCTATTTTCTAGCTGCTTTTTTATGATGAGAGACGAGACTGCTAAGAAAAAAATACTGGTAAAAGAAAAAATAAATACTTTCTTGACATTTTATTTTTCCTTTATACTAAAAATACTATAAAAAATTTATTCTATATTATGATAAGTTAATAGTTCCAATGATAAAGCACATTAAATCTTCTAAATACATGTGTGTTCGTGTGTATATACAAATTGAAATAAAATCAGAGTAACTTCAAGGAAGTCCTCTGGAGAAGAATAACCAATTAATTCCAGTTATTCTATAATTCTCCAGATTATTCTATAATCTCTCATAACAAAAAAATAGAAGAATCTGTCTAAACATCTCTCAATAAAATATCTAAAACTCTCCTCATGTGGAAACTAGACAGTGTTATATTTATATCGTCAGGCTATACAATCTATTCCCACTTTGGGGACTATTTCTTTGCTCTTTCTTTCCTGAACTCCGTTCTGTGTTTCTGTGGTATGAAAGGAACCCATTTACCATGAATGATGTTTATTTAAAATAAAACCTTTCGAGAGAATCATCCTAGATAATCTAAGGATACAAAGTGAACCTAAAAGGAACGGCTTCTACTTTGAAAACAGGGCTGGGTTTCATCAGTGAATTCGTATTCTCAAGACCCTCTTGATGGGTCTGCAGCTGCAGCCATTTATTTGCTGGCTTTTTCACAGATGTAGACAGAGAAAAAGCTCCATGGTTTTTGTCTTTTTGTTGTTGGATTTATTTTCCTTAATATAAAAAAGTGGCAACTTTTTTTAAAAAGTTCTTCATTTCACTGTAGAAACTTGTGAACATCGGACATCCCTGGTAGTATACATCGTTGAAATGACTATGACTTTTAAAATCTAAGATCGCAAAGTTGGCAGAAACTACACTTAAATAACAGAAGGTGATCATTTGCATTTCAAAATTTATCTGTCTTGCTTTTCCCCTCAATTAGACCAAAACATGTTGATTCACAGGTTTCTGTGTGTGTGTTTTCTTTTTTAAACTTATTTATAGAGCAGAATAATGGCCCCCCTGCTAGTTTGGCATTTGCTCAAGTTTCTGTCCATGTAAATCGAATCTGTTACTGGAAATTTTTCTCAAAATATAAAGGCACATCATCCACAAGATAAAAAGATACACTGCTGATATTATAAAGTACAGGGCAGGTGGATAATGTTTTTAGGACAAATGTGTGATAAGGATTCCCAGGAGGGAGGCGTGGTAGGGGTAGAGGTTGCATGCTGTTCAAACAGAAGTGAATCGTTCTCATCATAATCTTGTGACAACTTTACTTTCTAACCAAACATCAGCTGCTTAACATGCTTTAGAGTTACTTGGACAAAAATACTAAGGTTAGAGTTGGGAAACAGGAGGGCAAGGGGACGTAGGAGGAGAATTACTTCAACCCTTAGTATTGCAAAGGACAGATCAAAAGATGACTTAGTACTCTATGTCCCCGTGTGTTCATTGATTTGTGATTTTTAAGCATTGAAACATTAGCTTCTTATCATTGCTCCCACCCCTTTGAGAAGAGGAGCAAAGTCTACTTGTATTTCTATCAGTAGCACTGCTATTCAGTTTTAAAACAAACAGTAATTCACAAATTTTTGTTCCAATTCCCCTTGCATTATAAGCAATGGGTAGGAGTACACACACCTAACTGAGTTCTGCAACTCTAGGTTTAAGACCATCTAAATTAGAACACCAGCATCACTTTTCAATTAAGGTCATTACTGATTGAGTTTTATACTGTTGATAAAACAAATTAATAGACCCAAGGAATGGAGAGACTTCCCACATTGTTCAATGCATGCCATAATACTAGAACACTTTTGTAACTCACAAAGCTTGAAAGTACAATTCTTTTATGCAAATAGTTAAAACAAAGCCCTTCTTCAGACTACAGCTTTTTGCAAATGTTAGTGAAGGACAACCTGGACGAAGACAGCAAAAATCCATTAATGGTAGACTGCCACCTGCTGGTAAACTATGAGAATTGTGATTTCTGGGAAAAGGCTTAAAAATTAGAACTTGAAAACTGATCGCTATTAAATTCAGTACACAAAACTGTATTTCAGTACACAAAGTTGAAAGTATGTATTTGCTGATGTATGTAGTATGGTTTTATTCCACATATATTATAATTCTCAGGAGGTCACATGCTATGAAGGTTAAAGTGAACACGCCTACAGTTTGAAGAAAAATAATCTGCTAGAAAGCCGAAGTACAACCTTACAGATAGTTTTCAACAAGAAAGTAAGAAGAAAACTAGGAAAAAAAGAGTCAGTTATAAACATTAAACTGCCCCATAAACATATGGTTTTGATGTGAGGTTTATACTGCACTTGACTTCAGGATTTAACAGGTTTTACTTAAAAGAACTCCCAGATTTAATTTTGATCCTAAAACCCTGAAATTCATTACAATTAACATATATTTATTTATATACATTGGTACCTAAAATGTTACTTATAATCCAATTAGAAAGGGGAAGGGTCTGTTAAAAAATAAACCAGATAACCATAATAAAGTGATTTCACTATGAAATTTTTTTGTTATCCCATTAACTAAATCATACTAATAAGATTTCAAAAGCCAGCATAATATTATCTATTTGAGAAAGAAAAAAATGTAGGCATGCTCTATCACCCCTAGGAAGAAATAAAATCAAACAATCCTAATTTGGGGGACGAAAGAGGAAAGAAAAGAGTATAACAGTAAGAAGAAAATCTAAATCATTGTTTTCAGAAAATAGTTTTAGTATATTTGCTTTGCTGATTGAAAAACTGTGCTATTTCTCAATACAGAAATAATTCTTAACAATGAAAATGGTAACTAAAAACAATATAGCTCTTTGAATCCTAATTATAATCATTTCCCATTATGCAGGGAAACAATGTTAGCATCAATAATAATGCTGGTTTGCTAGTAAGCATTAAATACTGTATTAATCAACAACTAAGCGTATCATGTCAATACAATCAGTTTGAACCTCCTCTGAAAGCCAGAGGGTGACAAGTAAAGCAACTCTGGCCATTCAAAGAGGCTGAATGCTAGGCAAAAGGTGAACAAACTTTGGATTCAAACACAGCCCCATCTGCACTGATGACAGACAGAAACTAACTCAAATCCAATTCATATGCTTAAGAGACCTATAATTATCAGCAAAGGATCTAACACCCCCAGAAATAAATCTCTAATTTAAAAAAACAGACAATACAGTAAAAGTAAGAGAAACCTGTTGTGTCAAATATTTGGTTATTTCAAAACAAGAAGAATATGCTTCCTAAAATTTCTCAAATATGGAAAGAACTCTTTAAAATCTGCTCTAAAATGCCAGGATGGCACATCACTGAAATCACAACATTGCATTTTTTTTATTTCAAATTTTATCCATTTTTAGCCTTAGGAATTTTACTTTTTTAGTCATCTACCTCTCACATCTTAAAAATCATCCATTTACTGGGCTTCCCTAGTGGCACAGTGGTTAAGAATCCGCCTGCCAACACAGGGGACAGGGGTTCCAGCCCTGGTCTGGGAAGATCCCACATGCCGTGGAGCAACTAAGCCTCTGCGCCACAACTACTGAGGCTGTGTGCCACAATTACTGAAGCCCACCTGCCTAGTGCCCGTGCTCTGCAACAAGAGAAGCCACCACAATGAGAAGCCCATGCACCACAACGAAGAGTAGCCCCCACTCGCCGCAACTAGAGAAAGCTTGAGTGTGGCAACAAAGACCCAACTCAGACAAAAATTAAATAAATAAGTAAGTAAGTAAGTAGACTGTCCTCTGTGACTATGAATGGATAGACAAATGGATAAAGAAGATGTGGTACATACATACAATGGAATATTACTCAGCCATAAAAAGGAACGGAATTGGGTCATTTGTAGAGACGTGGATGGATCTAGAGACTGTCATACAGAGTGAAGTAAGTCAGAAAGAGAAAAACAAATATTGTATATTAACGCATATATGTGGAATCTAGAAAAATGGTACAGATGAACCGGTTTGCAGGGCAGAAATAGAGACACAGATGTAGAGAACAAATGTATGGACACCAAGGGGGGAAAGTGGCGGGGGTGGTGGTGTGATGAATTGGGAGACTGGGATTGACATGTATACACTAATATGTATAAAATGGATAACTAATAAGAACCTGCTGTATAAAAAAATAAATAAAATTCTAAAATTAAAAAAAAATCATCCAATTAAAGAGGATACTTAAAGGTCCTTTTAAACACTAAGAAGCTGACATTTCTATGAATTCATGGCCAGTTCTAAGAGAAGTATAAACCCATTTAACATCATATACTAACAAATATACATACACACATATACTATGGATTCTGTAATGATTTTTATCCCCCAAATTATCTTTTGTAAAGGGTTAAAGAGATAACCAAATCCAACATATTGTCAACTGCTAGTGAAAATACAACTTCAATAAAGAAATGAGAGCTGCCAAACTACTTTTCCAAGTGAAACATTTTAGGAGATTGCTCTAACCTGGGGCACAGTACATTCTCTCTATGGCATCACTGTCACAGGAATCTTCAACCTCACTCCACCTGCTAAAATACGTTAGCTGAATGTGTCCTAAAAACAAAACGACAGGAGAAATCAAAACATTTTTCTCTTCCATTTTCTGCAGAAGTGAACTGTAATTACTCCTTTTGTAGCTAAAAACAGTATCATTAAGAATAATGGCATCATTAAGTACTAGAAGCTATTACTGGGGGTGAATTTGCTGCACTGATAATGAAGCTCTAGACAGGAAATGAAGATACTAATTACAAGATAAAACGCCTACTCAGTTAATTGGAAGCAACAGCGAATAAAAAGAAATGCATTTGCAAAAGTTCCTGACCTCTATCATTCAATAAGATGTTGTTTGGGTTCAAATCGCGGCACACAATTCCCTCTCTATGTAAAGCATCAAGGGCTACCACCATTTCAGCTGCCCATCTTTGAATACAGCCCTCTGGGATGTAAAACCTGGAGTTTAATGCTAATTTTTTATCAAGGTCCTCAAAAATCTGGTGTATTTCCTTGTCTCCTTCTAGTGCTAACCCACTCTCTGCCTTAGTCTCAGAGTCTCTCTGAAATACAGTCGGCTCCTCTTTAGCCAAATCATCAGTTTGATCTGTAAACAGCAATACTTCTTCAGTTTTTAAAGTGTCTATATTTACGTTATATTCATTAGCACCTGAGAGTGGGTCAGAAATATGGAATAAGCTTTCTTTTGCGTTGTTTGCTGTTACTGCCGATGCAACCAAGCTAAGTCCTTGAAACTTAGGATCCGAACTGTGTAACAAAGACATGTCTCCCGCATTACTATGATCATCAGCTGCTACAAATAACATCCCAAGATCTCCCTGTGCGTAGTGTTTCTCTGTGATACTACGGGATTTAGGCCCACAGGGATCACTCAGTTCCTCTGTGCCTTTTTCTTCACGTGCTTGGCACTGTTCAGTACTAAGCCTGAGGCATAAAACATCAGGGGTTTCCAACAGTTTACTTTCTATTATGCCTATATTAGTCTGTGTGAACTTAGTAGGTCCCATTGCTGCACCATCTTTCATTGGCTCCAATTCACCAGGCAGATTTACAAGAAGATCAGGCCTTCCTTCATCAGTACCACTGACATCATCAAAAGCAGCATCTTTAAAAGAAATAACCGGGACTGAGTCATCTGAGCCCCTGCTAATGGTGTCATGAGCTATAAACTCTACCTTGCTTTCACTAGTACTAAAACTTCTGGAAGTGCTGTCTCCATCAGAAAGAGTGAAGAATGGTTTCAAAGGCTCTGACTTTAGACTATACAATTTTTCTCCAAAATCAAGTCCTAAGAGTTCACTAGTGCTATCCTTACTATCTATTCTAAAGAATTCCATGGGGCTGTTTTTAGATCTACTGAGGGAATCTGATGTTCTTGGAGAACTAACTGCTTCCAGGCCATCATCTCCAGGAAAGAACTTCAGCTCATGGGCTGTCAGCTGTGCGCTGGGGCTGTCACTGTCAGCAGCAAGGTGTGCTGGGAAGTTTTCTATAGCTTTGGTATCAACATCATTCCTTTCAGTCTTTATGAAAAGCTCCTCATTCAAAGACCCTGGTTCAATCTTTTCTTGCCCATATTCATTGCATAATGTTAAATAACTAGTAGTACATTCTTCTTCTGAACTTGAGCCAGAATCTGGCCATTTTGGAGAGCTGTCTTGCCCATCATCATCTTGGGTGCTATCATCTTGAGAGCTTGGAGTAAGACTAGTCTTCAAAGGCAGAATTTTAAGCATGGCTCCACCATCACTTTCTCTGGATTCAAAGCTGCTGCTGTCCTGAGGACTAGATGTTGGCTGTTGCAGTTGAACTTTAGCAAGTGAAGATTTTTTCACTGCTTCGATGTCAAAGCTTTCTTCAGGACTTCTGTTTAGAAACTTACTGATATATGACCAGAGTTTGCCACCTGTGAATAAGCATAACCAAAAAAAAAAATTAAGAACACCAAATTAATGGTTACTTATTGAAGCCATTAAAAAAACAAAAAGTATTCTAATAATCAATCAAAAGCAAGTCAATGGTACCCATTAATGTCAAGTATGCTGTAAGAAGCAATTTAATAAAGTGCCTTCTTGAAGAATAGTCGAGCTTGGATTTGGGATTCACGACAACAAAGAGTCTAAATAAAATTTTTGCAATGAAAAGAAAACTAAATAACTAACTAAAATGCTTTCTTATTATTGCTGACTGGTGAGTACAGTTTCAAGCATATCTCCTAATATCAATTATTTTTTAAATGACAACCTATTTCTTCCTTTGAAGAGAAATTGGTTATAACAAATACTAATATGAAATTTCACAGCTAAAATTCTACTTTAATGTTAAACATAATTTACTCTAGAAACATCTATGTTCTGCTCTGTTTATTAATAATTTTTTCAAGCATGGCCACCAAAGCTCTATTGACTAGAAACAGTATTACAAAAAAAATAGTTAAATTTGATTCAGAAATCTTAAAAACAGTAATTGTGGGAGCATACTTTGTAAAGATATAACTATTGCTCCCAAAAATAGGAACTAATACATCAAAAATGAAACCCTGTACTAACAAGGAGGAAACAATTATTTTCAGCACTTTTTTTTTTTTTTTGCGGTACGCGGGCCTCTCACTGTTGTGGCCCCTCCCATTGCGGAGCACAGGCTCCGGACGCGCAGGCTCAGTGGCCATGGCTCACAGGCCCAGCCGCTCCGCGGTATGTGGGATCTTCCTGGACCGGGGCACGAACCCGCGTCCCCTGCATCGGCAGGCGGATTCTCAACCACTGCACCACCAGGGAAGCCCTCAGCACATTTTTCAATGTCATCATTAAACATCATATACCAAGGGGAACTAAATCTTAGGGGAAATAATCACTGACAGTCAATTATATGTGTAAAAAGGTCAATGGAAGCATCCAAAATATCTTTCTCTCCTTGGCATTTCATTTCATTTCGAGAAACTCAATAAATACATAAAGCACCCAATACTGTGCCCAGCAAAGAGTAATGCTATAAAGGGGAACTGCCATAATATTAATCCTAGGATACTCAGACATCTTCTTCTACCAGTGATCCAGTTAACAATCTTATCCAATTTTGATAATAATTAGTGGTATAGAACACTGTGGTGTTTAACTTCCCTCTTGCTTCTTCTTAACTAACTTTCTGTCATCACTAGGTTATACTCGGTGTCTCATATTTCTCCATATTCAAACTAAAGTTTAAAGATTCATATATGGCTTTGAAATTCACTCACTCACACACACAAAAAGCTATGCATCGATTCCATCTTTTTTGATTCTTTTGACAACAATAACCACATTCCTCTTATCACAAATACCTCCATTGTGGCATACTAACAGTAATGCGTGCCCTGAAGCTGGGGTTCTTGTATGCAGTCCAAATAAAATGATGTATATTGTTCAATGGTCCTACTGTGAGGACAGGACTAAGTCTTTTTCATCTTTATATATCTACTGCCTATACAGTGTGCAGGACATGATAGGCATTCACTCAATGCTTGTTAACTCAAATCATAGCTTATCAGAATGGGATATGCCATCACAAAGGAGACACTATCTATAGCTGTAAAGTTCCAGTGATCAGCAAGGAACAGTACCTAGTAGAGTTCTAAGAAAAGTTGCATTCATTCTTAGGCTAATTCAACCTGGATGAGCTGCTCAAATCTAAAATTGAATGTGCTTAAATTCTTTATTTTTGCTCTGCAAATCACTTCTTCTTTCTGACTTCAGAGCTACTGAGGCACAAAAACTTGGACTATTTTCTCTCCTTTGTTCTTCCTATATCTGACAAGTTTCCAAGCCCTATAAGATCTCCCCATGTTTCCCACAGTCTTCCTCTTCTTTTAACTCCTTTGACCACTCTGTGTTTCTTGGAATAATGTTATAGCTACAACTAGACCACTACTTTCAGTCCTTCCTGTATCACTCTATCATACTAACTGCTGCCCAAGCAATCTTCCATTTTAGCACAGATCTTATCATGTCATTTCTCCAAGAACCCAAACCTACCCCCACCCCGCCCACCTACTGAATGTTGTACCAACTCCATATAGGCATTTGGACCCTTAGTAATACAGTATCAACCCATAATCTGTTCCTCTCCCTCAACTCATCACACATTTCACCTGAATAGAATTTCTCCACATATAACCCATGCTGGGCTTTTGCTCAAACTATACCTACCACTTAGTTTCCCCAATATCTGCTTGTCAAAATCCTACCTATTCTTGAAGGTGCTTCAGAATTTGTTTTCTTTCATCAGTTTTTTTTACATACCCTCACGTATACAACTCCTACCTTTTCAGAATCCTCTGTATCACTTCATCCCTCTTATGACATTTACAACATTCTATTTCATACTAATATTACTTTTATGCGTTCATTAGCTCTTTTACCATACTGCAGGGTTTTCACAACTGCAAGGAGAGGATTCTGTCTAGCATGTAAAATAATAGGAATTAAATATTTATTAAATTGAGTTATAAAAAGATGACATCTTTACAAATTTTTTGAAAACCTTAGGAAAAGTTTATGCAAATTAAAAATGTCATTATTTTTGGTCATGCTTTCTTCTTATTCTAAAACAGATACATGGTTTTATTATTTTCAAAAAATTTAATATAGAAAAGGACACAGAACAGCAAAGAATTCAGAATATATAAATCACCCATAAACACTATTAACCATTAGTACATTTATCTTTTGACTTTTCACAACTAACATCTTATCATAAACATTTTCTAATTTCATGAGAATATGAACTTGAAAGGCTATATAGCATATCCATGAGATACATAGATATGGTGTGTTTAAATGTTCCTCTATTGTGGAACATCTAAGTTGCTTCTAGTCTTTTACTATTAGAATTAAAATAATGTCTACTTTAGCTTACAAATACTTAACACCTCTGATTATTTCATCAGGACACAACACCAGAAATGAAAGTGCTAGGTCAGGAAGTATGAATATCTTTAATGCTTCTGATATGTGTCACTAAATTGCTTTACAGAAAAGCTGTACCAGAATCCACTCCTACAAACAACGTGTATTAGTGCCATCTTCATAGCATCTTACCTATATTGGATATTAGCAAGTTTACCAATTTGATTAATCAAACATGGCATCTTACTTAATTCCATTCTTTTCATTACTAGATTAAAATTTTTTAATGTAATTGTTGGCATTTTCTTTATGGAAATTTATTACTAGCCTAAAAAAGTACTCTAATGTGAAGTATAAAAACTGTGCATTTTCAAGAGAGAAAAAGAACTGTTTTAGTTCTTTCCATTCCTTTTTGGGGGCCAAGTTAGATTTAATGCTCAATGTGGAGCTATAGAAACAAAAATTTGGTCCTATGACATACTTTTATCAATTACAAAATCATGAAAACCACATAACTTACAAAAATACATAATTCCCATGAAGTTCCTTTCCACAGAAGCTGAGTTCTACTTTCTACAGAGTTAAGATCAGGCCTACTACACAAACTTACGCAAATGTCAACATTATTATTGTAACATTAATAATATTAACCTAAAAAAAATCCTGTTATTGCTAAATCACAAAATATAAATAGAAAATATCTAAAATATTTATAATTTTTAATACTTTAAGAATATAAATGACACTTTTCTAAGCCCTGTTGAAGCACATAAAATTGCATATATTAGCTACTTTAAGCTATGAAAATAGCAACCCATAAGGTTTAATAAAAACTCTTTTTGTCTCTCTTTAGATTTTCATCTATTGGTTTTCTGCAGGATTACAAAGAAAATCTTTTCAATTGACTTGACCCGAAGTGGAATTTAAATTTAATACATATGATAAAATATTGATGGACCCATGATCAAAAATCATCTTTTGACCCAGCAATTCTACTTCAAGAAATTTGTCTCACAAATAATTCTCAAAACAAAACAAAATTTTAAAAAAATGCACATATACAGGGACAAGTACTGGAAACAATTTAAACAACAGTAGACAGAGGACTACTTAAATCAATTATGGTAAATCTGCACAACCAAATACCTTGTATGTATTAAAAATAAACAAACAGCAATATTTGTAAACACTTAGTGTTTACCATGTACTAGGCACTATTATAAGTGCTTTACATATACCAACTATTTAATCCCCACATCTACCCTATGTAATTATTACAGTTAATTACATAATTATTATGTAATTCTTATTATCTCTGTTTTACAAATAAGGAAACAGAGGTATAGAAAGGCTAAATAATTTGCCCAAGGTCACACAACTAGTAAATTGTGAGCCAGCCTTCAAGCTAACATAGTCTGGCTCTAAGATCCTTCTTTTCGGTTTTTTTTCCCCCCTTAATTTTTATTTAATTATTTATTTATTTTGGGCTGTGTTGGGTCTTCGGTGTTGCTGTGCGTGGGCTTCCTCTAGCTGTGGCGAGCGTGGGCTACTCTTCGTTGCGGTGCGCGGGCTTCTCATTGTGGTGGCTTCTCTTGTTGCGGAGCACGGGCTCTAGGCATGCGGGCTTCAGTAGTTGTGGCTCACAGGTTTAGTTACTCCGTGGCATGTGGGATCTTCCCGGACCAGGGCTCGAACCCATATCCCCTGCATTGGCAGGCGGATTCTTAACCACTGTGCTACCAGGGAAGCCCTAAGATCCTTCTTTTTAATCAACGTACTATACCGCCTCTCTCAGTGGACACCTATATGTACTGATAAGTAAAGATGTCCGAAGTACAGTGTTAGGGTGGGGGGAAAGGCAAGCTACAGACAATATGTAAAATGCATTTATGTTTTTAAAAAACAGGGACTTTCCTGGTGGCACAGTGGATAGGACTCTGTGCTCCCAATGCAGGGGGCGCGGGTTCGATCCCTGGTCAGGGAACTATTTCCCACGTGCATGCCGCACCTGAGGGTTCATGTGCCACAACTAAGGAGTCCACGCAACGCAACTAAGGAGCTCGCAAACTGCAACTAAGGAGCCCTGGAGCTGCTATTAAGGAGCCCGTGTGCTGCAACTAAGACCTCACACAACCAAATAAATATAAATATTTTTTTTAAAAATCAGACAGGTAGGGGGGAGAAGTATATGTTTATATACACAGGAAATTTCTGGAAACGTTCACCCTATTTCTAGAGAATAGAAATGGGCATTAAAATGAAGAATGAGGAAGAATTTTTATTTCTACTTTATATACTTCCATCTGGTATGAATTTCTTTCTATATTAGTTTTATAATGATTTTTTAAAACTAGTTAATAAAAAGAGAATCATTTCATCCCTTTGGTCCCCTCTTAACTTGAGGAGAAACTCTTTCCCATCCCCCACCTATTTGTACAGAAGCTTTTCCAATCACTTTCTTGTAACCTAGTCATTCATCTTTTCTTAGTCAGTATTGAGCAATTATACACTGAGCACCTTCTATATACAAAGCATTCCTATAAATGCTGGGATACATATATATATATATCTGGGATACATATATATATATATATATATATATATATATATATAATGAATCATAATCCCTAATCTTAGGAACTTAAAGTTTTAATAACACATATAGCCTTGACTGAATACATTTGTTTCTCCCACATTTTCTTCTTCAAACAGAGTTAAAATAAGAAATCCATTAATAGGAACAATAAACATTTTAAATCTCTCTCCTAAAATCCTGTCTGGCATATCCAACTGCCTACTCAACACCACCTGGAAATTTAATAAGCATCTCAAACTCACATGTCCAACACTGAATCTCTGGTTTTTCCCTCTAAATCTACTCCTCCCACAGCTTTCCTCATCTTAGTAAATGGAAACCATTCTTTCAGTTATTTAAGCCCCAAACCATGGAGTCATACAAGGCAGAGTCACGTCAATTTTACCTTCAGAATGTGTTCAGAATCTAATAAGCATTTCTCACTACCTCCACCACTAATGCTTTGTGGAAGCCAGCGTCGATTGCACCTGGAGTGCTGCAACAACCTCCAAACTGGTCTCCCTGCTTTTTTCTTTTTTTTCTTTTTTTTGCGGTACGCGGGCCTCTCACTGCTGTGGCCTCTCCCGTTGCGGAGCACAGGCTCCGGACGCGCAGGCTCAGCAGCCATGGCTCATGGGCCCAGCTGCTCCGCGGGCATGTGGGATCCTCCCGGACCGGGGCACGAACCCGCGTCCACTGCATCGGCAGGCGGACTCTCAACCACTGCACCACCAGGGAAGCCCTGGTCTCCCCGCTTTTGAGTTTGCCCTCCTAGATTCTATTTTCCACCAAGCAACCAGAGTAATCCCTACCTTGTCACTGCTCTGCTCAATATCCCCCAGGTCTTCCTATCCATTCAGAATAAAAACTATGTTCTTAAAGTGGCCTAGAAGACCACGCCGGATCTGCCCACCTGCCTCCCCACTTCTCTGATACCATTTCCTTCCACTCTTCCCATTCTGCTCCAGCCACACTTGACCTTGCTGTTTCTTGTACAGCAAATACACTCTTGCCTCCAGGCCTATGTACTTGTTCCCTCTTGCCAAGATACTCTTCCCTCCCATGTCCACATCTGCTCCCTCTCTCATTTCCCTCGGGTCATTGGCCAAATGTCTCCTTCTTAATAAGGTGACCACTCTCTATAAAATAACAACCCCCAACTCACCCTTCTGGCATTCCCTCATATATTTACTTATGTATTTGCTTAGTGTCTGTTCTGCCTCTATACTGCAAGCTCCACGTGGGCAGAGTCTTTATTTTGCTCACTGCCATGTTAGAGCTAAGCCTGTATCCCAGAGAGCACTCCATATATTTCTAAATGAATTAATTTAAAATGTTATGAAAATTAGTCCAAGAGACTCATGTGAATCATGAATAGTTCTGTTAAGCAAAGGGGAGTTAAAGCCCAAATCATAAATGTTCAAGGATTCATATTATGGAGAAAACAATTCTTCAGTGTTTACTTTTTCAGTAATAGCTATTCACGTATATGAAAGTGATGTTTTTATGATATATGCACAACCTCCTAATTCACAGAGGTAACAAAGAAAGTACCACTGACATGTAAAAAGATAACACACTGTCTATCAGCCAGTTCACTTGACTGCTCAATGCCAAATCCAGGAAATTATCCTAGATTCTTCTCTCCCTGACCTCAAATCCATCACAGGTCCCACTGACTACCCTCAGAGCAACTCCACAAGTATCCCAGAAGGCCATGCCATCATCATCTCTTGCCCAGACTACTTTATTACACTTCATTGCTTCTCCTCTTGCCTTTCTATAATCCATTCCACATACAACAGAGTGATTTTCTCAAATGTAGATCAGACATTGTCACTGCTTAAAATGTCCAATGGTCTCCCAATGCACCTGAATGAAAGCCAAAGCCCTTACCATGCTCCTGCCTGCTTCTCCAACAGCTTCATATACCACCACTGCCTTCACCTACCAGACTCCAACTGAATCGTCTCCTTTCTTGTTCATCAAACATTGCAAGTTTCTTTTTGCCTATTTCTTACACTGATCCCTATACCTAAATGGGTTTCCCCCTTACATCCAAACGGTTATTTCTTTTGTCATTCAGAACTCCTCTTAAATGTCACGTTCTTAGAGCGGGCTTCCTTGACTAACTAGTCTAAAGTAGTCCCCCAGTCATTCTCGATTAGAGCTCTCTGTATTAAAGATGAGTATGGTCCCTATTATTAGCCAATATTATCATGCTTTTGTTTTTCTGACTCTCCACAAGAAGAATGTAAGTTTCAAAAAGTCAGACTCTTTTCCTGCTTTGTTCACCTAAAAGAAAGCTTAATAGATAGTACATGCTCAATAAATTTGCTGAATAATAAATGAATCCAGAGTCCCTATTTACACCATAATCCAATATATTTGTATTATAAAATCTTCTTAAAATTAAACAATAAACACCTGAAATGAGTAGTCAAAAGAGATTCCTGCCCACCCCCCAAGTTTAAATAATCCAGGACAAATTCTATGGTCACGTAACCATTCAAAGTCAGGTACGGTCCACAATAAAGGAAAGAGACTTGGTAAAGATAATCTAAAACAGTGGAAAATTTGAAAGCCACATGTCTATGGCTTTAAAGCGTATTATAAACATTCTCTATAGTAACAAAGTAAAATCAGTTGAAATATCAGCTTTGGGAAGTATAAGAGAAGGTGAGAAGATGGCACGAGAAAAAATGAAGTACTGTATTTGGAGAAGGAAAAGGAAAAACAGGAAGAGGAAGCTGCAAATAGCAGAGGTACACGAGGATTAAAAATCTGCCACAGATAATCTCCAACATGAGTAATCCACACTGGGTAATAGAATATTGACTATAATTACATTCATCCTACTGACCTTGTTCTAAATTATTATGGATTATTACTACGCAAGTTATTTTGTTCCACACCAGAGGTGGCTGTATTTCGCTATCAGATGACATGACCTCTAATTCAATAATGTCTGTAATGCACTGGTATCCTCGGATAAAAGCTGTCTATAATATCTGAACAAAGGTGAATTAGTTATCCAATTCACACACGCAATTAACTCTCTTAATACCTGAGAGACCATGGAGCCCCTTCTGAATTTCCTATCAAATACTACATATGGAGGTCTTCCCTCCATCTGTAGTTATCTTGTGCTGTACTTCATAATAAACAATATTAATAGTTTATTGCCCCCGCCAAAAATCCTACATTCGTTATCATACGAGACCTCATTCCACAAAGCAATGACTCATTTTCCTGGGAAAATGCATTCAATTCAAATGCTATGCCTATTACTAAAGCACAGTAGTTCTTTATTCTCAGTAATGTTAAAATTCAAGAAATATGGAAAATAATTTTAATTCTATTATTTCAAGAACACCTCTCAAAAGCCAAAAGGCAATATTTATTTTGTGGATTAATATTTATATGCTGTGTTCATTCTACATAAAAGACTATTTATTTAAATTTAGGTGTTAAAGGGCAAAAATAAACCAAAATATAGTATTTTTTTGCCACCTTTTCCCTTTACTAAGAGCTGAAATTTCATAGTTTGAAGGCAGAGCATTGTACCTTTGCTTTGTACCCATATGTGATGCCAATGGCTGTATTCGTAAAAACCCAGATCAGAATAACTAGGTAATGTCAAATGTTAAGCAAATACCTATGCCTTCTAAAAAAGGAGGTAATTAATTAATTCTTCAGGGGATGCTCTTCATTTTGTCATCTAACATTAGTGTATCTTCTCAGCAGAAAACAAGAGAAATCCCTAAAATAAAACTTAGTTCTCTTAGCACACATTCGCATTAAAGTTCTCATCATATTGGACCAATCCTAGGAGTAAGTAAGTAGTTAAGTATATCTAAGAATGTTACTACAGTTCAAATGAAATCTGCCTCTCGCCTCGGCTTTCATTCTCCCTCACAACTCAAACTAGGGAGGGAGAGCAGAGGAATAAGGAAACAATTTCTCACTCGTGTTTCCTATGTTTTATCCGCTCAAGTAATGACAGAAGTAAGAAGGACATTATAGAAACTAAAAAGCTAAGCAGGTGACATTCTTCACTCCACAAACAATTTAAACTACAAACCAACCTTCCACATGCTGCAGCACAAGAAATACCGACTCCTCAGAAATGATGTACTTGTGCAGACACACCATGTTGGGCACACAGCGGGGGATGATGGTCTTTCTGTTCCTGCTGTATTCACTGCTTTTCCTTAGACCCTGACAGAGAACAAAAAGGTCAGTTGTACCCTCAGTTGCCTTTGGAGCCTGCTGTGCTCTGTGTTTATCAACCAAACTAATCTATCCGAGTTACCCTGGGCTTCAGAGAAACCACTCATCTGCTGCTCTATGCCCCTCAGTCCCTGGAGGCTCTGCTGATGGCATCTGGCGTGAATCCAGAGAACGGAAGATGCCACAAAGCTGCCATTAAAATCAATTACGTGGGTCAGTGTTTTTATTAGAGATGCTCTCAAACTAAGTCATCAGGATGACACACAGTTATTTCTCTATGACCTTTTCTTAAGTTTTATTTTACTTATGTGTATCTTTAAAGCAGTAGACATCGTGAGATCAGTTCAAATTCCTGAGACACAAAAGGCATTCCTAGATTAAACGGGCAGTTTTAAAATTCTATTCCAAAAAAGTACAAAGATCATTTTAAGTTTTCTCCAAAGGAACAAGGTATGTGTAGTTTCTGCTGTCATATCCTGGTTTAAAAATCTGAGAAAATGCCAGTGATAAAGTATACTCATAAAAAGAAATTTATTTCAGTATATGTCATTGTGACCAACTGCCATGCTGATGAGTAAAAGAAAAAATATCAGAAAAATATAAAACTAATCCGAAATTCATTAACTCTGGATGCTGTGGAAATGCTTAAATGAGGATATTTTTAGAATATGTACTACCACAATCCACTTCAAATATGATTTTGAAATTACAAAATTGAGGGGGTTTTCTTCCTTTATTCATTTAATTACAAATTGAGTAATACAGAGAATCAAAATTGAATTTAGAAAAAAGACAGGGCCAGGGATGTAGATAACACTTTCCCAAATACCTGTAACAAAGACTTTAAGGCAACATTTCAGCTCTTAAGAACTATAATCATAATCAAAGGTATGACTGCGTGTGGTCTTCACATATTATGCAAAATGTACTAGAGATGTATTTAAATTATACACTATACATTTAAACAGCATAAAATGAGTCTTCAACTTATCCAAATTATTTCCTCCATACTCTATAACCTAAGCCTCTTTTTAAATGTATGCTATAGAGTATTTATCCACTGTGATGGAAGGACACAAAGTAAAATAAATACAGATCACTGCAAACATAAAAGAACATTCAAACACCCAGAAAAAAATTAAATATTTTCTTTCAGAAGTATAATTTGAAAATAAATTTCTAAATTCATTAAACAGAAAAATTCTACTTACTTTTAGAATGAATGTCTGTTCTGTCCTTGTGTCCATTACAAGTAAAACCTACATAAAAGACATGAGTAATAACCTATTTACAATACAATGAAACATGAACTCATACCTTTTTGAAACTATACGTTAAAGGTTTGGGGGAAGTGTTGAAATTAACTCTGCCAAAATTGTTAATTTCTGAATTGATTTTTTTTTTAAGTCGCCAAATCACAGGATTAAAACAGTCTTATCTAAAAGTGTGTTTCCTTTCTAAAAATACCATATTTTAGAAACACTACTATATTTTCCTAGATTTATTTTTAAAATATATTTCGAAAAGGAAGAATTATTTTAGAAAAAGAACTTTTCCTCATGAAACATATATGGTTTTAAAAAAGTAAAAAAAAAATTTTTTTTTTTACAGATATTGAAGTCTCAGTTTTCTTCCTAAAACCTCTAATGTAGCAACTTGCTACAATGTGATCTCAATAACCCAGGCTCTAACCCAAGGCACCCTTCTGGTGCTACTTCTCCATCCTGGACTCATCCTTAACTCCTCTTTTCTCATCAGCAAATCCTGCCAGCTCTATCTTCAAATTGTATCCACAATCTGAACTCACCTCACCACTTCCACAGCTATTACCCTGAATGAAACAAAGATTTACCTGGATTATAACAATGGTGTCCCAACAGATTTCTCTGCTTCCATCTTTGCTGCCCTATGGTCTATTCTCAAAATAGCAGGCAGGGTTTGCTTTTAAAAACATAAGTTATATCATGTCACTTCTCATTCAGAGAAAAAGCACACATTCAAAACAATGACCTCAAAAAAAGAAAAAAAAAAAAAAAACAATGACCTCAAGACCCCTCATAATCTCACACATTGCCCCCTCAAACTATCCACTCCCCCTGCACCCATCGTGGTGAAAAAAAGAGTGAACAGAGATAGGGAATTATGCTACCATATTTACAGTTTATATTTTATAAACATTTTAATATTTATATTATATATTTTATATTATGTTAATCTTATCGTTTTGGAGAAACACTATAGCAGAGGTTGGCAAACTTTTCCTGTAAAGATGCAGGTAGTAAATATTTAAGGCTTTGCAGGCCCACACGGTCTCTGTTGCAGCTGTTCAACTCTGCTGTTGTAGCACAAAAGCAGCCAGAGTCCGAAATGGGCCATCGCGGGAGAATTTACACCACAGAAATCTGCAAACACTGTAAACAGGGCTTTTTTTCCCCACCCCCTCCAGAGAGTTGGAAGTCAAGGGTAAAGGAAGATATTAAGCTTAGAAAAATAAAAGAATGGTCAGAAAGAGAAAAACAAATACTATATGCTAACACATATATATAGAATCTAAAAAAAAAAAAAGTGTTCTGAAGAACCTAGGGTCAGGACAGGAATAAAGACGCAGATGTAGAGAATGGACCTGAGGACATGGGGAGGGGGAAAGGGAAGCTGAGACAAAGTGAGAGAGTGGCATGGACATATATACACTACCAAATGTAAAATAGAGAGCTAGTAGGAAGCAGCCACATAGCACAAGGAGATCAGCTCGGAGCTTTGTGACCACCTAGAGGGGTGGGATAGGGAGGGTGGGAGGGAGACACAAGAGGGAGGGGATATGGAGATATATGTATACATACAGCTGATTCACTTTGTTATACAGCAGCAACTAACACAACAATGTAAAGCAACTATACCTCAATAATGATGTCAAATAAATAAATAACATACATACATAAATAAATAAATAAAAGAATGGTGAGAAGAAACGGGAGTTACAAAGAGGAACCTGTTTAAGACCTGATGAATTTTAAGTAATAGTGACAACTTCATCTTTGACCCCTCTTCTGAGTGCTTGACCTATATTCTTTAACTCCATTTAATTTCAATTGAATATTCCCACAGATACCTCCTAAACTCATCTCTTCCTCTTCCCAAAGCCCTGTCCCCACTAAAACTAAAACAAAATCCCGCTTCACCTCTTACCATATTGAATACCACCACCACCCATGGAACACCCCCAAATCAAAAAGCTCCCTAAGTCACCGTGAATTCTCCCCTGCCCCCCACCTTCATAACCAGTGACCAAGTCCAGTCAATTCTACCTCCTAAGTATTTCTCTCCTCCACCTTCTACTCTCTTTCGCCTACCATGTTTTAAGTGTTTAATATGTGCTATGCTTTAGTCATGTGTAATCATTGTTAATTCCTTCAATTACCCAATAAGATAGTTTTACCATTCCTACTCCACATGTGAAGATAGTATAGCTCCATCTGTAGAAGCTATAATGGTAGATGATAATAGTATCTACCATTTGTGAGAATTTCAGTGAGATAATCTTTAAAACTGCTTGGTACAGCCAGTTATTACAATTATTGCTATCACTATTATTGCTTCTTCTCCCTGAAATGTTCACCCAGCCCCTTATCAAACAAGCACTTATCTTTCCATATTCAGCTCAAATGTCACTGACATTTTCTTCCTTTGTTCTCCCACTGTATATGGTACCAGCCTCTTCAATTTGGTTTTATTTGGTCACTTGTCTATATCCCAACCAAATTTCAAGCTTTTTATCAGCATGTTTAAGCAGAATAACAGTTGCCAAAGACACTCATATCTTAATCTCCATAATTTGTGAATATGTTATGTTACTGGCAAAAAGGACTCTGCAGATGTAATTAGGGTACAGACCTTAAAACAGATTACCCTGGATTATCTGACTTGGCTTAATCAAATCACATGACCCCTTAGAGAACTGTCTCTGTCCAGAACTGGAGAGCACAAAAATGATACGGCAGAAGGGGAAATCAGAGGGATTCGAAGTATGAGAGGGACGTGTTGTTGCTGGATACAGAGGTCCACACGTAAGCACTGGAAAGAGCCCTCTAGGAGCTCACAGCAAGCATGAGACGGAGCAGGCAGCTTCTAGGAACAAAGACCAACCCTTGGCTGAGAGCCAGCAACCACAGTCCTACAGCCACAAAGAAAAGAATTCAGCCAACAACCTGAACGAGCTTGAAAGTGGATTTTCTCCCAGTCTCCAGTAAGGAATGCAGCCCTGCCAGCACCTTGATTTTAGCCCAAAGCAATCCATGTCAGACCTCTGACCCAAAGAACTTTGACATAATAAATTTAGTTGTTTTAAGCTGCAAAGTTTGTGGTAATTTGTAATGCAGCGATAGAAAGCTAATACAGGGCAGAAATTGTATTTCCTCCAACACATAACCTATCCATCTCCCACAGTAATTGTTCAATAAACATATGTGAATGAATTTAGGTGTAAAAGTTTGGAAGGTAGACAGCAATTTGGGAATGCAGCTTAGAAAATAAGTCAGGACTAAAGATGTACAGTAACTGAGCAATCTCCATAAAAATAACAGCTAAAGACATGAGGAAGTACCCCAATGGAATGCTCACTTTATAGCAGGCACTGTGATGGGGGTTAAGGAACTAAATCACATAATTCATTTAACAATCCAATGAGGTAGGTATACTCTGTTTTCTTCCTTTTTGGCCACACTACACAGCATGTGGGATATTAGTTGCCCAACCAGGAATCAAACCCGCGCCCCTTGCAGTGGAAGCGCAGTCTTAACCACTGAACAGCCAGGGACGTTCCAAGGTAGGTATACTTTTGTTAACCAGTGTTACAGAGGAGAAAACAAACATAAAACTGTTAACCTGCCCATGCTCCCAAAGCTAAGACGTGCTAGAGGTGAAATTTAAACCCAGCAATCTGGCTCCAGGGCTCTTCCTCTTTAACTGCTAAACTATACTATTTATGTCTGTGTATACATAGCTGGAATATTGAGGGTATATAATACAATAACAACCAAAAGTACAGTGAGAAATACACCAAAACCCCCAGAAAATATAGTGGTTCAGACATCAGGAAAAGAGAATGCTTAAAATGAGAGTAATCACCTGTGCCAAACACCAAAGAGAAGCCATGAAGAATGAGGACTAGGAAGGGACTACTGCCTAAGGCAGTTGGGAAGTCGCTCGTAACTTTCAATACTACATCATGTAGTCAACTGGTGGGGACAGAAGCCAACTACTCTGAGTTAGTAATGGGAGATAAGAAAATGGAGGCAACATATACATGTCTTTCCAAAGAGAAGTATGTCAGAAGAAGGAAAAACACTAAAATGAAAGAGTTAGTAGGATCATCAGGTTTTGAACTATTTTCAGAGAGGGTAGACCTACTTGCCCATAATTTCCCTCGGAGCTATATTCACCACCAATCTTGAACCTCCTAGGTATGGAAGCACATTCAAAGAACTTGAACCTTGACAGTTAAATTAACATATCATGAGTGCAAAAGGGGGTACACCTCTGTAAAGGAGGGCTCAATAAACATCTACTGAGTCTGTGAAGACATTCAGTATTCCTTAAATCTCATCTGTTTTCACATCAAGTTATGACTCTTTTAAGCTATTCATCAGATTCCAATCCTAATTTAAATAACATACTTCTATGTGAAATAGAAAACGTTTCACTAGGTAAAAGGTAAGGAAGCTGTACAAAGCAAAGAACTTTTTTCTACCAGAAACTTCTTAATCGACTGAACAGAATGTACCTGCATAAATCAGGAGTGGTATCTCTTTGCTGGTCTCACTTAGCCATGAAGCATGAAGTGGATCCAATAAAAAGGCCAAATTAAGATCGATAAACATGGCTGAGAAGGGCTGCTTTGTTTACATTTACTTTCTTCTCCAAGTTTGTCTGCAACTAGACAATGTTCACATTGAGGCAATAAACACAAGAACATATGTGATTTTTTTTAAATGTGCCCTTTGACTGTCAATTTCTCCCAAACAGGTGTTGGCTAAATGATTATAAATTGGCCTCTGGATACACCCCTTCAACTGAGCCGTACAGGGCTGGTGATAATATAATTAGACCTAAAAACATCAGGCTGGTGAATGCTTTCCATCTGTTTGGCAATAATGTTTAGTTAACAGTAGTCTTTAAAAGAAGCACCTTCAACTTCAGTTCTTAAGGTTATTTATAGAGCCATTCTTAACACACCAGCACTCCTGCTAACAAGAGCTTTAGCCACTTGGAAATTATTAGCCATGCGGCTGTATACAAAGAGAAACGACTGCATTTAACATCTGTATCTTTCCAAATTTACACGCTTCAACCTCATTTAGAGTCATTTCTTAATGAACAGTGCTATGGCGCTGCATTAATATTATAGTTGCATGCACAGAGATCATAAGGAGCCAAACATTTTTTTAATGCCAACAGCAGGCCAATCTGTAATGAAGCTGTCAGCATAAAGGACAAAATAATAGCTTCTTTAACCCTCAAACAGAATTCGTTCATTTGTGGACTAGAACATATCAATTTAAAAACTGCTTCATGGGTTTGCTCACCTTTATAAAGACAAAAGTCTAATTTGGTACTAAGTGATACAATTGTCTTCCCAATAAAAGACTCCTAAAACCATCTTTTGTTTCATGATAAAACAAGTACTATAACTAAACCTGTCATGAAATAATTATCTTGGATATCATACCTTTTGGAAAGAATACAAGTAATGTATTTTTCCCTTTCATTTTTCACACTTACTTATCAGCACTATATTAGCATATGGTCTAACAGGAGAGATTACTTCATCTTTGCCCGTGGTAATATATAGAATCACTGTTCCTAACTGGGAAAAAAAAAAAAAAAACAGACAACTTATGCCTTTAGGATTAGCCTCATCTGCTCCTCAATTCCACCAGCACAATGAGACTTGCCTACTACTCTTCTTTCGCAACAGTAGCAGGAAAAGCTCCAATTGATTAAAAGTCAATTTTGTTAATTAGAATGGGGAAAGCCCAATATTTAACTAGGTACCATCTCTGGAAAGATAGGAGAGGTTGGGGAATATATCAAAAGTATCAAATGATGAGGTTTTTTTAAGCATATGAAAAATAAATTTGGAGAAAAGAAAAGAGACAAATAGCAACAAAGACACTATGATTGTGGTGAGGAATTATGGATAGTTCCCTTCAGTGAAGACGACATACCACCCATTTTTTAATTTTTTTAGATACTTAATTTAAAGGTTGACATTCAAAGTCTGTAAGTCTCTAAAAGTAAATTCAACTCCAATTCCTTTAAAAAGAAAGACTACCTGGGTTATCTGAGGGAGTATCTATCTCTGCTTTGGTGCCAGTTACTTCACAGGACTCCAGAACAATTAATAAAAGTGTTTTTTTAAATGTTTAAGAAAAGCTTACAGAGATAGCCATACCAGACAAACAGCGTTTCCCTTAATGGTGTCACAGTACCATTCGTGTTGACAGGATGTCATCTAAATGGACTTCAATTGTGCAAGTTATACTGCTGGGAATTCACACATAAACAAACATACCAGAAAAGAACGGGATAAACATAATAAAGAAGCCAGAGAAAACAGAGAAGCCCAATTCCACAAGTTAGAGAGTCTTTTTCAACATAGTTCCAGATAAATATGATTATACTTACTGTACTCTCTTTTTAAAAAAAGTCCACACTTAACTTGACCACTATTAGATGAGTTACTAAACTCATCTTGGCAGCTTTATAGGAGCTAGTAATGTTATTCTTCTGTAGAAATGGTTTTGAACAACAAACCTAAAGCACTAAACCTTTGCTCTCCCTGTCAATACCACAGGATGATAAGCAAATGTTATTTATATTTATTGCTAAAACCCATCTCATTTTATATGCTTAGAATATTCAAAATGTATTTCTACTGTTGATTGTTAATTCCATACCTTATGCTCATGAGATAATCTTATAAAAAATTTAACTACCAGAAAACAAAGAGTACTAGGTGACCTTTAATACCAACAATTCTCCCCACTGGGGTCTAACTTTCTCTTTCTTTGACATCAGAAGGCTAGCAATGTTCCCTGTACCATTGCCCAGCAACTCCAAAAGCAAAAGATACTCAGCCTGCCACTTCTGTCCATGAGAAGCTGCAGCATCAGGAGCATCAGCATGAACAGACTGTGTAGAGGAACTTCTCACCTGTTATGCCACGAAATCAATCTGTTCTTAATGGTCATGCTCACAAAAGTTGTTTCACTGATAAGAACTGAAGTATGAAAAGTAAAATTTGACATGGATACTTACAACTCTATCCTAAAGGGCATTTTCATTTACTACTCTCAAGAATCTATTTTCAGCAAAGCATAAAAGGTACCCCTGTGATGTAAAGGGAACAGAAAAAAATTATTTGGAGTCTTACCAGTGTTTTATTTGTGCTAGAACTTCCAACATAGCACAATATCATGAACTAAGTGAACAAACAATCAAAAAGCGTACTGCTGGGGCTTTCCTGGTGGCGCAGTGTTTGGGAGTCCGTCTGCCGATGCAGGGGACGCAGGTTCGTGCCCCAGTCCGGGAGGATCCCACATGCCGCGGAGCGGCTGGGCCCGTGAGCCATGGCCGCTGGGCCTGTGCGTCCGGAGCCTGTGCTCCGCAACGGGAGAGGCCACAACAGTGAGAGGCCCACGTACCACAAAAAAAAAAAAAAAAAAAAAAAAAAAGGGTACTGCTTTGTGGACTGATAGCAAAGCCAAAACATTACCAACCAACTCAGAGCAAGGAGAAATATCTTTTTGAAGCAGGCTAAGTTCTTTAGGCTTCTATATAAGCTAGAAGTATCTTCAAAGGTAGGAACCACAGAACTAATCTACTAGGATTCTATGGAAGTAGTACGTAAGATCCACATTTCTTTCCAATTATTAAATTCCAAATTACCATAAATCAAAATATACTTTACACACCATTGTAAAGCAATTATACTCCAATAAAGATGTTAAAAATAATAATAAAATAAGGAAATGTAAAATTATATATATATATATATACTTTAAATGTTTATCCAAACACATTTAACTCCCAAAAACATCCCAGTTCAGTTTACATAATTCTTTTATCTGCCTTAACTACAAGCATATTGGGGCAGGGGCAGGAACCACAGTAGGACTAGCAAGCAACACAAATCTAAACTGGTAAGTAACGAATTCCTGTATAAGAAAACAACTAATTTTAGATTTCTTTAAATGCCCAGACATTTACAAAGGTTTGAGTATGCTAATTTTTTAATTAAAAGATATTTCAGCAGCGAAAGCTCTTTCATATGCACTACTGATTCTTCATCAAACGTTAACTTTCCAACTTAACACCAGTATAGCCGGTGGCAGCCTGAAGGTTCACCATCTGCTGCTACCCAAAGTCACTGTGGCCACCTTCAGAACATATGCATCAAAGCCTGGAGATAAGAGACTGAAGGAATACTGCGTAAGCCAGCATAAGGGTGATGACAAACCTAGAGGCAGGCAACAGGCAAGCTACCAGAAAATTCAGAACATCACGAACCATCAGTCACCTCTTAGAATACATACCCAAGGTCACAAGGGACTCCAGTGGCTGAACAAAAAGACAAGAGAAATACTACCTCTAATGGAATTTACTTAGGTAAATGTGATGATTTTTTCCTTTAAAAAAAGGGGAGAAGTGGCTAGTTTTTTTAAATCCCCTATAATTTTATACAAAGCAAGCATACAATAAATAAAATGAAATATAAATTGAAGGTGTGTTCAGTCTATGAAATAATAATAAAGGTATATATATATATTTTTAGGTAGTCATTAAATAAGGTACTTTGCTTTGAAAGGTTTGTTTTCTGTGTACCATCATATCCACAATCCAAATGTTACACAAGGTAAATGCACTTTGAGATGAGGTTTTATAAAATCCACAAAATAGCAATTAAAAATTCTGATTTCTGGCTACTCAAAAATGTCATTTATTTAAGGTAATGATTATATTCACCACAATACCTCATGTAGAAACAAAATACTGTGGTTTCTTTTAAATTACTACAAACAGATAATCTCAAGAACCTAGCTATATATTCATCTTAGAAGAAATGCACTTATATGAAATTTTCTTATACATCATCTTTGATTCCTGGGTTGGTTGTTTTGGTATCTTTAATGTAGTTAGAAGAAAAGCAGTATAGAAAGTATTTTTTAGAATATATAAAGCATCTTTTAATTCTTGATTTTAAAATGGCAGAAGATACATTTAGTTTGCTTTCATTCTAATCTTAACCCTGAGTTTTAAAAATTCTTCCAAGCTTCCACAGCGAATTAGTTATAAATTAATTTAAAACTAGGGCATTATTAAACATTCATGTACCCTAAGAACTGTCATAACAAAGCCCATTTGTCCTGACCTCTATTTAAATTGAACACAACCTGTTGAGCACAACTATCTACAGTTTCTGTAATCAAATACGATACTGTTGTGTGTGTATGCTCCACAGGAACACAATTCATGCCTCTGTATACTTAGTAACTTCAATAATAATCATGATGATTTTTTAGAAGATCACAGTTTGTCATTGTGATAGCTAAAAATAGAGTAAATGTTACCAAAGTAACTTTATCTTCCAAGATGTTATGAATCATAACATTATGATTATAATGTTATGAATCATAACATTAAAAAAAGAAAATAAGCATATTTTGGTGGTGCTAAAGAGATTTGCAAATACAAGTAATTTACTCAAAATTCAAAGGCCAGTCATTCCCACATTGTTTCATTCCTCCAAGGGGCATTGAAATATGGTTGGCAAAGATTGTTTTATCAGGATCAGAAAAGATAAAAAGGATTTTAAAGATGTTCCTCGGGACTTCCCTGGTGGTCCAGTGGTTAAGACTTCGCCTTCCAGTGAAGGGGGTGCAGGTTCAATCCCTGGTTGGGGAGCTGAGCTCTCACATGCCTTGTGGCCAAAAAACCAAAACATAAAAACAGAAGCGATATTGTAACAAATTCAATAAAAACTTTAAAAATGGTCCACATCAAAAAAAAAAAAAAAAAATGTTTCTCTAAAAGTCACTTGGCCAACACCTGGATTATTTATCCTTAGGCGAATAGCTAAATCTAGTCCTGCCTTAGGGCAATGCAAAATACATGTGATTCTCCAGAAAATAATCCAGGGAGTAATTATTTCAACCACAAATATGAATTTTAAATCTCATATTCCTGTTACCCAAATGTCAATGAATGTGAGCCATTCCTCAATGATGTTTCATACTAGGATGTGAGGTTAATGATTTAGTGAACAATAAACCTATCACAGAAATGTCTTTTTTACATATATGAAAAAAGTTTTACTTTGTATAATTTTTCAAATCCTAGGCCTACACATCTATTACTTCATAAAACATGCTTCCAAAGGACATGGTGTGTCTTTGTAAGAAAATAGGATATAAATATAGCAGAAGGCAGAATATAAACAACAGAGAAATCGAGTTTAAAACAGAAATGCTGAAGAGCTAGGAAAAACATCCACTTAGGAGGCTCTTCTCAGATCCAAATGCTTTAAAAGCTAGATCTCTACACCTTTGTCATCCTCATTTTGTTTGTCTGTTTTCTGTTTTTGCAAAGCAACTTGCCCAAGGCCACAAAGAGATTATGCTGAAGAGAGGTAAAAACTCTGAAGTTCTGGGTTTATAGGCCCAAATTCAGTTTATGTCATTCAATACCATAATGAAACCATTTGTTCTCTTTGGTTTGAATTCTGAACTTCACTTGGGATAATGACTTGACACTGTTAAATTTAGATGAAAATTAATTCAATTATAAGTATAGTCTGCTGTATTTAGCTTTAGATCCTTCTTATTTGCATTTGCTAGAAACACCTAATACTCTGGTGCTGATATAAACTATGTCCATTCATACTCTGGTTTAATATTTTCATTCTGCTGCTAAGTGTGTTCCATAAGTATGCTCAAATAAATTTATAGGCCCTGGAAACTGAAATAAGTCCCTAAAGAGCAGCAAATATGTCCACATAGTTTTCATATAGTGTTCAAAATTGGTGCAGTGTGTACTCAGTAAATGCTATCTTATAAGGATAACAGATGGACACAGAGGCTACATCTTCAAGTCAATCAATACATAGGCAACTAAGTTGCCAATGTCAGAGATAGCCTGATTCCAATTCGGAAGAAAATGCTTCAAGGGCAAGAAAGCTTTAAATGTTATTATTTTTAAGTGTTTTAAATGAGTTTTGCACTTTTGTAGTAGATGGAGTTGAAATTCCGGTACTGGTCAAAATTTAACAATGTTTTAATATGACTAGAAATTTTATTTAGTAGAAGAATACAATGTGTTAATGTTCTAGAAAATTCCAAAATATTTTAAAGTGTATATGAAACACAAAGACACAACACTCATTCTCAAACTGATAATTTCATCGACTGCAACAATTTCCCTGCCAACAATCTACAGGTGTATTCTGTGAGAGAGGGTGAAAAAGGGAGGAGGATGAATGTTTTGACAGTTTTCAAAACTACTCTTCTTGCTCTGATCCTGAACGTGTAGTATATTTTGAGGTACAGACTCACAGAGTATTTGAAATCTTAAAACACATGTATCTATTTTTGTCCCCTTTATAACTATTCAGCAAGCATTTGTTAAATCCTTACTGCATGGACAGCACTGTATTTAGTTAGGCATTATCAGAGAAAATAAAGAAGGATAAGTTATAGTTTCTGCCCTCTAGGACAGGTTAACAAGATATTTAAGGCAACTAAAGGCATACAAGCTAAAATAATACACAACTGAATGCTAAGTTGTGTTAATTCAAAGAAAGGAAAGATGAGTATTACAGTTAAGGCGGAGATAAGCTTTCAGCTAAGTCTCAAAGAATGGACTAAACATAGGTGGGCAGGAAGGAAAAAAGGAAGAATTCAAAGAGTTGAAGAAGCTAGAAAGAAAGCATGCGCTGAGTGTCCCACAATTCCTTTAGCCTGAAACTCTATTCTAGGAGCGAAACCCTACTCATTCCTCATGTCTTTGTTTTGCTTCTAAGAAGCCTCTGGAGAGCTCCAAGCTAGGCACCCCTCCTACATGTTCTCACAATACCCTAGTGTACTTCCTTCACCCAAAGCAGTTTCACACTGTATTGTAACTGCTATTTCCCACTGAATTATAAACTCTGAGAGGGTAGAGATTAGGTGTTTTATTCACCGTTGTATCTCCAGTGGCTATTATCACACTTGACATATAGCAGGAGCTCAACAAATATTTGCTGAATGAATGAATGAATAAATGAGAAAATAGAAATGGAAAAGACCTGAAGAGAAATGGTGAGGAAGCAGGCCAATTAGAATAAATGGTCCCTACATTTTTTAAGATAATGTGAGTAAAGAGGTATCATTCATTCATTCATTCATTCATTCATTTTTTTCAATACATATATATTGAGTATCTGCTGTTTTTAAGTCACTATGCTAAATGTTAAAAATACAAAATTAAATAAGATATAGTCACCAAGCTGGTGTTTGACATGTTATAGAGGCTTATTCTCCAAAGACACATATCTTCTGCACAGGATTTAGACTATCTTTTCTATCTAACAGATGTCTGTGAATACTGTACAAAAATATATAAACATGTTAATTTTTAGGAAAGAAGGAGGAAAATACTTGGTATTTGAGGCATATGAAGGCTTGTTGGAGGAGGCATAGAAATAATATCAAGAACTACCATACAATATGGATGAATGCTATGACAGATAGGTTCAAGGCATTAGAAGGACACAGCAAAAGATATTTACGTTAGACCGTAGAGGTAAGTAAGCAAGGGAGCCTTCCAAAAGAAGACAATAATTAAGAATGAGACAAATTAAGTGAGGAAGGAAAGGTAAAGTCACTCCAGGTAGAGGGGTGTAAAACATGACACCTTGTGTATCTTACAAGTTCCACAGGGCTATAACCAAGAGAGCATGTTGAGGTGGTCTGGGAATGGTCTTTGTAGGCTTAGCTAAGAAATTTGAACATTATCCTAAAATTCTATGTGAAGGTATTAAAGACTTTTAAGCAAGAGAGTTATTCGTTTTTGAAAAATCACTTTCCTAAAGTATCAGTTTTATGAATTATTCTGGCAACAGTGTTGATAATGAACCAGAGGAAAATGAGACTAGAGGCAAATAACAGTATGTCTTAAAAGGGGGATAAAGAGAATAGTGCATATCTTTAAACTTACAATAACTTGGGATGCCTAAATTTTGATGTGAAACAGCTGAAGGAAAGATGGCTTAGTTGTAACTAGCAGTACCCAGGAGGTATTGGGTCAACCTGAAATAATTATTCTATAGCTATATGTCATCTGCAGGATTCTTTGTCCTATTTTGTTGAAAAAAATTTGTTAACAACTTGAAAAAGGTCAACAAAGACATGCTGATCAAAATTATGGATGCCATGAAGCTGAGAGGACTGCACAATGTGTTAAATTTAACATTCTCTGAAACACAGATCACTATCCCCTAGAGAAACTGCATTAAATAACAGTAAAGAAATGTTTAAAGTTACACAATAATGACTACAAAGAAAACAAGAGAGGAGATGAGAAAAGATGGAAAAGTTTCAGAAGACAGAATGAATCAGATACTACAGACAGCTAAAGGAGGGATTGAAGAGTGCTACTGAAAACAGGGGCAGTATATGAAAACCTAAATGCCAAATTGATGAGGACATCAGTCCTCCTTCAACCACTGGGCTCCCAGAATGCTGGTTGGTCCAATACGAGATCCCTTGGTAAGAGATTTAAAGGTTCTTTTCTAAGAAAACCAAATAGCCTAAAAGATAAGGCATATAAATACTGATATTATTAGGTCTCCTAATAAAACATCTGGATTATTACACAAATTGAAGGTCACCGAATGCCCAGCTCAACAAATGAAAAAAAAAAATCCCACCAAACAAATCATTGTGAAATTTTAGAATAGGGAGAAGAGCCTATAGGCCTCCAGCAAGAGAAAGGGAGGAAGAAAAAAAATGGGTCGGGAATTGGAATGCAATATATTGGGTTGGCCAAAAAGTTTGTTTGGGTTTTTTATGGAAAAACTCAAATGAACTTTTTGGCCAACCCAACAGAAGACTGATGAAGAGAATTCCCAGTTACAAGAAGTGGAAGTGTGATGAGGAAAGCTATGCAGAAGGCCAAGAGAACAAACCAATCCATACGTAATCAGAACAAGGAAGGAATCCAAGAGAAAAGACTCTGAGAAAACCACTGATCTAATGTACTATTTGAGGTGTCTGACTGCATTGAGACGTTTTAAAGTTTTATCAGAGAGTTTAGTAATAAATAATGATAGGGACAGAGAAAAAAATAAGCAAATGGGGGAAAACGAGGCAATTTATTAACTCTAAGAGAAAACCAAAAATTTGTACATGGAAAGTCCAAAGATATTTCAACAGATTGAAATTTAGGCCAAATTTAAGCAAACTAAAACTAGAATAAACAAACATAAAACACTACCAATTGGAAAGACAACACACTGTGTTGAAAAAACTAAAAACTGGTTATTGGAGAAGGGCAGTACTAAGGACTAAAGAGGCAGTATTTGGCTCAAGAGAAAAAAGGACTTTCTAGGAGTTTCAATTGTGTAAAATGGAATGACTGACTTTGAGACATTAAGTAGCTCTGTCTTTATTCACACTTCTTTACAGTCCCTTCCATCCTGTTTTAGAATTTACATACTGACCTATATCTCTCCTGCTAGACTAAAGAGAAGAACCATGTCTTATATAGCACCTAACACAGTGCCTGCTACATGGTGGCATTCAAAACAAGTTTGTTAAATTAATAAATAAAAGGCCCTGAAAAAAATAATAAATAAATTAATTAATTAAAGGCCCTGAAGCTGAAATACCATTCAACGGGGCACTACAGAATTACTACACTGTAATTCAGTGGGTCAGATGACCTTAAAGTCCTTTCTAACCCTGAGATTGTATACCCCAAGCCATTAGGAGGTAAAATGAAACTTGTCCCTTTATTTTGAAATTACTTAGGTTCTCCTATTATAAAACTGACCATACAAATATATTATACATTATACAATCATACTTTAAATACAAAAAGATTTGACTTCTTTGGAACAAAAATACTCTATTAGTCCAATATATTAACATTAATATCGCAGATAAAGGGTTTTACAAGTATAGAATTCATTTTATACTCTTAATTACAATTAAGATGTGAATTTCAACAATAAAGACAGAATAAGATATTGCAACACTGAACATTACGAAACATAACTAAAACTCATGTGTGTGTGTATCAAACATGTGGTTGTCCCTTGTTTTAAAAAATCAGGTATACTAGATGTGGTTCCTTAAAGATATTATTAATTATAATAACAGCCTATTTTTATTCCTTATATAAAAACTATGGGTAAACTACATTCCCTTAAATTAAGTTTGTGGTTATTAATGTTATCTGCACAATCTAGCTCTATTGTTTACTATTCCTTATCTTCTTGAAGCAGTTTTTGGTTCACAACAAAATTAAGCAGAAAGTACAGAGTTCCCATATACCTCCTGTCCCCAAACTCCCACAGCCTCCTCTACTATGATCATCTTGCACCAGTAGTACATTTGTTGCAACTGATGAACCTACACTGACACACAAAGTCCACAATTTATATTAGAGTTCACTCGTGGTGCTGTACATTCAATGGTTTTTGACAAATGTACAACACGTACCCACCATAATAATATCATGCAAAATAGTTTCACTGCCCCCCAAAACTCTGTCTCTGCCTATTCATCCCTCCTCCCTCCTCCTAATTCCTTGCAATCACTGATCATTTTACTCTCTCCATAATTTTTTGCCTTTTCCAGAATGTCATATAGTTGCAATCACACAGTATGTACCTTTTTCAGATTGGAATCTTTCACTTAGTGACATACATTTAAGTTTCCTCTATGTCTTCATGGCTTGATAGCTCATTTCTGTTAAGCGCTGAATAATTTTCCATTGTCTAGATGTACCACAGTTTACTTATCCATTCATCTCCTGAAGGACATCTTGGTTGCTTCCAAGTTTTGGAAATGATGAATAAAGCTGTTATAAATATACACATGTAGATGTTTGTGTAGATATAAGTTTTCAACTCATTTGGGTAAAAAACTAATGAGCATGACTTCTGGATTATATAGTAAAAATATGTTTAGTTTGGTAAGAAACTATCAAACTGTCTTCCAAAGTGGCTGTACCATTTTGCACTCCCAACCAGCAATGAATGAGAGTTCCTATTATTCCACATCCTCCCCAGCACTTGGTGTTGTCAGTGTTTCAGATTTGGCCAGTCTAATAGATAGGTGGTGGTATCTCATTGTTGTCTTAGTTTGCACTTCCCTGATGACCTATGATGTGGAGCATCTTCTCATATGCTTATTTGCCATATGTATGTGTATCTTCTTTGGTGAGGTTCCTGTTAAGGTCTTTAGCCCATTTTGTAATTGGGTTGTGCATTTTCTTATTGTTAGGTTTTAAGAGCTCTTTGTATATTCCAGGTAACATTCCTTATGATATATGTCTTTTACAAATATTTTTCCCAGTCTACAACTTGTCTTCATTATCTTGACAGTGTCTTTCACAGAGCAGAAGTTTTTAATTTTAATGAAGTCCAGCTTATCAATTATTTCTTTCATGGATCATGCCTTTGGTTATATCTAAAAAGTCACTGCCATGCCCAAGGTCATCTAGATTTTCTCCTATGTTGTCTTCCAGGAGTTTTATAACTTTGTGTTTTCATTTATGTCTATGATCCACTTTGAGTTAATTTTTTTGAATGATGTAAAGTCTGGGTCTAGGTCCCCTTTGTTCATGTGAATGTCCATTGGATGTGGTGTTCCAGTACCACTTGTTGAAGCAACTATCTTTTCTCCATGGTATTGCCTTTACTCCTTTATCAAAGACCACTAGACTATATTCATGTAGATCTATTTCTGAACTCTCTATTCTGTTCCATTGATCTGTCTGTTCTTTCACCAATCCCACACTGTCTTCATTTCTGTAGCTTTATAGTAAGTCTTGAATTCAGGTAGAATTAGTTCTCTGAGTTTGTTCTTTTCCTTCAATATTGTGTTAGATTTTCTGGGACTTCTGTTCCTCTGTAAAAAATTTACAGTCATTTTCTCAACATCCACAAAATAACTTGCTGTGATTTTGACTGGGATTGCACTAAAAGTATAAATCAAGCTGGGAAGAACTGACATCTTGACAATAATGAGGCATCCTATCCATGAACATGGAATATCTCTCCATTTATTTAGTTCTTCTTTAATTTTTTCATTAGAGTTTTATAGTTTTCCTCATATAATGTTGTACATATTTTGGTAGATTTCTAAGTATTTCATTTCTTTGGAAGTGCTGATGTAAGTCATGTTGTGTTTTTAATTTAAATTCCCCTTATTCACTGCTGGTATATAAGAAAGTGATTGGCTTTTATACGTTAACCATGTATCCTGCAGCCTTCCTATAATCGTTCATTAGTTTCAGGAGATTTTTTGTGCTTTCTTTGTATAGACAATCATGTCACCTTAAACAAAGTTTTCTTTCTTCCTTTCCAATTTTCCTATTTTTCTTTTCTTTTCTTGTCTTACTGCAGTAGTGAGAACTTCCAGTAGGATGTTGAAAAGGAGAGATGAGAGAGGACATCCTTGCCTGGTTCATGATCTTAGCGGGAAAACTTCAAGTTTCTCACTATTAAGGATGATGCAAACTATAGGAGTTTTGTAAATGTTCTTTATCAAGTAGAGGAAGTTTTCCTCTATTCCTAATTTGCTGAGAGTTTTTATCATGAATGGGTATTGAATTATGTCAAATGCTTTTTCAGAGTCAATTGATATGATGATGTGATTTCTTCTTTAGCCTTCTGATATGCATTAACTGACTTTCAAATGTTAAACCATCCTTACACACACGGGATAAATCTCACTTGGTCATAGTGTATAGCTCTTTCTATACATTATTAGATTCAATTGCCTAGTATTTTGATTAGGATTTTTGTATCTATGGTCATGAGAGATACTGGTCTACAGTTTTCATTTCTAGCAATATCCTTACTTTTGGTGTTAGGATAGCACTGGCCTCCGAGATTGAGTTAGGAAGAATTCCCTCCACTTCTATCTTCTGGAAGAAATCATAGAGAATTGGTACAATGTCTTCCCTAAATGTTTGGTGGAACTCACCAGTGAACCCATTTGGCCTGATGCTTTCTGTTTTAGAAGCTTATTAATTATTGGTTCAATTTCTTTAATAGATATAGGCCTGCTCAGATTGTATATTTCTTGTGTGAGTTTCAGCAGACTATGTCTTCCAAGGAATTGGTCCTTTTCATCTAGATTATCAAGTTTGTGTGCACAGAGCTGTTCACAGTATTCCTTTAATACCCTTTTAATGTCCATGTGTGTAGTGATGTCCACTCTTTCAGTTCTGATCTTAGAAATTTGTGTCATCTCTCTTTTTTCTTAGTTAGCCTAGATAAAGGCTTATTGATTTTATTTATCTTTTCAAAGAATCAGCTTTCAGTTTTGTTAATTTTCTCTACTGATTTCCTGTTTTCAATTCCTATGATTTCTGCCCTAATTTTTATTCTTTTCTTCTGCTTACTTTGTATTTAATTTGCTCTTCTTTTCCTCATTTCCTAGGATGGAAACTTAGATAACTGATTTTAGATCTTTCTTCAATTTTAATATATGCATTCAATGCTATAACTTCCTTCTAAGCACCACTTTCACTGCATCTCACAAAGTTTGATAATTTTTTCCTTTTCATTGAGTTCAAAATATTTTGAAATTTATCTTCAGATTTTTTATTTGGCCTATGTGTTATTTAGAAGTATGTTGTATAATCTCCAAGTATTTGGGAATTTTCTAGTTATCTTTCTTTTACTGATTTCTAATATAATTCCATGTGGTCTAAGAGCAGATATTGTAAGAACTCTACTCTTTTAAAGTTGTTAACGGGTGTTTTATGATCCAGAATGTGGTCGTGATCTACCTTGGTGAATGTTCCATGTGAGCTTGAGAAGAATATATTTTATGCTATTGTTGCATGAAGAAGTCTGTAAGTGTTGATTATGTCCAATTATGTTGATTGATAGTGCTGCTGAGTTCAACTATGTCCTTAATGATTTTCTGCCTACTGGATCTGTCCATTTCTGATGTTGAAGACTCCAACTATAATAGATTTACCTATTTCTCCTTGTAGTTCTATCAGTTTTTTGCCTCACGTATTTTGATGCTCAATTATTAGGCATGTACACATTAAGGATTGTTATATCTTCTTGGATAACTGATCCTTTTATCATTATGTAATGCTTCTGATAATTTCTAATAATTTACCTTGCTCTGAAGTCAGCACTGTCTGAAATTACTATAGTTATTCCTGCTTTCTTTTGATTTGTGTAAACATGGTAAATCTTTCCCTAACCTTTTACCTTTAATCTAATGGGTCTTTTAAAGTGACTCTCTTATAGATAACATATAGTTGGGTCTTGTTTTTTAATCTACTCTGACAAGTTCTGTCTTTTAAATGGTACATTTAGACCATTGATCTTTATGATTATTTACTTCTATTAACTGCCCTGCTTATTTTTCCTATTTTTCTCCTCCCACTCTTCTTCTACCATTTGTGGCTTTAATTGATCATTCTATATGATTCCATTTTTTCTCCATTTTAGCAAATAAATTATAAATCTTTTTTTACTTTAGTGCTTGCCCTAGAGTTTGCAATATACATTTACAACTAATCTAACTCCACTTTCAAGTAAAATTATACTGCTTCTCAGGTAGTACAAGTACCTTATAATAGCAAAATATTCTTAATCCATCTCTCTCATCCTTGGTATCATTGTCATTCATTTCACTTATACAGAAGTACACATAAGCATATATATACATACATAACTATACATAATTGGATACATTGTTTCTATTAATATTTTGAACAAGCTGTTTTTTTCTCTTTCCAGTATTCCCATTATGCTTATATTATGCCTTTTATAGTTATACCACAGTTCTTGGGTATCCTGTTCCATTTTTTTTTTAGTGTTTTTTCCCTTTGCTTTTCAGTTTCAAGTTTCCATTTACATATTCTCAAGTTCAGAGATTCTTTCCTCGGACCTGTCCAGTCTACTAATGAGCCAATCAAAAGTACCCTTCATTTCTGTATAGTATTTTTTACCTCTAGTTCTCTTTCCTATTCTTTCTTAGAATAAAATTCTTTCTCTCTGCATACATTATCCATCTGTTCTTGCATGTTGTCTACTTTTTCTATTAGAACACACAGTATATTAGTCATAGTTGTTTTTAAATTCATGATCTGATAATGCCAACATTCCTCCATATCTGAGTCTGGTTCTGATTCTTGCTCTGTCTCTTCAAACTATGGGTTTTTGCCATCTAGTATGCCCTGTAATTTTTTGTTGAAATCTGTACATGATATACTGAGTGAAAGCAACTCCAGTTAACACTTTTTTAGTAACGTGGTGGTAAGATGACAGGAGAGGGGAGGAATTCTATAGTCCTATGATTATGTCTTAGTCTTTTAGTGAGTCTGTGGCCCTGGACTATGAATTTCACAAGTGTCTATCAGCTTTTCCTCAGCCCTAGATGGAACCAGATGGCTACAGGGGACTGGAGTTGGGTATTTCCCTTCCCCTACACACAAAGCTAGAGCCAAACTGGAGTTTGGCATTTCCCTCCTGCCAGGTCAGTTAGGCTCTAATAAGAATAGAATGCTCTGGCTTATTTCAAAATGTATACTTTTCCCCTTCCCCTTTCAGGAAGCCTGAAGGGATTTTTCTCCAATATTCACTGTGAGAACCTGGTAGAGCTCCAGGAGACAAAACTCACAAAAGTGAGGGTACACCCCATGGAATTTTTAACTCTCAAACTTGTCCCTATTGGATCTCTGCCAATTTGTCAGTTACAGTCCAGTTTTATACCCTGGGACTACTTCCCACAGAGGTTTATGCTGATGGGTTTCTGCTTCAGTAACCTGTGATTCTCTGTATCTGATGTCTGTCTCTCCAATGTGGGGGGCAGCTATTGGCCCTATGACTTTACTTCTCTGGTAGATCTCAGAAGAGTTCTTAGTTTTTCAGTTTGTTTAGCTTTTTACTTGTTGTTAGGATGGAGTGGTGCCTTCCAAGATCCTTTCATGGCAGACCAAAAGCAAAAAAGGACTACAGTGATTTTTAAGTATTTATAAACATAGGTTTCAACAGCGACATATATTAGTACTATGCTACACACAAAACCATTGTGATGAATTACTTCATTATAAATACATCTACATCTATAGTACTGCTGAATATACTATAATATACTGAAACTATGATTATATTGTATTTGCAGGTTCTAATTTGAGAATTGTTACTCTATTTTTATAATATACTATATATTTGAACTACATACTAAAAATATAGTAGTAAAGTGTATTGTCTTATATATGTGAAAATTACTCTACATTTACTATAAATAATATTCACAGCAGTGATTTCTTAAAGGTTGCAACAGAATAATAATAAATTTGTCAGAAACAATATGAAAGCATATTGGATTATCTCACTTTTGTTGTAATATGAAATCAATAAATTATAGCAATAATTATTAATCCTTATCTAGTTTATTAGTAGTTTTTTAAATGTCTTTATCCTATATTACCTGGATTTGTAAATAAATGAAATATGGGAAATGAATAAAGTAGGAAAAATATAATTTTGTGACTTTAAAAATGATATATAAATGGAATCATAAAACATATATTTGAGATTCACTTTTTTTTTAACTTTTGAATTTTATTTTATTTATTTTTTTATACAGCGGGTCCTTATTAGCCATCAATTTTATACACATCACTGTATACATGTCAATCCCAATCGCCCAATTCACCCCACAACCCCAGCCCCCACGCTTTCCCCCCTTGGTGTCCATACGTTTGTTCTCTACATCTGTGACTCAATTTCTGGCCTGCAAACCAGTTCATCTGTACCATTTTTCTAGGTTCCACATATATGCGCTAACATATGATATTTGTTTTTCTCTTTCTGACTTAACTTCACTCTGTATGACACTCTCTAGATACATCCAGGTCTCTACAAATGACACAATTTCTTTCCTTTTTTTTTTTTTTTTAATAATTCTTTATTTTATTTATTTATTTCTGGCTGTGTTGGGTCTTCCTTTCTGTGCGAGGGCTTTCTCCAGTTGCGGCAAGCGGGGGCCACTCTTCATTGCGGTGTGCGGGCCTCTACACTACTGTGGCCTCTCTTGTTGCGGAGCAAAGGCTCCAGAGGCACAGGCTCAGTAGTTGGGGATCACGGGCCTAGCTGCTCCATGGCATGTGGGATCTTCCCAGACCAGGGCTCAAACCCGTGTCCCCTGCATTGGCAGGCAGATTCTCAACCACTGCGCCACCAGGGAAGCCCAATTTCTTTCCTTTTTATGGCTGAGTAATACTCCACTGTATATATGTACCACTTCTTCTTTATCCATTCAACTGTCGATGGGCATTTAGGTTGCTTCCATGACCCGGCTATTGTAAATAGTGCTGCAGTGAACACTGGGGTGCATGTGTCTTTTTCAATTACAGTTTTCTCTGGGTATATGCCCAGTAGTGGGATGGCTGGATCATATGGTAATTCTATTTTTAGTTTCTTAAGGAACCTCAATACTGTTCTCCATAGTGGCTGTATCAATTTACATTCCCACCAACAGTACAAGAGGGTTCCCTTTTCTCCACACCCTCTCCAGCATTTGTTGTTTGTAGATTTTCTGATGATGCCCATTCTAACTGGTGTGAGGCGATACCTCATTGTAGTTTTCATTTGCATTTCTCTAATTAACAGTGACGTTAAGCAGCTTTTCATGTGCTTCTTGGCCATCTGTATGTCTTCTTTGGAGAAATGTCTATTTAGGTCTTCTGCCCATTTTTGGATTGGGCTGTTTGTTTTTTTAATATTGAGCTGCATGAGCTGTTTCTATATTTTGGAGATTAATCATTTGTCCGTTGATTCCTTTGCAAATATTTTCTCCCATTCTGAGGGCTGTCTTTTCGTCTTGTTAATGGTTTCCTTTGCTGTGCAAAAGCTTTGAAGTTTCACTAGGTCCCATTTGTTTATTTTTGTTTTTATTTCCATTACTCTAGGAGGTGGATCAAAAAATATCTTGCTGTGATTTATGTCAAAGAGTGTTCTTCCTATGTTTTCCTCTAAGAGTTTTATAGTGTCCAGTCTTACATTTAGGTCTTTAATCCATTTTGAGTTTATTTTTGTGTATGGTGTTTGGGAGTGTTCTAATTTCATTCTTTTACATGTAGCTGTCCAGTTTTCCCAGTACCACTTACTGAAGAGACTGTCTTTTCTCCATTGCATATACTTGCCTCCTTTGTCATAGATTAGTTGACCAGAGGTGGGTGGGTTTATCTCAGGGCTTTCTATCTTGTTCCACTGATCTATGTTTCTGTTTTTGTGCCAATACCATCTTGTCTTGATTACTGTAGCTTTGTAGTATAGTCTGAAGTCAGGGAGTCTCATTCCTCCAGCTCCATTTTTTTCCCTCAAGACTGCTTTGGCTATTCGAGGTCTTTTGTGCCTCCAAACAAATTTTAAGATTTTTTGTTCTAGTTCTATAAAAAATGCCATCGGTAATTTGATAGGGGTTGCAATGAATCTGTAGATTGCTTTTGGGTAGTATAGTCATTTTCACAATATAGTCATTTTCTTCCAATCCAAGAACATGGTATATCTCTCCATCTGTTGGTATCATCTTTAATTTCTTTCATCAGTGTCTTATAGTCTTGCGCATACAGGTCTTTGTCTCCCTAGGTAGGTTTATTCCTAGGTATTTTATTCTTTTTGTTGCAATGGTAAATGGGAGTGTTTCCTTAATTTCTCTTTCACATTTTTCGTCATTAGTGTATAGGAATGCAAGACATTTCTATGCATTAATTTTGTATCCTGCAACTCTACCAAATTCACTGATTAGCTCTAGTAGTTTTCTGGTGGCATCTTTAGGATTCTCTATGTATACTATCATGTCATCTGCAAACAGTGACAGTTTTACTTCTTCTTTTTCAATTTGTATTCCTTTTATTTCTTTTTCTTCTCTGATTGCCATGGCTAGGACTTCCAAAACTGTGCTGAATAACAGTGGTGAAAGTGGGTATCCTTGTCTTGTTCCTGATCTTAGAGGAAATGCTTTCAGTTTTTCACCATTGAGAATGATGTTTGCTGTTGGTTTGTCGTATATGGCCTTTATTATGTTGAGGTAGGTTCCCTCTATGCCCACTTTTTGGAGAGTTTTTATCATAAATGGGTGTTGAATCTTGTCAAAAGCTTTTTCTGCATCTATTGAGATGATCATATGGTTTTTCTTCTTCAATTTGTTAATATGGTTTACCACATAGACTGATTTACGTATATTGAAGAATCCTTGCATCCCTGGGATAAATCCCACTTGATCATGGTGTATGATCCTTTTAATGTGTTGTTGGATTCTGTTTGCTAGAATTTTGTTGAGGATTTTTGCATCTAAGTTCATCCGTGATAGTGGTCTGTAATTTTCTTCTTTGTAGTATCTTTGTCTGGTTTTGGTATCAGGGTGATGGTGGCCTCAAAGAATGAGTTTGGGAGTGTTCCTTCCTCCACAATGTTTTGGAAGAGTTTGAGAAGGATGGGTGTTAGCTCTTCTCTAAATGTTTGATAGAATTCACCTGCAAAGCCATCTGGTCCTGGACTTTTGTTTGTTGGAAAATTTTTAATCACAGTTTCAATTTCATTACTTGTGATTGGTCTGTTCATATTTTGTATTTCTTCCTGGTTCAGTCTTGGAAGGTTATACCTTTCTAAGAATTTGTCCATTTCTTCCAGGTTGTCCACTTTATTAGCATAGAGTTGCTGGTAGTAGTCTCTTAGGATGCTTTGTATTTCTGCAGTGTCTGTTGTAACTTCTCCTTTTTCATTTCTAATTTTATTGATTTGAGTCCTCTCCCTCTTTTTCTTGATGAGTTTGGCTAATGGTTTATCAATATTGTTTATCTTCTCAAAGAACCACCTTTTAGTTTTATTGATCTTTACTACTGTTTTGTTTCTATTTCATTTATTTCTGCTCTGATCTTTGACTTCTTTCCTTCTGCTAACTTTGGGTTTTGTTTGTTCTTCTTTCTCTACTTCCTTTAGGTGTAAGGTTAGATTGTTTACTTGAGATTTTTCTTGTTTCTTGAGGTAGGCTTTTATAGCTAAAAATTTCCCTCTTAGAACTGCTTTTTCTGTATCCCATAGGTTTTGCATCATCGTGTTTTCATTGTCATTTGTCTCTAGGTATGTTTTTATTTCCTCTTTGATTTCTTCAGTGATCTCTTGGTTATTTAGTAACGTATTGTTTAGCCTCCATGTGTTTGTGTTTCTTACTTTTTTTTCCCTGTAATTCACTTCTAATCTCACAGCATGGTGGTCAGAAAAGATGTTTGATATGATTTCAATTTTCTTAAATTTACTGTGGCTTGATTTGTGACCCAAGACGTGATCTATCCCGGAGAATGTTCTGTGCGCACTTGAGAAGAAAGTGTAATCTTTTGTTTCTGGATGGAATGTCCTATAAATAACAATTAAATCTATCTAGTCTATTGTGTCATTTAAAGCTTCTATTTCCTTATTTATTTTCATTTTGGATGATCTGTCCATTGGTGTAAGTGAGGTGTTAAGGTCCCCCACTATTACTGTGTTACTGTCGATTTCCTCTTTTAGAACTGTTAGCAGTTGCCTTATGTATTGAGGTGCTCCTATGCTGGTGCATACATATTTATAATTGTTATATCTTCTTCTTAGATTGATCCCTTGATCATTATGTAGTGTCCTTCCTTGTCTCTTGTAACATTCTTTATTTTAAAGTGTATTTTACCTGATATGAGTATTGCTACTCCAGCTTTCTTTTGATTTCCATTTGCATGGAATATCTTTTTCCATCCCCTCACTTTCAGTCTGTATGTGTCCCTAGGTCTGAAGTGGGTCGCTTGTAGACAGCATATATATGGGTCTTGTTTTTGTATCCATTCAGCAAGCCTGTGTCTTTTGGTTGGAGCATTTAATCCATTCACGTTTAAGGTAATTACCGATATGTATGTTCCTATGACCATTTTCTTAATTGTTTTCGGTTTGTTTTTGTAGGTCCTTTTCTTCTCTTGTGTTTCTCACTTAGAGAAGCTCCTTTAGCATTTGTTGTAGAGCTGGTTTGGTGGTGCTGAATTATCTGAGCTTTGCCTTGTCTGTAAAGCTTTTGATTTCTCCATCGATCTGAATGAGATCCTTGCTGGGTAGAGTAATCTTGATTGTAGGTTCTTCCCTTTCATCACTTTAAGTGTATCATGCCACTCCGTTCTGGCTTGTAGAGTTCCTGCTGAGAAATCAATTGTTAACCTAATGGGAGCTCCCTTGTATGTTATTTGTCACTTTTCCCTTGCTGCTTTCAATAATTTTTCTTTGTCTTTAACTTTTGCCAGTTTGATTACTATGTGTCTTGGTGTGTTTCTCCTTGGGTTTATCCTGTATGGGACTCGCTGCACTTCCTGGACTTGGGTGGCTATTTCCTTTCCCATGTTAGGGAAGTTTTTGACTATAATCTCTTCAAGTATTTTCTCAGGTCCTTTCTCTCTCTGTACTCCTTCTGGGAATCCTATAATGCGAATGTTGTTGCATTTAATGTTGTCCCAGAGGTCTCTTAGGCTGTCTTCATTTCTTTTCATTCTTTTTTCTTTATTCTGTTCCTCAGCAGTGAATTCCACCATTGTGTCTTCCAGGTCACTTATCCGTTCTTCTGCCTCAGTTATTCTGCTATTGATTCCTTCTAGTGTAGTTTTCATTTATTTTATTGTTCATCTCTGTTTGTTTGTTCTTTAATTCTTCTAGGTCTATGTTAAACATTTCTTGCATCTTCTTGATCTTTGCCTCCATTCTTTTTCCGAGGTCCTGGATCATCTTCACTATCATTATTCTGAATTCTTTTTCTGGAAGGTTGCCTATCTCTACTTCATTTAGTTGTTTTCCTGGGGTTTTATCTTGTTCCTTCAGCTGGTACATAGCCCTCTGTGTTTTCATCTTGTCTCTCTTTCTGTGAATGTGGTTTTTGTTCCACAGGCTGCAGGATTGTAGCTCTTCTTGCTTCTGCTGTCTGCTCTCTGGTGGATGAGGCTATCTAAGAGGCTTGTGCAAGTTCCCTGACGGAAGAGACTGGTGGTGGGTAGACCTGACTCAAGATTGACTTTTTTATTCAGCATAATGCCCTTGAGATCCATCCCAGCTGATGTATCAGTAGTTCATTCCTTTTACTGCTGAGTAATATTACATGTTATTGATGCACCACAGTTTAACTGTTCACTTATTGTGAGACAGTTTGGTTGTTTCCAGTTTGGGGCTAATACAAATAAAGTTTTCTAATAGGTGTATAGTGATGCCTCATCGTGATCTTATTTTGCATTTTGCTAATCACAGGTGATGTTGAACATCTTTTCATATGCTAATTTGCCATAGTTTAATCTGGTGAAATGGCTTTTTGTATCTTTTGTTAATTTTCTGGTTGTATTGTTTGGGTTTTTTAACGCTGGCTTTCAAGAATTCTTTATAGATTCTAGATGAGTCCTTTGTCATATATGTGGTTTGCAAATAAGTTATCCTAGTCTGTAGCTTGTCTTTTCATTCTCTTAATGGGTTTTGCACAGACCAAAAGTTTTTAATCTTGATAAAGTCAACTTATCAATTTTTCCTTTTATGAATCATGCTTTCAGTGTCACGTCTAAAACCTCTGTAAACCAAGGCTTAGCTACGGAAGATTTTTTCCTCTGTTTACTTTGAGAAGTTACATAGTTTCACATTTCACATTTACATGTATGATCCATTTGGAGCTAATTTTTGTATAATGTATGAGGTATAAGTTAAGGTTCATTTTTTTGCCAATAGACATCCAACTGTTCCAGCACTATTTATTAAAAAGATGATTCTTCCTACAAGGTCTGCTTTTGTACCTTTGTTAAAAGTCAGCTGGCTGCATTTGTGGGGCTATTACTGCATTCTCTATTCTACTCCATTGATTTATGTGTCTCTCCCTATACCAATACTATACTGTCTTGATTACTATATAGCTATATGGTCTTGAAATCAAGTAAATTGTACCCACTTATTCTTTTTTCAAAGCTGGTTTAGCTATTATAGTTCCTATACTTTCCCATGTAAATTTTAAAGTAAGTTGGCCTATGTCTACAAAAAAAACTAGAATTTGACAGAAACTGTGTTAAAATTGTGTATTGATTTGGGGAGAATTTACATCATTTCCATCATTTCTATGTTGAGTCTTCCAAGCCAAAAACAATGCACGTTTCTCCAATTATTTAGACCTTTGGTTTTTTTCATCAGTTTTGTACTTTACAGCATAAAATTCTTGTACATATTTTGTTATATTAACACCTAAGTAGTTCAAGATTTTTGGAGTGATTGTAAATGATATTGTATTTTTACTTCCAGTTTCTATGTGTTCACTGTTACCATATAGAAATATAACATTTTTGTAAGCTGATTTTATATCTTGCAACCTTGATGAATTCACTTATTAGTTCTAGTTTTTTGATAGATTCCATGTTTTTACATGTGTAGAACATCATGTCTCCTTCAAATAGGGTCAACTGTTTGCTTTCTTTCCAATTCATATGCCTTTTATTTCTTGATCTTGCCTAGTAGTACTGTCTAGAATTTCCAGTACTCTGTTTAATAGATGTGCTAAGAATATGCCTTGTTCCCAACCTTAGGGTAAAGCATTCAGTCATTCATCATTAACTATGGTATTAGCTGTGAAATTTTTATAGATATTCTTAACCAAGTTGAGGAAGTTCCACTCTATTCCTAGTTTTTAGAGAGATTATTTTTTAAATCATGAATCGGTGTTGAATTTTTCAAATGCTTTTTCTACATCAATTGGTACACTCATACAATTTTTCCTCTTGTTAAGGCAGATGGATTACACTGATTGATTTTCAAACACTGAACCAACCTGGCATCCCTGAAATCAACCCCACTTGGTCACGGGACATAATTCCTTTTACATACTGCTGATTTCTATTTGCTAATATTTTGTTGAGGATTTCTGTATCTGTGAATATTGGCCTATAATTTTCTTTTTTGTACTGTCTTTGATTTTGGTATTAGGACAATATTAGCCTCATAAAATGAACTGGGAACTGATCCACCTTCTTCCATTATCTGGAAAAGAATATAAAGAATCAGTGTCAATTCTTTAAAATTTTGGTAGAATTCTCCAGTGAAACCAGTTGAGCCCCAAGATTTCATTTTAGGAATTTTTTTTTATTGTAAATTCAATTCCCTTAATAGTTATAGGGCTATTCAAATTTTCCATTTCATATTAGGTTATAGTCTACACTTTTCTACAAATTGGTGCATTCCATCTAAGTTAGTAAATTTTTTCCCAATAGCAAGCCAATCCAAGAATTCTACCTAGCAAGCATCAGATAAAGTTGGGAAGCTATCTCAATTACAAAATGCCAAGGCACTTGAAGTAATAGTTTTAGGTTTACACTATGTGGCATCTCTTATAACAGTGACTTATAAAGCATCCCACTGAAGCTGTTTTTCAAGGAGTGGCAATGTATTTGGGCAATCCAACCATACCATCCTCACTGCTTAACCTTGTAAACACCATACACACACCACATGCAGAATGACTCTCCAGCTACACACAAACCAGAAGAGTTAACTGGACATGAAGGGATCACATCTTGGTATTTTTACTCTGATGTTCAAGTCAGTGTTCCTCCTAGCCTTTTTTTTTTTTTAACTCTGTTTAAAACTCACAAGAAGTTGCAAAAATAACAGAGTCCCCTGTACCGTTCACCCAGCTTCTCCTGATGGTGACATCTTATATACCTATAGCACAATATCAAAACCAGGAAACTGACATTAGTACATTACTAGATTATGGATTCCTTTATCCTTTTTATAGATAAGCTATATAATAATGAACTTTCTCAGAAACTCTCCCAGCACTTGGGCATCTATTAGCAATCAAACTACCAATCCAGACTTCTAATTCAACTGCAAACTACCTATATATAAACAATCCTTCTACACACAAACATATACATACTCTATATATTCACACCTCACACACAGAAACACAAAATTTTGCATCCACACATGCACAAACTTATATGAAAACAATAGCAATCCCATCCTTCTTATCTGAGTACTGTATTTCACTAATTTCTACTTTCCCTAGCTATTACTACATGAAGACTATGTGTAAATGAGTCTGAGGGCTAAAAGAAACCTTTAAAAGTTATCTAACATAAAAATCCATCCAATACTTGATTCCTTGTACAACATCCTCATCAATGATCCTTCAGCCTTTACTTGAATACTTCTAATGACAAGAAACAAATAAGATATGAAGGAATCCAATCCACCTTTGGTCAATCCTAATTCTTGAAAGGTATCTCTAATCATTAGCCCAAAACTTAAAAATCTGTACTCACTTACTTCTAGTTGTATCCTTTGGGGTATATGAACAAAAAAGGCTTATCCCTCACTGTCTTTCTCCCAGGAAAGACAGATGCCCTATTTTTCCTAAGATGTCCTAGGTTTGCATCTATTGCTCTGGCATACTTAATAACCCCTTTTACCCTCAAGATCTGAACAGAACATTATATATTCACTCTATCCTGTATAGCCCTCAAAAATATGAAGACCACACGTTTTTATTAGGTTAACCTCATTTTTCAGCTCTTCTTTGTATGATACAATTTTGAGGGCCTTCACTAGCCTTATCATTCTTGCTTCTGAATGCACACCAGCTTATTGATATTCCAAGAGCTTAAGTTCCTTGTCCCATATATATACTAATGAAAGATTTTCTAATCCCAATTAAAGAACAGAAAGTCACTTACACCCCTTTGAATTCTAGACCAAGATACAGCATTGCAATTACTGTGCCTCTGGGTAAAGACATCTGAGAGTCTTGAACCATGATACTAGGTAGCAGTCTCACATTACACCAGTAGGTGTCACTCTATATATGATATATTTAAAGTTATCTAAGTCTCAATTTCATTCATTCAACAAATTTTCATTAATCATCCATTATGTGCCAGGCATGATTCTAGGTGCTATGAGATTATACAGGTGAACAAGACACGATCTTATTTTCATGGAGCTTACAGGCTAGATATTAATGAACAAATCTGCTTTATTTACTTTATATATAAAAGTCTATAAAATTCTATTCCTAGGGAAATTTTATTTTCCTGAGCTATTAGATAATAACACTCAAAATAACTCATGAAGAACATATTAATGAAACAGAATCAGAGCGGTACAGGTGAGATTAATGTATCCAGTGTATTTTCTACCTGTTTGAATTGATACACTTCTCTTCCAAACTTCAAGTTTCTAAAACCCAAATTTTAGGTATCCCTCATTACAGTGGGGAGGAATTTATCTTAAAAAACAATTCAAAACACAACATTGTAAAGCAATTATACTCCAATTTTAAAAAAATTCAAACTTTTAAAAAATCTACCTATTCATGTTTTTACAAAGGAGAGACTGGTATACAAATTTTTAAAGATTATTTGTAAAGCTTATTAATTCCCAAGTTCATATTTCCTTGTTTCTACTTAGAAAAGTTAAAATGTCCCCTTCTAAATACCAACATACTCCCCAGGTTAATAGAACAAAGACAGTAATGAATTATGCCTCAGCACAGAATTTAGGAATTCTTCTACTGTCAACATCCTTATTTGGATACATGTGAGACTCATAGCTATTATCAGGACTTAAAGGTGACTACTCATGATTAGAGCAGAGCAATGAAAGGTCATACTTTGTCAAAATAAACAGATCTTAGAGAAGGAGGAGACACTGTACATCAAAAAAGTATATTTTCCTGCACAGAAATCCAAGAACCTTTCATTAATTCAAGAACTATTTAATTGCTATTTTACTTCTCTGTATTCTCAAATAGAATGTTCTCTAAACTGGAATGGCTAGGAAAAACATGGTTAAGGAAATATTTCAGGCTCAAAAGTCCTACTGCTTAGAATTCTTTAACTTCAAAATTCAGTCAAATAAATCTATTTGAGAAAAATGATGCCTATAAGAATTTAATAAGACCTGACAGCTTCATGTAATATCCAACCTACTGTTTATTTTGAAATACCTCAAACTCTTACTAGTTACTGTTCAAATTACCTGAAATATACTGCATACTGTTCAATTTTAGTATGGACTCACATTCATACTTTAGAACACAAGAAGTACTCAATGAACATGAAGTTATAAACAAACACTAAGGTGCTTCATAAAACATGGTTAACATAAAAAAGATTAATTTATAACTAATATTAAGATATTTTCTTTCACTTTGAAAGGTAAAGTGGTGGTTGACCAAATATATGTAAAACACGGTTTACTGTATATGATTTTTTAATTACATTTGTAAACTCTCTGACAGGCTCAGTACTGTTAATGTCTGGCATATCTGAGATGTCACCAAATTTGGGGAAACTCAATGGCAGAGACCTCTGTTATCACAGTACTTTTATTCCAAATATAAAAATGTGTGTGTGCAAAAGGGGGTTTAGTGTATTGGAAAAAGCACAGCTTTTGGTGTCACAACGATTTACATTTGAATTTCAGTACCACCCTAAATAGCTATGTGATTTCTGGGCAAGTTACTTAAACTGTTCTAAGCATTGCTTTTACACCAACATGGGAATAAAGAGGTTGGATAGGATTAATACATTGTTTATATTATATAAATGCCTAATACATGGTTTGATACATAGCAGGTACTCAAGAAATGGTACTTATTAGGAGAATGTCATTTTTTTCGACCATTAGATTGACTATACCAGTTAATGTTGAACAACTACTGACTCACTAGTTTTTATAACTATAACAGGTTTATAAAACCAAACCCCTTACTAGACTGAATGCCAACAAATAAGCACCTTCTCCTTTAACACAAGTATATTTTGCATGACCTTACATGAATTGCTTAGATAAAAGCTTTTTCTCTTCTCTTTTGTTATTTTAAAGTGCAGATGCATTTGAGTCATTTTCTCCTTTTGTTTCATATCCTTAAGATCCAAAGCTTCAAAGACATAATGTCAGCATGCATCGATTTATGACTGAACTCTTGAAGAGACACTGAAGAATTACCTTGTCAATCACCCCAAGGACTCTGAAGGCCTTCAGCTCCTCGGCAGGGCTCCTTAGGTTCCAAGGGGGCCTTGAACTTAGTGATCCTGGAGGCTAATGGAAGATATCAAAGATTATACATCAATCAGGGAGGTGCTTGAAGGAAGACTGCCTGCTGAAGCAAATGTCAGGCCAAAGGAACTAAATTTATCATAAATCAGAGAATGGAAAGATGAAAGGAGGAAGTTTCTATTTGTCTGGAATGTAAAATAAAAAAATAATCAAATCAAAAATGAAGAAAATAAAAATCAAGAAAATAGTCGCAAGTAAATAAGTCGTAACATTGAAAACAAAATTTTAAAAAGAAAAATTAATGAGCTGATATAGTTTCTAGAGCAACAATGCAATTCAGAACTGTACAGCTGTAATGAAACTTTGTAACAAATGGCTAACTGAGCCAACAATCAATCACAGCCTTATATGTACCCCAGAAGGCTCAAGACTAATTTAGAAGGAGGGGACTAAAACAAATGTAACAATAGAGGGAAGGAACATAAGTTATTTTCTCTCATCATAAAACTATAGTCCTTTAATGTTACTTTATAAATATATACTAGGTATGTTAAGAGGGATTGGCAAATTCAAGTTCAATCAGAATTGCCAATAATGGTGAAAAATTAAGAAACTCTGTCATATGACCAATAATTATTAGAACTGAGATTGTGTAAGCCTAGAAAAGAGATGATTTACAGAAGAAAGAAAATATTTTTTAATATCTGAACATCTGTGATGTGGAAAACTTAGTCTGTTCGCCACAAAAAAAAGTCCAAAAAAGATCAGTGAATAAGGAAGGGATATTTCAGTACCACATACAATAAAGAATAATCCTAACTTTCCACCCATTGGTCTTAGTTTTTCCCTATCAGTAAAAGTAAAACATTAGACTAGATAAACTTAAAGACAGCTCCATTTGGCGATTACAACCAGAAAGCAATGCTTTATTAATCCTTATATTAAAATGGTGATGCTGCAAAGGATGACAGGACACACAAAGCCTTATTATACCCTCAAAGCAGACCTTTTTGTTGTAAAAAAAATCCGTTAGAATATATAAGAAACATTTATCATCCCCATGAGTAGACAATAAATATCCTGGTTAACCAAATGTCATGATTACCAGAGTTACTGAGTTACATTTTTGATATTTCAAGTCCTAGTGCAGCTCAGCATCACTAGACAAGAAGCTCCTTGAGAACAGGAAATATGCCTTATTCGTCTTTATATTCACAGTGCCTAGCATGCTGGTTGGAAGCAAAGAGAAAGAGCAGAAAAGAGAGAAAGGAGGAAGAGAGCAGGGTAACAAGTGAGGGAGGTTGCATAGACAAATTAGGTGTCTTTTACAAACGGGGAAAACTGTCACTTTGTGAAATTTCCTAAAAGCAGCAATCCTAATTGCTTTCAAAAATTTTTTTGTTTTTAGGTTTAGTAAGCAAATACTAACTTCAATATGCCTAAAGAGGTGGTATTTAATTTTGTTTTAAAAAGACAACTTTTTATTTTTTAAAGAGACAACTTGAGAACGCTGGTGACAGTGGCAACTGGACAGGATGATAATAATCTTTTTTTTTTAAGTACATTACTCTTTTTTTATGTTTTTTTAATTTATTTTATTTAATTTATTTATTTTTGGCTGTGTTGGGTCTTTGTTGCTGCGTGCGGGCTTTCTCTAGTTGCGGCGAGCAGGGGCTACTCTTCATTGCGGTGTGCAAGCTTCTCATTGTGGTGGCTTCTCTTGTTGCGGAGCACAGGCTCCAGGCGTGCGGGCTTCAGTAGTTGTGGCATGCGGGCTCAGTAGTTGTGGCTTGCGAGCTCTAGAGCTCAGGCTCAGTAGTTGTGGTGCACGGGCTTAGTTGCTCTGCAGCATGTGGAATCTTCCTGGACAAGGACTTGAACCCATGTCATCTGCATTGGCAGGTGGATTCTTAACCACTATGCCACGAGGGAAGCCCAGTAATATCTTTTTAAATCTATTTAATTTCTACTTCTAGGATATGTTTCCAAAAAATTCCTTTTTAATCTCACTTTATTAGGTGCTGAGCTAGATGACATAAAACACAGATACATCTCTGCCTCCCTAAAATCCAAGGGGAATTTTTAAGGATAGAAAAACATTTAGCAGAGTATTTTAGTAGACATATAACAGAAATAGTCTCTTCTCTCTTAATATATTATTTTATCTTCATACCTCACCCTGGCCTGAGTGTAGTACTTACAAGAAGTTATTATTATAATCCCCATTTTACAGATAAATAAAAGGAAGTTCAGAATGGTTGGGTGTTTACCGTCAGAAAGAGCAGTGAAAGATCCTAGGCTAGACCCTAACTCCTTACTCTATTGCTTGCAGTCCTTCTGCTACACAACACATTCTGATAATTAAGAATTCATCTCCCCCTACTCTATTACCAAGTAAGAACAAGAAATGCTTGTGATTTTGGTGAAAGGAATGGTTAGGAAAAGTTATAGGAGGAAAAAGAATACTTTAAGTGATAACTTATCCATTACATTCATCTTTGAAAATATGGCCAAACACGTCCAACATCCCTATCTCCTACTTATCCCTCTTATTCAGTAATGTCATTGGATCTTTCAGTTTCCAAAGAAACTTATCAGTTCACTTTAGCAATCTAAACAGCAAAGACAGCAAACCACAAAATCTCTACTGTGCCTTTCAATAAATTACTGTGTGCCCACTATGTGCATGATAACTGAAAGGGATATAAATCATCAAAAGACACCATCCCAGGACTTCCCTGGTGGTCCAGCAGTTAAGACTCTGCGCTCCCAATGCAGGGGGCTCGGGTTCAATCCCTGGGCAGGGAACTAGATCCCGCATGCTGCAACTAAGAGCCCACATGCCACAACTAAGAGCCCGCATGTTGCAACTAAAGATCCCGTACGCCGCAACTAAAGATCCCATATGCTGCAACTAAGACATGGCACAGCCAAATAAATAAATATTAAAAAAAAAAGACATGGTCCCTAGCTTCAAGAAATTTACAACTTACCTGAGGAGATAAGCCAAATACATGAAAAGTTAAGTAACAATAAGACATTTTTTAAAAACATAAGACAATAGAGATAAGTCACTAGTTTATCACATGTATGATAACCTGTGGTCTCAGAAAGAAGTGGAATCAAAGGGGATTTTAAATGTTATGTAGGAATTAGGTTAGGAAAGGATATTATACATAGGATTGGGGAAAAAAGAACTCTCTTGGTGGGGAAAAAAATGTTCAAATTGTAGAACAAAGGAAAATAAAATTGCACTTTTAAGGTTGGTCAGTTTTATTGACTTTAACAGGCCTTGAATGCCAGGGAAAAAAGTCTGGACTATGTTTTCCAGACTCTAGAAAACAAGTTTTTGTATGAGAAGCAACTCAACGAAAACAGTGATTTAGTAAGGTTACTTTTGCAAAGACAGGAATGGTGAAATTGTAATGGGGAAAGACCAAAGGCAAAGTGATCATTCAAGTTCTCTTTCTACTTTAACCATCTATAAAAGTTTAAGATCAGAGAAATGAACAAAGAAAGATCATGAAATAAAACCATCAATAAAAAATCCTGTATTTCTGATATGCAGTGCTTAAATTGGGTAGAATCCCTATAGATCTATTCCTTTTTTAGATGGCAAAAGGAAACATAAATCCACAGAATTTTAAGAAAAGAAAGAGACCGAGATCAAGTCCAAAATTTTTTTTTTCAGATGAGAAAACTGAAAAGCAGCAAGGTTAAGCAATTTGTCTAAGATGACAAAACTAGGTAATAGATAAGAGGGGATTAAATCTTATTTATAAAATAATATAACATTGTTTAGGAAAACTTCAGCCAATGCTATTGGGGCAGGGTGGGGTGGAAATATTTCTAGGCAACATGGCTGATTTCCTTAAAGAAAAAAGTAAAAATTTCACTTATTTGTATTAGCTACTATATCAGAAGATGCCTAGAGAAGCAAGGAGTTCAAAACTTAAATACAGAGGGTGAGGAGAAGGGAAAGGCAAGAATATATGATAATCCAACAGCCTTCAAAACCAAAGATGGCAAGTATATATCACTCAACTGCTCAAGCCAATGGCAGACTCTATCAGTCCCACACTCTGTCTTGCAATACAGCCACCACCAGTGGCTAGAGTTAGCACAGTAGTAAAACCTATTTACTATTCCTGTTCAACATTGTCTAAATGGTTAAGTTAACCTTACCTTTGTTTTCATTTTTGGGGTTTTTGAAAGCTGTTGTTTATCCTGCCCAGAGTCTCTTTCACTCGGTATTATTCCCTTTTCTCAATGAGATCTATCTCAATTCTTACCAATCTGTTAGTGAGGTACTTTTCAAACTTTAACATGCATGCACATCATCTGAGGACCTTGTAAAAATGAGATTTGGATTCAGTAGTCTTTGGTGGAGCCTAAGATTCTGCATTTCCAAGAAGATACCAGGTGATGCTGTGCTGCTGGTCCACCAACCACATGTGGAGTAAGGTTAGCTACTCATCCTTAAATAACCTGAGAGTAAGTCAGCATTATTTGGGAGGGAACAAGCAATCAAGGACAAAAGGAAAGCTCTACAAAGAACATATCAAGAATTCCGCTCTGAACCACGATAGCCAACTACACTAGTTTCTGAACTTGGCTTCATCTGTAGATTTTTGGCTTTGCCGAGACTTTCACTGGCAACCTATTAACCCTCAATACTCAGTTTCCTAAAAAAAGTCTCTCTTACATCACATTTCAAGGACAACTCTTAACTGCAGTCCTATTACTGATTTGGAATGCCCCTGATTTCTATCTTTGCTTTGCCCATGTTTCACTAAGGGTGACACAACACTCATTTTAAAATATTTGCTAAAGAAGAATTGAGAAATACCAATAATACCAGTAAACAAAATGCACAACAGAGAAATATTTTCAATATTACAGCAACTATACTCAAAATCCACAAAATATTCAGGAAAGTCATATATTCTACAGTTGTCCCTCAGCATACACAGGGGATTGGTTCCAGGATCCCCACGAATACCAAAATCCTCAGACGCTCAAGTCCCTTATTTAAAATGGTGTAGTATTTACATATAACCTACACACATCCTCCCATATACTTTAAATCATCTCTAAACTACTTATAATACCTAATGCAATGTAAATGCTATGTCAATAGTTGACAACAGGTGCCAAATTCAAGTTTTGTTTCCTAGAACTTTCTAGAACTTTTTCTCCCCAAATATTTTCGATCTGCAGTTGGTTTAATCTACAAATGTGGAACCCGTGGGTACAGAGGGCCAATTGTATTTTCATTCGTACCTTGTAATTGCAAACAAAAAAAAGTATTCGTGCTTTAAAAACTACACAATCCTTTATGTCCTAAGTTTAGACCATTTACTGTCTTTTTCTAAATTTCACTGATCTTAAGTTTTAAATTCCTAGAGGTAAAAATAGCAAATAAGCTATTTCAAGTCTTTTCCAGAGAAACCCCCTCTAATACCAATTCTTAAATCATTCAAAGTCACCAACAATTAAAAAAAAAAAAAGGAAAAGAAATCCACCTCCTTTAGTTAAAACTGCACCTTTAGTTCAAATAAAGCTCATTTCCTTTTTTTCTCAGACTTGCTCCTTAAGTTTCCTCAGAGCCTTTTAGTAATGAAGTAATGAAGAAAAGAAAGAGTAGGAGAGTGCTTTTGCTCCTTTCTTTCCTTTTTTGAAAAGGATATTATCACCAACGATGGGGAAATTCAGAACTTTTTTATTTACCATATAAGAGTCTCAAATAAACTCAATAAAGCAAAAGCTTGAACTACCACAGAAAACTCAGGTAAAGTGAGTCATGACCTAGACTGCACCAAAGGGAAAAACAGTAATCAACAAAAAATTTCAAACCCACAAAGGATTCCTTTATTTTCTTATTCAACCAGATGAGAAAGAAATATTTGCACATGTATTCAAGAAAGGAATAATATCTGCTCTGCACAGAATTTAAGATTTGCTAAAAATCATTTATATCATTCTCTCATTGTGTTGGTTGAAACTATTGCCCAAAGATGGCTAAAGAAGAGAAATAATAAATTCACCAAGCTCATCCAGAACCTCTAGAAGACATTTAAGTTAAATTACAGATAAAAAATAATCAAGCATATCTCTGACCTAAATAAGGGCCAGATTTAAGAGTAAAATACAAAAGTGAAAATAAAAAGAAAATCCTTACCCTAAAAGAAAAACATCTTGCTCTATCAGGAAAAACTCTTCTCTAACTTCCTTGCCTAAGAACTGAAAAAAAATCCTAGCATATCAAATCTGATTCACTAGGTACCCCTTTTTAACCCTTCCTGATACAAGTTTCCATTATTCTACATGGCTCTCACAATCCTCTCTAACTTTTGTTTCCTCAATTACGTACATATTTTGGGTCCTCAATTATGCTTTAGGGTTTGCAAGAGCAGAGACTGTGTCATATCTTTAATATAACTCCAAAGTATATCTAGTTTGATACTGTATACACGCAGAGTCATAACAGAGGCTTAATGAATTTATATAAACCTAATACAATCAGCTTTCCTATACTAGATCTCTTTTTGTTTTATTTTCATTTGAAGCTATGCTTGAAGGAAAATTCTGACTGATATACTTCATGGTTCCTTTCTCCAAGTCAAAAGCTATACAGCAGGCTTTATATATTTATTTGCCTAATAAATTATTGCTCCATAAAATGACTGTGGGGAACTGTAACAGGGGATACATCAATGGAGAGTTTGAATGAGTAAGTATAAGTAGAACATTCAAAGTTAACATTAATAGAAAGAACAGAATACTGCTGATTTTGACTCCCTAAAACTTTTAGAATATGGTTATCCCTTGAATAATACGGGGTTGGGGTGCCAAACCTCCCCACAGTTGAAAATCCTAATATAACTTATAGTAGCCCTCTGTATCCACAATTCCTCCTGTATCCATGGTTTCAACCAACTTCAGACTGTGTAGTACTGCAGTATTTACTGCCGAAAGAAATCCACGTGTAAGTGAACTCGCACTGTTCAAACCCATGTTGTTCAAGGATCAATTGTATTTATATACAAGATGGATTTAGTAAAAGTTCATAGAGGCGCATCCTATTTACTACATTTATGAGTATCCCCCAAACTGGATGGAGAATATATGCATCAGGATAGCACACAGGGTAGGTTGCCAACTCCACAGAAAATAAGAATCAGATTCAAAGTAATGTTTAGATAAATATTCCATTTAAAAATGATAAAATTCAGGGACTTCCCTGGTGGCGCAGTGGTTAAGAATCCGCCTGCCAATGCAGGGGACATGGGTTCGATCCCTGATCCGGGAAGATCCCACATGCCACAGAGCAACTAAGCCCGTGCGCCACAACTACTGAGCCCGCGTGCCACAACTACTGAAGCCTGCGCACCTAGAGCCCGTGCTCCGCAACAAGAGAAGACACCGTGAGGAGAAGCCCGTGCACCACAACGAAAAGTAATGTGCGCTCACCGCAGCTAGAGAAAGCCCATGTGCAGCAACAAAGACCCAACACAGCCAAAAATAAATAAATAAATAATAAATAAATTTATTTTTAAAAAAGATAAAACTCAATCCTGCCATTTGCAAAATGAATGGACCTAGAGGGTATTAGGTATTAGGCTAAGTGTCAGGGAAAAACAAATATTGTATGATTCCATTTACATGTGGAATCTAAAAGACAAAACAAATGAATAAACATAACAAAACAGAAACAGACTCATAAATACATAGAACAGACTGGTGGTTGCCAGAGCAGGGAGAGGGTGTGAGTGAAACAGGTGTGGGAGATTAAGAGGTACAAACTTCCAGTTACAAAGTAAATAAGTCAGCATAAGGAATATAGTCAATAGTATTGTAATAACTTTATATGGTAACACATGATAACTAGACTTATCATGGTGACCATTTTGTAATGTATAAAAATATTGAATCACTATGTTGTACACCTGAAACTAATATAAGTCAATTATACTTCAATAAAAATAAATAGTTTTTAATTTTAAAAGTTAAAAATAAAATTCAATAGTGAAACATTAAAGGAAATAATATAATTGAAACAACGATGAAAGAAAACAGGAAAAGATTAGCAAACAGAATACAGAGTCACAGTAATTAACAATCTGAAAATGAGTCAGCAGCTGTCTTACTTAAATACATTCATTATGTTAGAACAAGTAACGAAAGTATATTACTTCAAAGTTGGAATATACGTTTTTGTTCTAAAAAGATTGGCCAAATGCTTAACAACAAAAATTCTTACACTAATAAGTACAGTTCTGATAACTGTATGTTTTAAAAGGGCACACAGAAAATGAAAAGGCCTCAGAAAAGCAGCAAAAAAAGTTTTAGTTGTCCAATGAACCAAGATTAAACAATGGGCTATTTTTAAACTAGAAAATTGAGATATTTTATAATTTTCAGAAAGTACAAAAAGCATTTAAAAATGTGGGAAAAGGTATATAAAGCAATATATGAGGGGAGATGAAAAATAGGGCTAATGCTTATTAAGCTAGTCTAAAAAGCTTGGCTTATAGGCTGGTCTTTTTATGAGGTAGGCACTTGAATGTTCACATGTGTATGTACGTGTGCATCCACATATGAGTGATTTTTTTTTAACTCATTTAATCCTAACTACAACCTAGCAAGGAATTACTATTATCCTCATCATTCAGATGTAGAAACTGAAGCTAAGAGGTGGAGTTAAGTATCTTGTCCAATCTTCCATGGCTTCAAGGGACAGAGTTGAGATGTGAACAAGCCTGCCTGCCTCTTAGATCAATTAAGAAAATAAACACTTTCTCCCACCTCTAGAAGGTATAAGTCTTAAATTGCATCAGAAAAAAAAAACTTAGTTTCATATAAAGTAAAAAAGAAAAAAACAGAAAAATTTCTTCCAGAAATTTGCCAAATCCAGATGGACATAACATAAAAACAGTAATGATAAACCAAAATGTTTCTAATGTTTTAAACATTCACCTGCTTTCCAGACAAGACTAGGGGTAGCCCCAAATAACCTAAATATCCCTGTTAGAATTATACCTTTAGAATTCTAGGTAATCATAGCTGCTACTTGTAGGACTTATGCTTAAATAATCAGTTTTAGCATGAATCAATAAACGGTGCAGGAATAGTATAAGAGTCATAACTTAACTTTAAAATTCTCAAATAAAATTCAGTATAAATTACTGTCATTCTACACATGGTGATATTAGGGATGGAGTAAAGAATAAAGGGCCGAGAAAGAGAAGGAGAAAGTGAGTCCCATTTTATTCCACTTTTGGTGGTTTGCTTTAATGCTTTTCTTCTCACCAACACCTTGTAAGAAAATCACTGATAAAATTCCAAAGACCAAAATGCTCAAACATTCTAGTTAGAAATAAAACTGAGAGACAAAACAGCAAAAATGGCTAAAGAAAATATAAAATGAAACATAAGACATACCTGAGATACATCATCAAGTTGAGGTTTCACATAAAGGCTAGAGAGACTCTCTGCTCGCATGAGATATTCTGCGGTTCTTCTCTTCACAGCTTCTCGACGAGTAGGGCTTGACTCTCCTAAAAGGAAAAAACAGAAGTCAGGACATGTGAAAAATAAATAAACTTTCTTTAATCCAAACTGAAGATTAACTTCCTTTTACCCAATTTACCATTTGTTCACATTTCTAACTGAAAAGAAGAGAGAGATCAAAATTGGAACAGACATCAAAGTTATTCATATCAGCAAGGTCTAAAGTTATTCATATCAGCAAGGTCTCTAGATGAATTTCATTTATCTAAATTCTGAAATGCCCCTGTTTAAATATGTATAGAGAACTTGATGTATTTTATAAGAGGAGCCGATATATAAAGAATGTAATGTAAAAAGCTCTGTGGACAAGAGACCAGCCTAGCCCAAACAGTATACGATTGTCCAACTCAACAAATAGGACTAAGTGCAAGAGACATAATAAAAGCTGTGACATGGATGTGATATGCTATAAAAGTACCACCAAACTGGAGAATAAAATTATTTAGGGTAACTGTAAATTCACTCTGATTTTTGTAAGCATCAGGGTTTATTCATTAATAACAAATTGTCACCCACCTTACAACTGAAAACAATAATGTGATTTAAATCCTTGTAATATATTATGTGAAAGTGAACAAGGATCATTTACCCTGCTGGCTCTCAGTTTCCCTAAGGAAAGGGTATTCAAAGTGGCCTCTAAGAACTCAAGATCTCAAAAAGGAGGTGTTATACTCCTGGATCTCTCCTCTCCAGAGTGCGATGATCCTATGCTTTTACCCATTTTATATATATACTCGACTATAATATAACATTTCATTTGAAGAAAGGATTCCATGGCTGAAAGTCAAAAAGTCTGAAACCACTGTACTATATGATGTCTAAGGTTCCTAGCATAAATAATATTCAATACTATTCATGACTCATTTTTATCAAAGCACTTAATACACAGTACTGTTCTTATAATTCACCCTATGCATCTTCTGAATGAAGTTAACCAAAATGTAAGTTATCACACAGTGGACAGTACCCTGGATTATATTCCGGAAACCCTGGTTATCTGAATTCTGGCTCTGTCTCTCGTTAGTCATGTGTCCGATGATAAGTCATCTCAACTCTGTGAACCTCTTCCTCATTCTCTAAAATGGAAATATATACCTCAAATGACTGTAGAGATTAAAGGAGACAACATATATAAAAGGTACTACAACAGAGCCAGTGCTATAGGAAGCAATAAGTTGTAAAGGTTTTCAATCTTGGTTTTTCTCTCAAAACCAAATCCTACACAATAATGTCACCTGGTTTCCTGAATTAGAAGTGAACTGAATTACAATAAAGCAGATATTTTTCCCCAAGAGAAAAATATTTTTCTACAGGCGGGAAAACCTCTTCTTATTTCTGCCTGGAACAACATCTTCTATTTCTTCTGGGAAATGCCCCTTTCTCCTCCCCTTCAAATTCCTCCACCTCTTCCCCCAACCACTACTAACCCTTAACAACATGGTTTGAATGAAAGCTGCTACCTTATTTCACATCTCAGCCCCTCTAGTCACTACTTGTCAGCCAAGGGTGAGCCTCCCTGTCACAGCAGGGCCAACCATAGAACCCCATCCTCTTGGCCACAGTTGGAGAAGGGAGAAATTGGCCCAACACAAACTGGACCAATCAGTCCTTCTGTGTTATTGACGCTGGAAATAAGAGAGTGGGAAGTGCCAGCAGCCATAGTTTCTGCCAAAGCAAAAAAAGAGACACAAATACGAGAGACCAAAAAAGAAAACCTAATGTGACTGGGGTCCCTGATTTCAGTTGAACCTACAATCCTGCCATTTGTTCCCTAAGGTAGTAGATTTTGTCACATGTAAACCAAAGAACGCTGAGTGAATACAGACCTCTAAGAAAAAGTACAGGGACTTCCCTGGTGGTCCAATGGCTAAGACTCTGCACTCCCAATGCAGGGGGCCCAGGTTCGATCCCTGGTCAGGGAACTAGATCCCACATGCCGCAACTAAGAGTTCTCATGCCTCAACTAAAGATCCCGCATACCACAACGAAGATCCTGCGTGCCACAACTAAGACCCAGTGCAGCCTAATAAATAAATAAATATTTTTTAAAAAGAAAAGAAAAATTGCAACAAAGTTGGGATTGCAATTTTGCTTATATACCTTTCCTTTCACAGCTTTTATCTTACAACTCCATCTCTTCTCTCCTTTATGAGTAGTAATTCACAAATATAACTGGTCTTGGTGAGGGATGGGGATCTCTACTGCCTTTTAACTGTGGGAACAATCTATATTTATTAACTCTCCAACTCCTCAAACCTCAAATAAAATGTCAGTATTGCTTCCTGCCTCTGTCCTTAAAATTTACTTAATTTCTAAACCCAAGGTTTTTATTTTTACTCAGTTGAAAAATGGATATAATCTGTGAAAATCACCTAACTATAACATATTTTGAAGATAAAATGTGCCACATAAATAAGAAACATTCACTACTTCAACACACTGCTCATTCTTAGTTTTGAGCTTATTGCTCATAGACTCCAACTGCTACTCCCATTATCATTAGCTCTTCTCATTGCAGGTTATACCTTTCAAGCCCTAATTTAAATCCCCATTTAGAATTTTTGGTTCTTCTTAGGCTCAACTCTAACAGAAACTATGGCAATTTAGGGGTTTTTTCTATTTAATTCAGTGTCATTAAGCTTTAATAAAACTTCAAATTTTTCTTTTTCAAAAAAATCAACTTGAGGGCTTCCCTGGTGGCGCAGTGGTTGAGAGTCCGCCTGCTGATGCAGGGGACACGGGTTCGTGCCCCGGTCCGGGAAGATCCCACATGCCGCGGAGCGGCTGGGCCCGTGAGCCATGGCCACTGAGCCTGCGTGTCCGGAACCTGTGCTCCGCAACGGGAGGGGCCGCAACAGTGAGAGGCCCGCGTACCGCAAAACAAAAACAAAAACAAAACAACAACAACAAAAATATTTTGTAATCAAATTTCTGCTTTTTAAACTTTTGGTATTTCTGTTGCTTTCGAGGCAGTCACCATAGTAACAGAGAAACAAGAACCGGAAGCCAGCAGTTGAAATGGACTCCTGCTGATGATAGTGGTTCCGCTTCCATGGAAACAACAACGAAGTGATGGAAATACTGGAAGGCTTTTTAAATGTAACCTTAAATATACATACTATGCCTCCTTCCTTATCAGCCCCTTAAAAGTAGGTCACAAGCACTGCTGATCAATAGCGGCAGCCAAGGATGAAAACCACCTCTTGCAGATTTCTGCTGCAGGATACTTACTGAGGTTTTTGAGTACCAGAAAGAAAAGATTCATCTATCGATTTCCAGAATAATTCCAAGTAATCAACTTATTCATAAATATGACTTTAAACAGATTTTACTTGATCAAAATTTTTGACTCTAACCACCTTAATTTCTTAATCTTCATTTTAAGACACACACGCAGCATATAATGATTATTTTTCAAGGAAACTAGGTTACCTGGAATTCAACTTTTAATCCCATATTAGGTCATGTGGCTATTATTTCTTCAGTAATATATCTAGGGAGACACTTAATAAATGCTTTTAAAAATGGATACGTATTTAACATTCTACCTAGGGACTTCCCTGGTGGTCCAGTGGTTAAGACTTCACCTTCCAATGCAGGGGGTGTAGGTTCAATCCCTGGTCGGGAAGCTAAGATCCCACATGCCTCGGGGCCAAAAGCCAAAACATAAAACAGAAGCAATATCGTAACAAACTCAATAAAGACTTTAAAAATGGTCCACATCAAAAAATCTTTTAAAAAAATAAAAATTCTACCTGAAGATAAACCAATACCTTCAATAAGTTCTCTACATTTCTGTTAATCATTCAGACAGAACAAGAATTTCCACTGTGCTTTGGCATTCAAAAGAGAAAAACTGCTTCCATTATTTATTTACTAACCTTTATGTCAAAAAGTTCTGGTGTACCATAAAAGATGTCTTATCTTTATATATCGTGTCAACCCATATTTCTTTACCCCAGATCAAGAGAAAGAATAGAATTAGGGTGATTATAAAGTGTGATTCATGAAAGAAGAGAGTGTAGCTGAATAGAAATGAGCAATTTCAAAGCTGTCATTGAAAATTTTTGAAAACTGCTATCCAGCAGTCCAGAGCACCAACCCTGACTCAATTTACTAAGAGAAGTTATTATAGAAGGCACAATCTATAGATAATAGAATTGTGAAATTCTAATTTACCCAAGAGACCATCACCATTTGGTACTCCTTCACTATATCTAATTCATTTAATATATTACCTTCCTTTTATAACTAAGGAAATTGAGGCTCAGGGATGTGAAATGCCTTTCTCAGTCACAAAGTTAAATAAGAGCCTAAACCTAAACCAGATCTTATGCTACCACACTTCAGGTAACTGAATGTGAATTAGATTATTCTACTGTTACTGAGTAGAGCAAGAAAAATACAGAGCACAGGACAAGTACAAGCGAGTATGGGAACAAAGATGAAGAGAAAATAAAGGTAAGGAGTTGAGGCAGGAGCCTATCAGACAAGATAGAGTAGAATCAGAGAGAAGGAAAGACTGAAGAAGATAGACAGGCACACGAGAAAATCAGAGCTATGAAGAGGTACAAATTTCACACTATATAAAAGAGAATGGGCCTCTCTGAGAAAAAGTGGGCTCTCAAACATCCTTGTAACCCAAGGATTTCCTTGGAAAACAAAGGTCCTTATTCATTTACCAATTTAAAAAAAAAAAAAAAGGCATTTTTACTCACAGAAATAATGAAAATCAGTTTCACGAACTAGAATAAAAAGTTAATTCTTCCAATTCTGTTATTCTACCCTTAGTCACTAAAAAGAATATAGCTACTGCCTCATCATTGATTCAACAAAAGAAAAGCAATGTTAAAGGAAGAACTGGCCACGTCAGACTTCTTGAAAGCCAGTATGTCTACATTTGTACTTTATGGGAAATTTTAAGGGATTTTCAAGAGTATTTTGACCATACTTGATTGTCTCCACATGCACAGAATTTAATCCCCATATAAGACTCTACTTAGTCACATCTTATATTCCTATCTCTACTCCACACTCTCCAGTAGGCCCTACTGGAGGCTCTATCACTTTACTCTTGGTCAAGCATGCTTGGTTTTCATTCAGATTTATCACATTAGGAAGAACATCCAAATCAACCTGGGTTTGCTGGGATAAGTTTTTGTTTGTTGGTGCTTCCTTTTTTTTTTTTTAAACAACTTCAGTCACATAAAAGAATATATGCCTGTTTGAGATGGCCTTGGTGGTTAGAGTTTTTTTTTTAAGTGCTGATTTATTATATTCAATGGGTTTTTTGTTCTTTTCAGGTAAAGCCTACCATTTCTGACTTATGCTAAGTATTCTGACAACAAAAGGCAACCTTGAGAAAAACTGTAATTTACGGTTCTACACATCACCCACAAATCTAGAGCCATCAGCCTTTCCGTGAATAACAAACCTGGTCAGTCAGGGAATCTGCTTCCCATTTGCATTTAACCAACTCCCTATTAATGTTTTTTCTAAACTACGTGTTATGTGAAACCTATAAGTTCAAAGAGTCACCAGAGAATAGTAAAAGCAATAGTCACAATAACAGTTGTGCCCAGGCATTGCCTCAACTATAATTGCTTTCAATGTTGTTTACGCAGTTTTTCTGCCAATAAAAAAAGAAACAGGGCTTCCCTGGGGGCGCAGTGGTTGAGAGTCCACCTGCCGATGCAGGGAACACGGGTTCGTGCCCCGGTCCGGCAAGATCCCACATGCCGCGGAGCAGCTGGGCCCGTGAGCCATGGCCGCTGAGCCTGCGCGTCCGGAGCCTGTGCTCCGCAACGGGAGAGGCCACAACAGTGAAAGGCCCGCGTACCGCAAAAAAAAAAAAAGGAACAAACAGCCCAAAATGGAGCCACTAAGCCCATGTCACCAAATTTTAGAATACCTAACTTAATCGCAGTTTCAACCTTCCCCAGGACTGGAATCTTAACCAGTCAGTCTGGAACTTCCTCGTCAGCACCAGGGAGGTAACCAGCCAATAAACGTTTTTGTCTCCCAAAGGAAGGTGTATTGCTCAAAATAATCTTTTTTTTGTTTATGACTTCCTTGTCCCATCCCCTCTTTGGCTTTAAAGACCTTTCCTTTTCTGGAGCTCCGTGGAGCTCCTTTCTACTTGCTAGATGGGATGCTGCCCGGTTCAGGAATCAATAAAGTCAATTAGATCTTCAAATTTACTCAGCTGGATTTTGTCTTTTAACAGATATGGTGTCAGTGTCAGGGTCCAAAGTGAACAAACTTCTGATGGCATTCGAGGACAAGAAAGACAGGTGTGGTATCTGTGAACCCCTTTTTGCGTTCACTGTCTTTCTTTCAGCAGTAAGTTTCTCTCAATTCTGAGCTCCTTTCTCTTTGCATCAAGCTTCAGATATAACTGGCTTTCCTTTATAGAGCAAGACAGCTTGAGCTGGTGGACAGTTCTGCCTGGAACCCAGGTCCCTAGCTTTATCATGGACTGCAATTCCCAGGTTTTTGAGTGGAACCCCCAACCCTTAATTCTGTCCCAGGATCCACTTAGGTACTGTTAGTGGCAATATGCAGTTCCCTATTTATGTGGGGCCCTCAGTCCACAGCCCACATTTGTTGAGATCTGCTGGTTCAATGCTTTCCCCAGTCCAAGGTCCCACATCCCACATTGGGGAACTGGTATGGTACACACAGGGCCTTTTCTTGGTTAGGACGCAGTATATACTAAGGTACACATTTTTTTGCCTTACTTTATGTAGATAAAGGCTAAATGCTAATAGGAATCTCAGAAGTCAAAACAGCCTCAAAATGGATGCATAAGGGTTGAGCATTTAAGATCTGTTAGAATACCCACCACCTAACTCAAAGACTCCCAAGTTAGGATAAGTTGGTCACAGAATGGGTTACTGACACTCAGTCACTTGCCAACCTTAAGAAAATTTCCACGCATAGAGGTACACTGTAAAACACCACATAATCCCCAACCCTATGACACACCCCTCTTAGGTATTAGTTTGGCTCCAAGAGACCCAAAGGCCAGCTAAAAAAATAAAAACAATAATGGGATCCTTAAAATCCAAAGAGTTAAGCACACCCTTCTGGCATACCTGCTTATCTTATGTCTAACAACTACAATCCTGGAAACTGTAGATATCTACAAAAATGGCAAAATATTACTAAAAACAACCCAGAATTACAGTGGCCATTATAGGGAACATTCCAATTAGACAAGATCATTCACTTAAGAAGTGCACTTAAAAGTAAGAGTTCCCCAATTAAACAAACAGAATGGGATACATATTTTAACTGGTATGCAGTAGCTTCCAAAGGCTTCAAAATGCCAAAAGAACTTTATTGAAAGTTTCATTACAAAAAGCTAACAAAAAATTAAAGACACAAGAGGTACCTAAAACAAAGGAGTATAAGACAGACACAGCACTTCCCTGGTGGTGCAGTGATTAAGAATCTGCCTGCCAATGCAGGGGTCAAGAGTTTGAGCCCTGGTCCGGGAAGATCCCACATGCCACGGAGCAACTAAACCAGTGTGCCACAACTACTGAGCCTGCACTCTAAAGCCTACGAGCCACAACTACTGAGCCTGTGCGCCACAACTACTGAAGCTCACGCACCTAGAGCCCCTGCTCCGCAACAAGAGAAGCCACCACAATGAGAAGCCCGCGCACCGCAATGAAGAGTAGCCCCCACTCACTGCAACTAGAGAAAGCCCGTGTGCAGCAACGAAGACCCAACACGGCCAAAAATAAATAAATAATAAATAAATAAATGTATTAAAAAAAAAAAAAAGACAGACACAACTCCTACTGCCCCCTCTGTCTTCCTTTATCAAGTACTCATTCTACTAATCTTCTGTTTGAATTGTCTTTCCACTCTGAAGAGACTACAAGGCCATAAACAAAAGTCCGTCAAGTTAATGGCCATACAGGAACCCCTGTGCCTTTGAAAGAAAGACCCTGTAAGGATCTCTCTCAGAGGTAATGAGACTGAGGATTTTCTGGTAAATTGCTACATCATTCCCTTAAACAACCAAGGGGAAACGGAAATTAAAAATTGATTTAAAACCTTGCCAAATTCTGGTAAATATCAGAGATACATTCTCCACTTAAACCCCACTCAGACCTTGCAGGTGGGATCCTGGAAAAACTGGCAGAAGCCAGTTGAGGGTGAGAATTATTACCAGAGTCAATTCTGGATCTCTGTCTGCAGTACCCAATAAAGAGAAAAATAAAGTATCTTTTGCACCCAATTAGGGGATACCTCTTAAGTCCAAGGGGTTGGTCAATACTGCCAGAAATATTTACTGTTTATCTAAGCTGAAAACTGACAAGATTTTTTTTTTAATTTTAAGTAGCTCTGTGGTCAAAAGTTGGCCAAACTGGAAGCTAATATACGGAGTCTGCTAATAACTGTTTTTTAAGGCCTTCTCCCCTAAACTAAAATAATGTTCCCAGCAGGAAAGAAAAAACTTCTAAAGCCCTTATAAAAGGACTTATGGGTGGATCAACCTATGATGTCATTTAAATAACAACCCAATTCCTTGTGTAACTGAGAGCAACTGTCCTTATCTTACAAACCTTTGCAAAACTAGAAATGCAGCTCTAGAGGCAGTCCAAAATTCACCTATTCCTTTTTCCAATCCCCAAACCTCCTCTATTTATCTTAAAAGACTTGTAACTTGCATTCTTTTCTTGTGCCTTTGAGATGTAAATATTAAAGTACAAACTTCAGAGAGGTAGTTCTTATCAGTTAAAAAAAAAAAAAAAGAGGGGGAAGGGGGACAGAGGGTAGGTCACTTGGAACTTGAGCAATTGAGAAATCCCAAGTGTACAGAAGCTATGAGGTCCCTGTTCGCATCTGTCTACATGTTCACATGTGTCTATATACATGTGTTATAGATATATTTTCTACCTCTGGATAGTATTGCCAAAATTAACTTATAGAAGAGCTCTGGGGCTTCCCTGGTGGCGCAGTGGTTGAGAGTCCGCCTGCCGATGCAGGGGACACGGGTTCGTGCCCCGGTCTGGGAAGATCCCACATGCCGCGGAGCGGCTGGGCCCGTGAGCCATGGCCGCTGAGCCTGCGCGTCCGGAGCCTGTGCTCCGCAACAGGAGAGGCCACAACAGTGAGAGGCCCACGTACCGTAAAAAAAAAAAAAGAAGAGCTCTATTTAACTGGCTTACAAAAATAATTAAGTGCTTATATAAATCATGTATTCATAAAATTCTTAAAAATATAAGAAAAGTTAACCCAATGGTTTTGAGGTTCACTCAATCTGAGATAATCTTTAGTAAGTAAAAGCTCATTTTAAGTTTGTTGATTTAATTAAAACAGACACGTCTTTAAAGTTATCATACTAAAAATAATGTTGATATACACCTTTTATTCAGCCTAGGCCAACTAAAGATCAAATAAGTTCATGTTATCTCTTATAAAATTTGTCAGCAAGAAAAATGGCTTGGGATGAAGACTGACATTGTCTAATGTCTCATGAAGTTTTTGTGGGCAGTCTAAACATAATTGTTAAAAACAAGTAAATGAAATAGATGTCAGTAGGATAAAAAGTTTTCAGGTGAACTTTCCAATAGTTTCTCCAAATCTTTTTGGTAACCTGAAATTTTGTTAACTTAAATTAAAGGACAGTCATTAAGTATCTAGATCACTTCCAAACAAGGTAAAGTACTGAAAGATTAATTACTGAACATAGGTTTATCTAATTTTTGCTTCTTTTTACAGAAAAATTCAAGGCATTTTGGGTCTATTAATAAGCATGTTTTATGCCACACTGAGAAACTGTCTATGAGAAAACACATTTCTAGAAATTATAAGAAGTATTTATGAATCTGCCAATCCACAGAATGCTAATGTAAAAGATAGTTCATAATTGCTTACTTCCCAGTTTTCACTAGAAATTAAAGGTTTCTAAGGGTTAAAAATTCTCATGTACGTAATTAAAACTACTAGAAATAATAAGGAAAAGGAATTTTATGTGTGATCAGGACTGGCTAAGATTAGAATGAATTTGATTAAGTTTCAATACCAAAAGTAAGCTGGTGTAAAATTAGAATTTGAGTTTCTCCCTATTAAAAGGGACAAAGTGTTCTTGGACTACTGGTCTGCTTTTAATAGTAAGAGATTATAAAAGGTTTTCCTTTACCTTTTGAACAATCTGCCAGGGCCAGGGAGGAGGTGGGGGACACAAAGATCTTGTGTCCTGTCAAAATCATCACCTATGTTCCCTGTTGTCTTTATCGGGTCTTTGATTTCTTAAACCTAGTCCTCTGGATATTAAAAAAAGTAAGTTTTGCTCAGAACTATGTAACCTATATTTGCCTGTAAAGTCTTTGTCACTTTGGTTCAATACATAAGCATTGTTTCGTAGTGTCCTATGACCCTATTTGACCAAGTGTTTTTAAACCGTTTGATATTTTTTACAAAATTCCCAAAAATCAAATTCTAAAAGAAGTCTTTCTGACCTCTAACGTTGGGATTTTTCCAGAGGGCCCCCGGCATATCTCAAAAGATTTGTTCTCTCTTCTCATAAAAAGACAGATGTTAAACTAATTAGACTTATTTGATATGTTAAATTACATGTGAAGCATTGAGAAATAAAAATACTAGGCCTTCTTTATGTTCTATTTATATAGGTATATAAGTATTCTAAAAATTGTATGAAGTTCCTAGAAATCTGATATATGTTAATATCTGACAGTTATAATAAAACATTATAACACATATAATGACATTATAATAACACAATAATAAATCTGATAATGTTATCAGTCATAATTCTAGTTATTGTCTTGGAGTGTTGTGTGTCACAGAAATAACCAAATTCCCTTGTCAACTGCGCTGTAATGAACTCTAGTCAGATCTTTAACCACGGGCATTTTAAGTCTTTTGACATTTACAGACGGTTATTGTTTTACTCTGATGCTTTTGCTAAAGCGTTGCTACAAAAGTGTTTCTTTTTTCAGAGAAATTTCTAGAAAGGATTCTGACAAGTACTCTAGGATACTAGTTTCTGGTAACTTTCAGATAATAACACCAACTGGTTAAGAATTTATAGAACTCTAAGGAAAAACTGGATTCATAAAACTGCTAACAAAAGATGAAGATCAAGAACTAATTACAGTGTAAAGCAACTATACTCCAATAAAAATTAATTTAAAAAAAGAAATAATTACATAGAACTGAATGAACTGAGGAAGATGATTATAATTTTTTATGACTTTTTGTTTAAAACATTGCTGGTTCTTTTGTTTTTCCAGGTTTAAGGAAATCCTTTTATCTCTTCTTTTAAAGCTATCAGCAATTTGGTAACATACATTTGTGAACTAAAGTGGAACATTTACTTTTTCTCCCTACTTGATCCCACCAAAATTCAGAAACTCCTGAGTATTCTCTTCATGGCAATAAAGTTCATTATTTGCATAAGTTCAATAAGAATCTGTTCTCACTGTAACAGAACACAATTGGAAACACTGGCTGTATTACCAAGACTTTAACTAGAATGTCATATTTGACAGAAATGTGTATACACTCAGATATGACCAGACAGCTTTAAGGAACTGCTTGGAAAAATTGGCCTGGTGCCTTACTTACAGGGTTACCGTCAGCCTTACCAGTTGAGTATGGAAGGTTATACTTCCTGACAGGCCCAGGAACCTTGAAAAGAGAGGATTTCACTCAAACTGTAGGTATTGCAGGTAAAATCTAGTGATGATGCTTGGATTGGCTTCCTAGCCTCAAAGGCTTTTAAGAGTTCAATCTGAGATCCCTCATGAAAAGTTCCACCAAAGCAGTCTTAAAAAGAACTTATACAATCAATCACTATTCTTGCTGCACTTATGAAAATAATCAGGCCAAGTCTAATGCAAACTGATTAGTTTTACTGTAATTATCCTTAAAAAAAAAAGTGGGGATAACTGTAGGGAGAAAAATTATGTTTGCACCTTTGTCTATTTTAGAGTAACCCTGTTAACTGTCTCTGAGGTTTCGTTATACACCTATAAACTGAACTAGATCCTAAATTCTTCTAGTTTCCTCAAATATCTGGCTACAACTCTCCAAACTAACATTTCTAATTTTCTCCCACCCTTCCAATTTAAAGTCACTAAAGCCTTTGTTTTAAAGGCTGCCATTGAATCTCCTATAAGAGACTACAAGGGACTATAACCAGGTCCTCTTCCCTGCCCAGATGGCAGGGAAGTCAAACTTCAGAGACTTGAGCCTCGGATATATGTCTCACAGCTGAAGAAGGCTCCACCTGACCTCTGGTCCTGTACAGACAGTAAGGACCTCTGAATCAAATTGTCAAGGAAGAGAAGTAGCTGACATCAAGGTAGATTGCTTCTGCCCATGATGCTGGATCAAGACTTCATACTTTAACAAACCTGAAACCCTTTATTCTTGTCTTTCTTTCATTTACTCTGGAATTAGCCTGGAAAAACATTTCCATATCTCCCAGTCCAATGCTAAGCAGAGTAACATCTCAGACTGCTGGATTTGTCACCAAAGATTCCGACCTATCCATGATACTAGAGATCTCCTGGTCCTCCCTGTGACCAATTTTTCTTCTATTCCCAATGTCACTGGAAACTATGATCAACACCCCACTCACCCCCTCTTAGTAAGAAGTGTCTTACCAAGTTCAACTCTTGTGGCCAGAACATGAAATACCATTTTTTACCTTTCTCCAATTATAACTGTACTTCCCCAATGAGACATAATTACCTACATAACTTAGGTCATTTGCCCCCCCCACGTTCCCATGATTATCTAGATCAGATCTGTCCCCACTCACTAAGAGATCTCACCAGCAGCACCCATCTTTGCAAGGTGGGTGACTCTTTATTTCAGGCTAAAAGACTTTCTTTCCGTATGCACTGAAATCCTAACTGACCTCTGGCTTGAACGGTAAACACGGCAATCCCTGTGAATGGTCCATTAGCAGCATCACTTTAACGGGAATGGTTTGTGCCCCAATACGCTTTGTCTTTGTTTGTGGTGGTTATCATTCTCCTCGGACCTATGCGCGCCTAAATGGCTAGCAGACAACTGTGCAATGCCTCTTAGGTTACCCAACTGTACCCCTAACTTTCCACAAATGAACTAGTCACCTCATTGGTCAACTCCCATGGATTTACATCAGAAAGTCAGAAAAGACCTACCAGGAGATGTTCATGACTCAGAATTCACTTCCTTTGGCAAGGCCATGCTTCCCTGGTCAAAAGTAAATGTAATTGAGAATGTGATTTTAAAATTTTCCTTAATTCTTGAAGATATTCTGTTATCTGCTACTGAAACAATAGCTGCCTCCCAAAAATCCTTAGACTCTCTGGCCAAAATTTTTCCTCATAATAGTATAGCCCTTAAGTATCTTTTAGCTGAGCAGGGAGTTGTCTGTGCTGTGGTCAACACCACTTGCTATGCCTGGATCAACACTTCTGGGGAAGCTGAAACTCAATTCCATAAAATCACTGAGCAAGCCACTTGGTTAAAAAGCTGACTCCTTCAGCAGGGTTGTTCTTTGACTTATTTGATTTTGATTGGTTTGGATCTTGGGGACCATGGCTCCAAAATGCACCCCAAACATTGAGAATTATCCTGCTTTTTTATAATCATAATAATCTTTAAACTTTGATCACGTTTCTCAGTTAAGCTAAGAGTTTGATCAAAAGGGGAGAATTAAAAAAAAAAAAAAGAAGAAAAAGAAACAACAGGTCCAAAATGGAGTCACCTGTGCTAAGCCCATGTCACCAAACCAAGACTTAGTACCTAGTCTAACTATAATTTCAACCTTCCCCAGGATTGGAATCTTAACCAATCAATCTGGAATTTCTCAGTCAGGATCAGTGAGATAATATGTATGATAAACCCTTTTGACCCCAAAGGAAGGTGACCTTGCTCAAAATAATCCTTATTTTTATTTATGACTTCCTTTTCCCACCCGCTTTCTGCCTTTAAAAACGTCTCCTTTTCTGGAGCTCCTTAGAGCTCCCTGCTACTTGCTAGATAGGATGCTGCCCAATTCATGAATCCATTAATAATGCCAATTAGATCTTCAAATTTACTCACTTGAATTTTGTTTTTTAACACTGCTATCAGTAATACTGTGTGAAAACTAACACATCGTTAGACCATAGGGTGTTAAATGCCTACAGAGATAGCCTTCTCTTAGATTCAACAATTTCTTTCTGCTCCCTAACCTATTTTTGTTTTGCATTTTTAAAGGGGAGAACCCAAAAGACCAATCATTCAACTACTTCAAAACAACACTGCTTGCACAGTCTCTTTCTGACAATAAACTCTTCTAAGTAAGAAAGTAAATAAATAAACAATCCCTTAAATGTTCCTTATGATGATGATGATAATAATTCCCTAAGTGTCCCTTATGTTCTAATCAAATGGCTTCTAAAAGATTACGATAAAAAGATTAAAAGGAGCTAGAGACATATTGAAGGAAAAGGGAATAAAGAATTAAAACCAAAAAGCTAAATTTTGTCTTATAAGATGGAATAAAAATAAGATAGGGGAAAATCTGGAAAGGAAACTCCACATAAACTTACAGTTTTTTTATCTGCCACACAGGTAAATATGGAAAGTCCCCCAAACCATACAAAAGCTTTTGCTCATTTTTCACTAGCTATAAGAGACATCTTAAGAGAAGCAGCAAATCTATGGAAGACTCAGTTCAACAACTGTTTTCTTGATGTCATGATATGGAATCACATTTCCTTTGAGAGGATGTAAAATGATCAACAGAAATACTGATTATAAGCAGTTAATTCTTCTCAATTCTGTAAGTTTCATAGACTCCATTAATGCGTCCCCACCTTAAAAATTAAATTGCCTTAGTGTATACTAGAATTAGAAAAGACTCCATCCCATCTTTCTTCAGACTGATTTAAGGTGAAAATTACATATCGTCACATTTAAACAATTCAAAGTATGTGTCAAGCACTACTGCCCGAGTATATCACATGTGAAGCCCATTTCAAGATAACAAAGAAAATCCTCCCAGCAACTGGCTTTCTTTAAGTAAGGCACAAGAGTGAAAAAGTTCTCCATACCACTTATTCCTGCCTCTCCTACCCCTTTCAGAAGGAAAGATGTCTAATAGTTACTGAACATCTATTATGTTCCAGACACATAGTCATCTCAGTGTTTATGGTCATTTCAATGTTGTCATAGGACATTACATATAGAAGACTATCAATAAAATTTTGTTAAACAAATGAATGAAAAAGTAAATGAATGATTTTTCACCAATATTACACAGTCTGATTACAATACCTTCACACCTAGAGATGATTCAATTATCTCCTTCTATAACTTAGTGCCTTTCATAATAGTCACATAAAATACATGTCAGAAAATGTGTATAATTATTGTCTTTATCATCTGTGCAGGTGAAATGCATAAAAAAGGAATATAGCATAGAAGTGGCATGGCTGGACTAAAAAGAGAATCTATATTTGGTTTAATTTTATGAAAAATTATCATTACAGTATCCGTGAGGAAAACACAACACAGATATTCTAAGTAATTATAAATCATTGTGTAAAATAAAATGAAGCCTATGAACTCTATCGTTTGACAATTACAATTTTGGAAAATGTGTGTCTTAACAGTTTATAAAAGTATGACACAATGATCTGGTTATTTTTCAAATGAAACACACTTTGAGATCACTAAGAGAAATACAGTATAATTGTCTGAGAAAAAGCAGATTTACGTTTTTAATACTTCCTAAAAGAGAATAAATAAGCTGAACTTCCATGCAATTTATAACTAGCTCAATGTTTAATTAAGATATAGCTTAAGGTGTAAATTATGTAAAAGTATGTAACTCAAGTAAAAACAAAATAATGATTAAATCCTTGCCCAAGTGCCTAACGACCTGCCAGCACTGAAATAGCAGTAGTTTTTCACTTAGGGTATTTTAGTTTTGTTTGGATTATTTTAAAATACTCATAGATATCTACATTTCTTCTGATCAGAATCAAGTTTTTTTTCAGTAATCACAGGGATTAAACCAACCCTCTCATTTTATGTTTTTAAACTGTGCTGCTAAAGATATTAAAATGTGGTGATACTGATGACAGAGACCATCTAATAAAAAAAAAAAAAAAAACTCGAGAATCCTCATCTCTGCTTTTGCTATAGAGCAGCTGTGCCTCACACAGATTCACATGAATGAAAATATTTAGACGAGAAACCACCCACTTAGTTTATTTTCCGTATGACTTTCCTGTAATTATTTTGTAAACTGTTCACACAACAATACATAAAAACATCTGCAAAAACAGGTAATTAATGTGTCAAGCCAAACTAATGCATTTTTTATGGTGTCCATGCTTCGTCAACTGTAATTATAACTCTTTTTTAAGCAAATGATGATGTGTTTGTTGCAATGTGCAAGTGGTTATTTTAGATGCTCTGTTTACTCTTCATACAATCTGAATATAAAACTCCACAGCTACTTTACCCCACATCAATGCCTTACCTAGCTTTCTGCAGAAGCAGGAAAGTGGTTCTCTTTTCCAGGCTATAATTTCCAGTGAACATTTTTGTCATTAAAACATGAAACTCTCAACATAAAAGTCGACACCAAAATAGCCAACAATTCAAGAAACATATGCCAGCAGATGATTCATCCAGACTTTCTTCCTTCAGTTGTAACCATGTGGGAAGGCAGCACTTTATGCCCATCGGATGCAGTACGCTGAGCCTCCTGATCATCAGAGGTTCAGAAGGTTCATTATTTTTTGAATGTATGATATTCTTTCCATTTAGACCACCAAACACATATATCTTTGACATGAGACCAACAAATGAAGAATCAAAACCTGCCCAAAGCATACTGCTTCATATTCAATTTATCCTGCTTGAGTTCTAACTACATAAAAGTCATCTTAATTACCATTATTACTATTATTATACATTAACAGTATTGCATACCAATAATCATCCTCAGATGGACATTATTCTAGGCCCAAGGTATGCGATCTCTAAAGTTCTGTTTTCAGAGGTAACAAAATCTGAAATTAAGGAAGAAGCACAACCCTATAATATTCTTATAGTGTCTCTTCTCTTTTTAAAAAGGGCAACTTTTAAAACGTCTATGGTGAAAACCTGTAGTATTAAAAAACTGTGGTAATAAAGAACTCTTAGGAAACAAGGTTTTTCTGTTTATTTTCACAATCAAAATTTTTAGAGATAATGTAGAATTAGCCCTTCTAGGTCCAAGCTTATATAACTCTTTATTTTGATACAAATATTTCTTTTTTTTTTTGCGGTATGCGGGCCTCTCACTGTGTGGCCTCTCCCGTTGTGGAGCACAGGCTCCGGACGCGCAGGCCCAGCGGCCATGGCTCACGGGCCCAGCCGCTCCGCGGCATGTGGGATCCTCCCGGACCGGGGCACAAACCTGTGTCCCCTGCATCGGCAGGCGGACTCTCAACCACTGCGCCACCAGGGAAGCCCGATACAAATATTTCTAAACTGAGTTGTTACTCCACTCTTCCCCTCATTATTAGCTACTGTGATATGCTACAGGTGTCTATTCAGCTGCTAGAATATAGTATAGGTGTTTGTCTATGCCTACCTTGTTCCCAAAAAGAACATGAGAAAAGTATTGGAGTAAATTACATGACAGTTTCCCAGCTGCCAAGTTTGCATTTTAGGTCAAATGCTAATTCTGGACAATTTGGGGTTGAGTCTAATCAAAACAGAATAGAGTCCTAGTTCCCAGGATGCTGAAATAGGAAAGACAAGACCAAGACAAGGAAAGGAACCAAAACAGAAGCTTATTTACTAAAGCTAGAAATCAAACTCAGGGTCATATTAGCAAGAAATAACAAGGAGTTCCCACTACTTATATAGCTACAAATATAAATGTAATAATGCATATAATTAATGTCATTTCAAATGGCGAATTGTACACATTGTCAAACTTTCGGGACAAATATACTGATATCTGTGTGGAGTACTGATGTGCCTACAGGAGTCATGTTAAGCCTATTTGACATTTTCACAAGCTGCCTTAAAGCATACTGGCTATTTACTACACTTACTTTAAGATTTCACCTATTTCTCACCTCCTCCAGAAGCCTTCCCTACAAGCTTTCTCCTTCCCCCGGTCAAGTGCCCATTTATAGGTATCAATAGAATTATTCTCATTCAAAAATATTTATAGAGGATTTTCTACGGAAAAGCCACTATACTAGAAGATACAATGATGAATGAGAAAATTCCTTGCACTCAAGGATATTACAAGTAAACAGAGATATTCATTCAATAAATAATTGCATAAATAATTATTTCATTGTAAATGAAGTACTTGAAGCAAAACAGTGTGCAATGACAACAAGATTCAGAAATCTATTCTGGTCTTAATAGAGGTGAGGAAAGGCTTCACTGAGGAACTGTCATTGAAACTGAGACCTGATGAACAAGGGGATATCAACTGAGGCAACACAGAAAAACACTCAAACAGAGCACAGCTTATGTGAAGGTTCCAACACAGAAAAGACCTTGGTGCTTGCCAGGAGGTAAAAGGCAGCCACTGTGGCTAAAGAAGAATAACTGAAGAGGAGTGGCTCAAGATGAGCCTGGAGAGGGAGGAAGAAGCCAAATCATTCATAGCCTTGTAGACCATAATATCTTTGGATTTTATCCTCAAAGCATTGAGTTTAATGCAAGAAACTGGCATGATTAGACTATTTTTAAAAGATCACTCAGACTACTCTACTGGTAGAGAAAGAATGGATTAACATCAAGCAAGAACAGAGCAGGAAAAAAAATTATAAAGTTGTTAGACAAGCAACGACAGGAGGTAGGACTTCCAGAATATCAGAGAGAGGAACTGGAGAAAACCTTCCCAGACAAAACTGGTCAAAATTATCAAAAACAACAACTCTGGAAATTGACTACAGACATACAAAAAATTAAGAAATATTTATATAAGAAAAGTACTGAACTGCAATAGAGAAGCAAGGGTGTTTTAACATGCAGCGACTCCTACCCATCCCTAGCCCAATGTCGATAGCCGATGTGAGGATCAACAGCCTTCCTGCTGCCGGGGGTGGCTAGTCTGATATCCACTGAAAAAAGTTCCAGGCTATTGAAATCAACAGCAAACAGTGACAACAGACAAGCCAAAAATTGAACAGAAAAATCTGAGAAACAAGATAGCACAGTGTGCTTTGATAAGCTCCCACATATTTGTGGGGATCTTGAAAGTTATACACATGCACAGAGAAGACCACAGAGGGCCACAGCTATCCTCTCACTCTTGGTGAACAGGAGACCATGCAAAAACAGAAAGTAAAAACCAGGGAAGACTCGTAAACCGCCTGAATTTTGAATGCCCTAGCCCACACAGACACTCTCAGCAAATGGCAGAAGCCTCACTGACTGAGGCACTTTAAGCATAATCTCTAAAGGATCACTGGCTGACCACAAACAACAACCAACAACCCTAGAAAAATGGAGGGGAGGAGGTAGAATCTTACAGTTGCTATAATATATTATCTAAAATATCAAGTTTTCAACAAAAAATATGAGACATGTCAAGAAACAGGAAAAGTATGGCCCATAAACAGAAAAAAGCAGCAGTCAGTAAAAACTGTCTCTGAAGGGACTCATACATAAATCTTAGTAGACAAACACTTCAAACAATTATTATAAATATGTTCAAAGAACTAAAAGAAACCATGTTTAAGGAATTAAAGAAAGCACAAAGACAATGAATCAACAAATACAGATTAACAATGAAAACACAGAAATTGTAAAAAAAGAACCAAATAGAAATCCTGGAGTTAAAAAGTACTCAACAGCACACTGAACTAACAAAAAAGAATCGGCAAATTTGAAGATAAATGAGTAGACATTATCCAGTCTGAATAAAACTGAACAATAAAAAAAAAAAGAGGGAGGGTGTGGGGGAAGAACCAAATTCAGAAATAAAGCACACTAACGTAGAAATAATGCAGTCCAAAAAAAAAGAGGGGGGGGGAAACGGAAGAAAGGAATATTTTAAAGAAATAATAGGTAAGGGACTTCCCTGGTGGTCCAGCGGTTAAGACTCTGTGCTCCCAATGCAGGGAGCCCGGGTTCAATCCCTGGTCAGGGAACTAGATCCCACATGCCACAACTAAAAGAGCCCACATGCCCCAACTAAATGAGCCCACATGCCGCAACTAAAATACCCCGAATGCCACAACGAAGATCCCTCACGCGGCAAAGAAGATCACGCATGCCGCAACTAAGACCCAGCACGGCCAAATAAATATATATATATTTATAAAATATTTTTTTAAAAAAGAAAGAAAGAATAGGTGAAAAATTCCCCAAAATGATCTACACATCTAAGAAGGTCATCAAATACCAAGGATACAACAAATATTAAGAAGGATAAATGTAGAGATTCACACCCAAATATATAATAGCCAAACTGTCAAAAATCAAAACAGAAAATCTTAAAAGTAGCAAAAGATAAACATTACTTATCACATACTAGGGGATTTCAACAAAATTTAACAACTGACTTATTATCAGAAAAATGAAAACCAAAAGGCAGTGCTATGGCATATTCAATATGCTGAAAAGGAGAAAAAACAGTCAACCAAGAATCCAATATCCAGGAAAACTATCTTTCAACAATAAAGACAAAATAAACATTCTTACATAAACGTTAAGAGAATTTGTTGCTAGTAGACCTGCCTTACAAGAAATACTGAAGCAGGAAAAAAAAAAAACCCACAAGAAAGACAGAAAAGGAAATGACACCAGAGAGTAACTGAAATCCAAATTTAAAAAATAAATAAATAAAGCAAGGAAACTACTTAGGTAAAATTTTAAAAAGACAACATAAATATATTCTTTTCATTTCTTCCCCAAACTGGTTTAAAAGACAAGTAAATTTAATCAATAATTGTAAAACTGCATTGTAGGGCTTTTATATAAAGATGTAACATATATGACAATACTAGCAAAAAGTAGAAGGAAGGGAAGCAAGCTATACTGAAGCAAAGTTTCTCTTTATCACTAGAATTAAGGTAGTTTTACTCTGAAGTAGAATGTTTTAAGTTAAAACGTTTATTACTGTAATCTTCAGAAAAACCACTATGGAAAATCATAGTCAAATCAAAGTCAAAATGAGATAGCCTAGAAAAAAAAAAACAGATAATAAAGGTACCCTAGAAAAATATCTACTTACCACAGAGGAGGCAGTAAAAACAAAGAAGAAATGAGACATATAGAAAACAAATAGTATGACTGCAGACATAAATCCAATGATATTATTAAATACATTAAATGTATATGGATTAAACATGCCAATCAAAAAGCAGAGGTTATAAGACTCATGTTTTTTTTTAAAAAATGGATCTAACTACATCCTGTCTACAGGAGACAGACTTTGATTCAGACAAACAGGTTGAAAGTAACAGAATGGAAAAACATATATCATATAAAACGTACTGAGAGAGGTAGATAGCTATACTAACATCCAACAAAAAGATTTTAAGAAAAAAATTTTTACTAGAGACAAAAAAGATTGTAATGTTAAAAAGTTAAATTAATCAGGAAATAACAGTTATAAAACAATTATGCGGCTAATGATGGAGTCCCAAAGTAGATGAAGCAAAAACTTAAAGAAATAAAGGGAGAAACAGACAATTCAACATTAGTCAGCGTTGTCTCAATAACTGCTAAAACAGGGCTTCCCTGGTGGCACAGTGGTTGAGAGTCCGCCTGCCGATGCAGGGGACACGGGTTCATGGCCCGGTCCGGGAAGATCCCACATGCCGCGGAGTGGCGGAGTGGCTGGGCTCGTGAGCCATGGCCGCTGAGCCTGCGCGTCTGGAGCCTGTGCTCCACAATGGGAGAGGCCACAGCAGTGAGAGACCCGCGTACAAAAAAACTGCTAAAACAGAACAAATCAGCGTTCATTTTTTAAAATATATTTTCACTGGGTACAGAATTCTCAATCGACAGGTTTTTTTTATTTCCATGATGTTAAAGACGTTAATCAGTTGTCTACTTATGTGCATTATTTATGCAGGAAATCTGATGTCACTCTTTTCTTTGTTCTTCAGTTCGTGTTTGTTTTTTTTTTTCTGCCTGCTTTTAACTTTAAGATTTTTCCTTTATCACTGGCTTTGAGCAATTTGATTATAATATGCCTTAGTGTTGTTTTCATGTTTCTTATGCTTGGTGTTTGTTGGGCTTCTTGGACCAGCAGAATGTTTTAATTAAATTTGGAAAGCTTTTAGGCATTACTGAGTTTTGTTCTCGGATAGTTATGTTTCTTGGAAGCAGTTTCATTTTGGCAGGTCTTACTTCTAAAATTTGTTAGGGTGGGCCTAGAGCTAACTGTTACTCCACCCTACTGGAACAAGACTCTTCTGAGTATTCTACCCAATTCCCCATGGTTGAGGTTTTCAAGACTACCTTTTCGGAACAGACACTATTCCCAGCCCTGTGTGAATGCCCAGAATGTTTCCCCTGATCCTTTCAGGGAACCTTTCCATGACCATGGATAGTTTCTCTGCATCTGTGCACTAATCTGTACTCTGCTAAATATTCCAGGGGACACTCTGTAAATCTATATACGGTCATCTCTTCTCTAGATAAAACACTAGACATCAAGTAATGGTCCTGCAAGCTCTAACTACAAACTCTAGCTTTGGCCTTTGTGGACTCTCAGCTCCATCTCTTCAACTCAGATGTTTGGCCATGATCCATCTGGCTTCCCTGTTCCCTGTTCCCTGTCCCTGAGCCTGGAAACTCAACACAGTAAGCTGGACAATCATAAGACTCATCACATTTATTTCCTGTACCTCAGAAAACACTGCCCTTCATTACTTAATATCCAGTGTCTTGAAAACCATTGTTACATATACTTTGTCTGGCTTTTTAGTTCCTTCATGAAGGATAGTAAATATAGTTACCCTGTTACCCATATTGGCCTGTAGTGGGAGTTCTAGTTTTAATGTGGCTAGTGGAAAAATTTAAATGTGTCTTACATTATATTTCTATTACACAGTGTTATTGTAGATAGTCTCCAAAACTATGTAATGCTGAAATCATCTAAGAAAGCAGGGTAAGAAGCTTAAGAAGGTTAACAACCAAGAATCAACAAATTTCAACAGTTAAATGTCAAATGGAAAAGAAGGAGCTGGCAAAGTAGACTTAGAAAAGGCAACCTAAGAGAGAAAATGAAGAAAAGTATGGTGTCACTGGAAAAGTAGAAGAGAATTAGGAAAATCAGAGATTGTATGAAATACAATCACTGCAGAGTGTATACATGTGAGTTAACCAAGGAACATCAAGGATAAGTAACATTATTGAGGGCCCAGTTAAGATTAGTAACAATGAATTCATTTTGGTTAGCAACCTCTGTAAACCAGAAATACGGGAAATTCATGGATACTCCAAAACAAGTGGATAACTTAATCCATAGCCGGGGATCTGCCAGGTAAAAGTGATGTAAGGTCAAAAAGCAAGGGAGATTAAGGTACCTGCCAAAAGACTTTTTGAAATGATGGCTCATGAAAACTAAGATAAATACAGAAATAGAAACAACTGAGAGGTGCTAGAAAGAAAAAGTGGATAGGTTAGCCATCAAGAGGTACTAATAAAAGTAATTTGAAGACTAGGAAAGTACAAAGGAATGGCATTTTTTAAATTGATTGTTTGCCATTCTCTGCCCTCTAATAACTCATCTTTGCCTCTTCTCATTTTTTATTCCTTCAATTCTTGCTTCTTGTTGCTTGGATAAAGATGGGCCTTTTATTATCACTGCTAGTCAAGGCACTGTTCCCCCTCCAAGTACCAAACCAATCAACTACAACAAAAAATCCAAATGGGGGTACTTTGTTTCTAATCTCTGCTTTTATTTGTCCTGGGTACTCGAAGTTTTTGTTCTTTATTGTCCTACAGTGTATTTTTCCTTTGTAGGGGAAGGGGCTATCACTGATCTGCGTTTATTAAAGATAACTATTTTATAGCAAGATTTTACTTTATTTGTGAACTTTTCACCCACAGCCAATAAAGCAGGTAGGCCTTCACTAATCAGAGAATAACTTAATGATATCTCATATATCACTAGTTTCAAAAACCAATTTAATCATAAGTACCTATGACTATTACATAATGACTGATTATCAAAAATAAGGCAGAGACTACTAAAATGTAAGAAAATGTTCTACAAACATAAATACAATAGCCGTATTACAGAAAGTATCATGAAACCTTCAAATAACTGTTTGAATGTATCAAGAATCCCCATTTCTTCTCTGATTGCTGTGGCTAAAACTTCCAAAACTATGTTGAATAAGAGTGGTGAGAGTGGGCAACCTTGTCTTATTCCTGATCTTAGTGGAAATGGTTTCAGTTTTTCACCATTGAGGACGATGTTGGCTATGGGTTTGTCATATATGACCTTTATTATGTTGAGGAAAGTTCCCTCTATGCATACTTTCTGCAGGGTTTTTATCATAAATGGGTGTTGAATTTTGTCAAAAGCTTTCTCTGCATCTATTGAGATGATCATATGGTTTTTCTCCTTCAATTTGTTAATATGGTGTATCACGTTGATTGATTTGCATATATTGAAGAATCCTTGCATTCCTGGAATAAACCCCACTTGATCATGGTGTATGATCCTTTTAATGTGCTGTTGGATTCTGTTTGCTAATATTTTGTTGAGGATTTTTGCATCTATGTTCATCAGTGATATTGGCCTGTAGTCTGGAATCCAAATCGGAAAAGAAGAAGTAAAGCTGTCACTGTTTGCAGATGACATGATACTATACATACAGAATCCTAAAGATGCTACCAGAAAACTGCTAGAGCTAATCAATGAATTTGGTAAAGTAGCAGGATACAAAATTAATGCACGAAAATCTCTGGCATTCCTATACACTAATGATGAAAAATCTGAAAGTGAAATTAAGAAAACACTCCCATTTACCACTGCAACAAAAAGAATAAAATATCTAGGAATAAACTTACCTAAGGAGACAAGAGACCTGTATGCAGAAAATTATAAGACACTGACAAAAGAAACTGAAGACGATACAAATAGATGGAGAGATATACCATGTTCTTGGACTGGAAGATTCAACATTGTGAAAATGACTCTACTACCCAAATCAATCTACAGATTCAACGCAATCCGTATCAAACTACCACTGGCATTTTTCACAGAACAAGAACAAAAAATTTCACAATTTGTATGGAAACACAAAAGACCCCGAATAGACAAAGCAATCTTGAGAACAAAAAATGGAGCAGGAGGAATCAGGCTCCCTGACTTCAGACTCTACTACAAAGTTACAGTAATCAAGACAGTATGGTACTGGCACAAAAACAGAAATATAGATCAATGGAACAGGATAGAAAGCCCAGAGGTAAACCCATGCACATATGGTCACCTTATCTTTGATAAAGGAGGCAAGAATATACAGTGGAGAAAAGACAGCCTCTTCAATAAGTGGTGCTGGGAAAACTGGACAGCTACATGTAAAAGTATGAAATTAGAACACTCCCTAACACCATACACAAAAATAAACTCAAAATGGATTAAAGACCTACATGTAAGACCAGACACTATCAAACTCTTAGAGGAAAACATAGGCAGAACACTCTATGACATACATCACAGCAAGATCCTTTTTGACCACCTCCTAGAGAAATGGAAATAAAAACAAAAATAAATAAATGGGACCTAATGAAACTTCAAAGCTTTTGCATAGCAAAGGAAACCATAAACAAGACCAAAAGGCAACCCTGAGAATGGGAGAAAATATTTCCAAATGAAGCAACTGACAAAGGATTAATCTCCGAAATTTACAAGTAGCTCATGCAGCTCAATAACAAAAAAACAAACAACCCAACCCAAAAATGGGCAGAAGATCTACATAGACATTTCTCCAAAGAAGATATACAGATTGCCAACAAACACATGAAAGAATGCTCAACATCATTAATCATTAGAGAAATGCAAATCAAAACTACAATGCGATATCATCTCACACCAGTCAGAATAGCCATCATCAAAAAATCTACAAACAATAAATGCTGGAGAGGGTGTGGAGAAAAGGGAACACTCTTGCACTGTTGGTGGGAATGTAAATTGATACAGCCACTATGGAGAACAGTATGGAGGTTCCTTAAAAACTAAAAATAGAATTACCATACGACCCAGCAATCCCACTACTGGGCATATACCCTGAGAAAACCATAATTCAAAAAGAGCCATGTACCAAAATGTTCATTGCAACACTATTTACAATAGCCAGGACATGGAAGTAACCTAAGTGTCCAACAACAGATGAATAGATAAAGAAGATGTGGCACATATATACAATGGAATATTACTCAGCCATAAAAAGAAATGAAATTGAGTTATTTGTAGTGAGCTGGATGGGCCTAGAGTCTGTCATACAGAGTGAATTAAGTCAGAAAGAGAAAAACAAATACCGTATGCTAACACATATATATGGAATCTAAGAAAAAAAAAAAGGTCATGAAGAACCTAGGGGTAAGACAGGAATAAAGACACAGACCTACTGGAGAATCGACTTGAGGATATGGGGAGGGGGAACGGTAAGCTGTGACAAAGTGAGAGAGTGGCATGGACATATATACACTACCAAATGTAAAATAGATAGCTACTGGGAAGCAGCCGCATAGCACAGGGAGAACAGCTCGGTGGTTTGTGACCACCTAGAGGGGTGGGATAGGGAAGGTGGGAGGGAGGGAGATGCAAGAGCGAAGAGATATGGGAACATATGTATATGTATAACTGATTCACTTTCTTATAAAGCAGAAACTAACACACCATTGTAAAGCAATTATACTCCAAAAAAGATGTTAAAAATAATTTTTTAAAAAAAGAATCCCCATTTCAAGGCCCTGTGCAAAAATCGTTAAATAGGATGGCTTGGCCGTAAAGAAAGCCTCAACAAATTCCAAAAAGTTAAAATCATTCAGACAAAGTCCACTGGACACCATGGAATTAAGTTAGAAGTCGGTAACAAAAAGATACTCAGAAAAATCTCAATTACTGGGATATTAACTAGTATACTTATAATATACATAGAAGTATATTACTTAGAAGTAATTCACAAGTGCAGTAGCAGACTAATGGACCCCTAAGATGTCTGTGTCCTAACCAAGGAACCTGTGAAAATATTACTTTACTTGGCTAAAACAACTTTACAAATGTGATTAAGGTTACGAATCTTGAGACATGGCATTTTTCCTGGATTATCAGGGTGGGCCCAACCAAATCACATAGGTTCTTAAAATCATGTAACGTGTCCTTGCTAAGGATCAGAGTGAGATGTAACTATGGAAAAATGATCAGAGAGATACAAGATTGCTGGCTTTCAAGATGGAAGAAGACATGCAGGTGGCCTCTAGAAGCTAGAAAAGGCAAGGAAACCCATTCTCCCCTAGAGTCTCTGGAAGGGAACACAGTCCTGCCCACACTTTGATTTCAGCCCCGTAAGACTCATGTCAGATTTCTAACCTACAGAACCATAAAATAATAAATTTGTGTTGTAAATTTGTGGTAATTCTGCTTAACAGAATCTAACTCTCTTTCTTGATAAAACCATCCAGAAAACTAGAAATAGTAGGGAACTTCTTCAACATTATAAAGGACACCTATGAAAAACCAATTACTAATATCATATTCAATGGTAAAAAACTAAAAGCTTTCCCCCTAAGATCTGGAACAAGACAAGGATGCTGGAAAGTCCCTGGTGGCACAGTGGTTAAGAATCTGCCTGCCAATGCAGGGGACATGGGTTCGAGCCCTGGTCTGGGAAGATCCCACATCCCATGTAGCAACTAAGCCCGTGCACCACAACTACTGAGCCTGTGCTCTAGAGCCCATAAGCCACAACTACTGAGCCCATGTGCCACAACTACTGAAGCCTGTGCGCCTAGAGCCTGTGCTCTGCAATGAGAGAAGCCACTGCAATGAGAAGCCCACGCACTGCAACGAAGAGTAGCCCCTGCTTGCCACAACTAGAGGAAGCCCGCGGGCAGCAACGAAGACCCAACGCAGCCAAAAATTAATTAATTAATTAATTAAAAAAAAAAAAGACAAGGATGCCTACCTTCACAATGCTACTGAACACTGTATTGGAAGTTCTAGCCAGAGCATTAGGCAAGAAAAAGTAATAAAAGGCACCCAAATTGAAAATGAATAAATAAACTACATCTATCAGATAAAATAATCATATATATAGAAATCCCAAGGAATCCACAAAAACCTACTAGAGCTAATAAATGAATTGGGCAAGTTGCCAGATACAAGATATACATACAAAAATCAACTGTGTTTTAATTCACCAGAAATAAACAATCTGCAAAGAAAATTAATGAAACAATTCCATTTACAATAGCATTCAAAAGAATAAATACCTAGGAACAGATTTAACCAAGGAGGCGAAAGATTCATACATTGAAAACCACAAAACACTGCTGAAAGAAATTAAAGAAGATGTAAAAAATAAGACATCTGTGTTCATAGATTGAAAGACTTAATACTGTTAAGATGGCAATACTGCCCAAATGTATTTACAGATTTAATTCAATGCCTACTAAAATTCCAACAGCCTTTTTTGCAGAAATAGAAAAGCTGATTTCTAAAAAAAATTTAAATAAATTTTAAAAATAAGTATGTCAATTATACCGCAAATTTTTTAAAGGTGATTTTCAAATTTATATAGAGTCGTAAGAAATTCCCAATAGTAGAAACAACATTGAAAAAGAAGAACAAAATTCTCAAAGGGGATCATAAACATAAATCAAAAAAAACTAGGAGCCAATGCATTAGAAGGCTGGATGGTCACACCACCATTGCTTATTAAAAATACAGCTTTTGGTCTTGTTAGTCTTATACTATATCATACTTTGTACTGAACTGGGCAATCCCTTAAAGAAAAAGTGGGCTAGACAATATTTTCATAATGTCTTCAGAGTTAACACCATAAACAAGTCAAATAAGTTTTATTCTTAAAGCTACATGTTTTCATTTCTGAAATTCAGCAATAAGAAATTATGTGACTTGCTTCTCTTCATCAAATGTAGACTTACTACCTTTCTCCTATATCCATCCATTCTAAAGCAAACAAGTTTATCCTTTGAGCTTCCTGATACTTGAGTAACTCTCATTCAAAGGAATAAATCAATGGTCAACACTGTTTTCTAAAGCACTTGAGTATATGGCATTATGACTGCACAGAGACTAGCCACATTCATAGAGCCTGGACATGTTCTAGAACCAACCCTACAATTCTGAGCTAATCAAAGAGACTCAAAGGAAACCTAGAAGTGTAGGTAGGTTTATGGTTTCTCCAGGAATTCTATTCCTCACTGTGGGAAAGAAAAATAGTCAAGACCCAATAAGAGACCCAGAATGACGTATCAATAGTACCGCAGCACACTAGGTCAGCTTTTGAAATATGTCTGAACATCCCTGAGAGCCTAGCACACATAGACCCAGGTATGGGGTAAACTATAAAAAATGGTTTGGTACTGCTTATTATACCATTTACCAGGATGAAAATTGCAGAAGATGGTTTGCATCTCTCAGCTAAGTAGCAACATCATAAGTAGGCTCATAGGTCAAAAATACCAACAAGTCTGACAAAAAAATTAGATACCAGCAACATCCAGAAACTCTTTTCATTGTGATATTCATAATGTATGCAGGAGACTTAAAACAGAAACAGGAGAGGGGAGGGATGGAGAGGGGAAGGGAAGGGAGAAGAAGGGATGGGCAGAGAGGAGAGGAGGTCTCATTGTTCAATTTTATATTTTTATAAAAAACCACTGTATATTCACTATCACAGTACCTGGTACATACAAGTAGTAAAAAGCTTGTTGAATGGTCAACCGAATGATAGACGGTTGACTGAGCAAAGAAATAAATGGGTAGAAGGAAAAAGAATAAATATGCAAAGTTTAAAAATATTTGAAACTGGAGAAGACTTGTGTTTCCATTTTTAAAAGCTAATCTAATTATGTGTGAGAAGTAGCATGGCAGAGTGGAAAGAAGGCAAAATTTGAACTCAGACCTAGATTTAAAGCCTGGCTGAAACTTTTACTGGCTTGCGTTGCTGAGCAAATTGCTTACTTTATATAAGTCTTAGTTTTCTCCACCTGTAAAATGGGGATTCCAGTATCCACCTTACAAACACAATAAACCAGCAATGTTGGCACCTAGAACAAACTGAACAAAACCAGCTCTCAAATCAACTCTGTAATTCATAATGTAGCCCACAGATGGGTGTTACTAACAATGCTCGCCATCTGGTAGCTTCCTGTTTTAAATAATTATTCTTGCTAACTAGGTGCCAACCTTTTAGAATCATTATATCAAATGTCTGCACCCTCTAAGGTTTGGTGTCCTTAGACAAAGCCCAGCAAGACCAGTCATAGCTCAGCTTATAGGTTTGCTCTGAGGATTAAAAATAACGTTAAGAAAAAACCCTTGTACAGTGACAGGCATGTATTAAATAATAAATTATTTTAAATATTTCGTTAATACCTTTATGTCATCCATTTGCCACTCTACATTATCACAATTATTCCAATAAGCCCACATTAAGAATACAGATTAGTCGTATCAGCCACTTGCAGAAATATATAAATAAGACAGAAATGAAAGGTTATGTACTGAAACATTCTCTTCAAAGATTCAGGTTGATTCCTTCAATCTTGACTTTTGGATTTTCCCTCTTAAATCCATAAAAATCTCTTCTGGACTTAGAAGAGTAGAGGGCACCTTAATTTCAAGAGCCATTTCTAGACTGAGGAAATAAATGTCGGATTCAAAAGGAGAATTCAAAGTTACCACTATCAGGGTATGTTTCTTCTCTGCTGGATGGGCAAATAGGACTGCTGCTACTGTGTTTTGCATCTAACCTCAGCTGTGCAAACACGAATTAAGTAAGAAAAACATCAAGCCATCTTTATCAGATCTCCAAACAACCTAGATAAATTCCTTTAAATGAATAGTGTAGTTACAATGAATAGTTAGTATGCAGAATAACAAAATTTGCAAACTCTTAAGAACCCCTGTACAAAGCACTTCTACTTAGCTCTGAAAGATTATTTCTCTGGATTATCAGATATTCAGAAATAGTTACTTTATTAGAAAGCATGCCAATCCAATCTAAGGCCACAGGTAACAATTCTCACAGCAAGAGTTAAATCAAAATGACTCATAGGTATAACTGGTTAGAGTGATGTCTCAATAACAGTTTCTCCAAGGAAACATCTCTTCTGCTCCTAAATGTCAAGTTAGCTCACAAGCTGGAGCCCCCAATTTCCCCACAAATTAAAGAATAAAGTCCATTATACTCAACATCACTCGACAGTGATAAGCTGAAACATACTCCTCTAAGATCAGGAACAAGACAAGGATGCCCACTTTTGCACTTTATACAACATAGTACTGGAAGTCCTAGCCAGAGCAATTACGCAAGAAAAAGGGAAGAAAAAAAAGCATCCAAATCAAAAGGAAGAAGTAAAACTCTCCCTTTTTGCAGATGACATGATATTAGGTATAGAAAATCCCAAAGACTCCCCCAAAAACTGTTAAACTAATAAATGAATTCAGTAAAAGTATAGGATACAAAATCAATATACAAAAATCAGTGTTTCTACACACTAACAACAAAATTTTTTTGATTTATTTATTTATTATTTATTTTTGGCTGCGTTGGGTCTCCATTGCTGCGCGCGAGCTTTCTCTAGTTGCAGTGAGCGAGGGCTACTCTTCGTTGCAGTACGTGGGCTTCAGTAGTTGTGGTTTGCAGGCTCCAGAGCGCAGGCTCAGTAGTTGTGGCACACGGGCTTAGTTGCTCCGTGGCATGTGGGATCTTCCCGGACCAGGGCTCGAACCTGTGTCCCCTGCATTGGTAGGTGGATTCTTAACCACTGTGCCACCAGGGAAGTCCCACAACACATTATTAGAAAGAGAAATTAAGAAAACAATCCCGGGCTTCCCTGGTGGTGCAGTGGTTGAGAGTCCGCCTGCCGATGCAGGGGACACGGGTTCATGCCCCGGTCCAGGAAGATCCCACATGCCGCAGAGTGGCTGGGCCCGTGAGCCATGGCCGCTGAGCCTGCGTGTCCGGAGCCTGTGCTCTGCAACGGGAGAGGCCACAACAGTGAGAGGCCCGCGTACCACACACACAAAAAAGAAAACAATCCCACTTATAAATGTATAAAAAAGAATAAAATACCTAGGAATAAATTCAACCAGGAAGATGAAAGATCAGTACACTAAAACCTACAAATAACTGATGAAAGAAATTGAAGAGAAAAACAAAAGATATTCCATGCTCATGGACTGGGAGAATTAATATTGTTAAAATATCCATACTACTCAAAGTGATCCACTGATTGAAAGCAATCCCTATCAAAATTCCAATGGCATTTTTCACAGAAGTAAAAAAAAACAATTCTAAAATTTGTATGGAACCTCAAAAGACTCTGAGTAGGCAAAGCAATCTTGATTAATCTTAATTTCAAACTATAATACAATGCTACAGTAATCAAGACAGTATGATACTGGCATATGAGGGCGGTATGAGGGCCTCTCACTGCTGTGGCCTCTCCCGTTGTGGAGCACAGGCTCCGGACGCGCAGGCCCAGTGGCCATGGCTCACGGGCCCAGCCGTTCCGTGGCATGTGGGATCCTCCCGGACCGGGGCACGAATCCGCGTCCCCTGCATCGGCAGGCGGACTCTCAACCACTGCGCCACCAGGGAAGCCCCAGTTAACTAATTTTTGACAAAGGAGCCAAGAATATTCAATAGGGGAAGGATAGGCACAATACATGGTGCTGGGAAAACTGGGCATCCACTTGCAAAGGAGTAAAACTGGACTCCTATCTTACACCATACACAAAAATCAACTCAAAATGGATTAAAGACCTTAATGTAAGACTTGAGACCACAGAACTCCTAGAAGAAAACATAGAGGGTAAGCTCCTTGACATCAGTCTTGGCAATAATTTTTTGGATTTGAAACCGAAAGCAAAGGCAACAAAAGCAAAAATAAACAAGTGGGACTACATCAAACTAAAAAGCTTCTTCTCCACAGCAAAGAAAACCATCAACAAAATGAAAAGGCAACCTACCAAATGGGAGAAATATTTGCAAATTATATATCTGATAAGAAGTTAATATCCAAAATACACACAAAATTCTCACAACTCAATAGAGGAAAAAAAATTAATCAGATTAAAAAATGGTCAGAGGAAGTGAACATTTTCCCAAAGAAGACATACAAATGCTTAAAAGGTATATGAAAAGGTACTTAACATAACTCATCATACCCAAATCAAAATCACAATGAGATATCACCTCACACCTGTCCGAATGGTTACCATCAAAAGGACAACAAATAAATGTTATCAAGGATATGGAGAAAAGTGAACTCTTGTGCACTGTTGGTGGGAATGTAGATTGTTGTAGCCACTATGGAAAACAATATGGAGGTTCCTCAAAAAATTAAAAATAGAACTACCTCATGATTGAGCAATTCCACTTCCAGGTATACATCCGAAGGAAACAAAATCACTACCTCAAAGATACATTTGCACCTCCATGTTCGTTGCAGCATTATTTACAATAGCCAAGACATGAATCAACCTAAGTGTCCATCAACAGATGGATAGATAAAGAAAATGTGGTGTATATATACAATGGAATATTATTCAACCATAAAAAAGAGAAATTTTTCAGGGTACTATGCTAAGTGAAGTGAGTCAAAGAAAAACAAATACCATATGATCTCAATTATATGTGGAATCTAAAAAGAACCAAACTCATAGAAACAGAGAACAGACTGGTGGTTGCCAGAGGCAAGGGGTGAAGGTGATCAAAAAATACAAACTTCCATTTATAAGATTAATAAATCCAGGGGATGTGACATACAACATGGTGACTATAGTTAACAACTGTATCGTGTATTTGAAAGTTGCTAACGAAATAGATCTTAAAAGTTCTCATCACCAGAAAAAAAAAATTTACAACTATGTGAGGTGATGTATGTTAACTATACTTACTGCAGTAATCACTTCACAATATTTACATATATCAAATCATTATGTTGTACCCCTTTAATACAAGGTCATATGTCAATTATATCTCAGTAGAACTGGAGAAAACATTTTTTAAAAATAATGTCCATGTGTTGTAACTGATATACTTTTAAACAGAATCCACAGACTAGAAGCACTGCCCTGACATTACATTTAACAAGTAGTTAAATGCATAACCTGGGCTTCAAACAGAAGCTATTTTACATTTTGGTTAAAATTAGAATTCTGTGATTGTGGTTCCCACAGTTTGTATGAATAAAATTGATCACATTATGAATAAACAATAGAAGGTTACAAGCAATTAGTTGATTATAAGTTTTTAGATTTGATGGCATATTAACCACAAAAACTAATCCAGGCAGAACTGGAGATTGTGGTTTCAGAGAGACAAGCGTAAGTTAAATAGGACAAATATGTTTAAATAGTAACACTCCTTAAGCTAGAGGTTTAGTAGGTTTGGTATCAAGTTCCGGTGGAGAAATAATTCAGCACCATAATCACAAAGTAACTAACTAAATTATGTACTTTTTTTGATATTTGCTGACATGCATCCCTAATTCTCATTTTGAAGCAAAGATTTTTATTTTTCTGGTGCCACCAAGTGGTAACATTATGAAGTGTTCTAAGGTTAAATGCAACTAACTTTTAGAAAAGTATCACACTGATGTGTTTGATATCAATTTTGTGTTTTAGCACAAAATTATATAGAAAGAAAAGGGCAAAATATTAGAGCCAACTGTTTGGAACTCATCCCCATTTTAAACTCCCAACCCCATATGAAATTTAAGACAAAGAAGAAAAATGAGTAGATCATTAAGACCAAAATGCTCCACTAGCAGACAAAAAAAACGCAAAAGACTATGAAACTATTTGAAAAACAAAAATTTATATCAAAATGATATATCAATCAAACCATAAGAGATGCTCCCTCCTGAAGTTCCATTAATGTGGCAGTAAAAAAAAAATTATTTTTAAGGCAAAACCCTGTAAGAACAAAGAGACTGAGAGAGAAAATAGCAGCAACAAAATTTTAGAAGGTAAAAAGTAGATGGATGAGTGGTTATTGACCTGGGCAACTCAAGGGAGCTGCTTGATTTACACAACACTTTAAATCTGTCCAAAATTTCAGGAACTAGTGGTTTTAGGTAGCTGTGGAAATTGAGTGTGAAGGCTAAAAACAAGAGAATTCATCAAAATTCCTGGTTAAGAAGTAATTAGGGCACTACTATACACACTCCCTCTTCCACTCTTTACAGCCAAGAATTCATGTTTTCACTACATTAGAAGACGGAAAGTTTATACTCTAGGAAGAGTAAACAGAAGTCTTCTAGACTATAGGACACCAGGCATAGTGAGGGTGGGAGTACTGTAGTAAAAAAGTATTAGTAATCCAGGAGACTGTGGTAATCTAAATGGTACTAACAAGTCAAAGACCACAAAACAACAATGACGATGATGATTTTCTGGACAGAAAACCACTGGAAGAAGGTCCTATCAACCTCTGATTACTGTGTCCAGAAAGTCAGGTAACGAATTGAAGTATGCTTCAATCTGCTTCCATAAAGAAAAGGCAAATGATAAAAACTGACGCTTAAAAAATAAGTAAATAAAACGCTAAGTTCTACTTACAGACATTCAGCAACATTCAGCTCTACATGTCCCATATCACCCACATTAATTAGCTGAGAATTTATCACAACTAACAAAAACAGAATAGTAGGCAAATCCAAGAACCCTTTACACTCTCAGTTTAAAAGCTCATTTCATCTTGTCCCTTCGGGCCGAGAGTCGATGGACTAAAGAATCTCTATGAATACTCCTGAGATAGGTGAAGGCTGGTGACCATGTCAGAAAAAAACATTATTATTCATACAAAAGACTTAGAGCCTTCATTTTTTTTAAATTGTTTTTGTTGAATAATTGATCAAAGCAGAACTTAAGTATCTCTGATACTGTCCTGCATTTCATGTAACTAAAAGTATATGTCCATATTTAAGTCATTTAATCTCCAGTAATTTCTCCTTTTCAGTCTTGTTTTTACATAGGATTATACACAAGCAACAGTTATACATCACATACTTTTTCTTCCCCAGATACCAACACAAGAACATGCCAAAATACATTAATACAGATAAAACTGTACCTTGAACACCTTCTAGGAGTAAATCAACTCCCTTCCTATAAAAATCAGAAGCAGCTTCATAGTCATCTTCTTCTTCCTTTTTTAAAGCCAGCTTTATTAATTCTCCTGCTTTCTCCAAATAATCTCTCTTGCCAAGCTTGGATTTTAAACTGCCAGGAAAGAGGCCACGACTTTCCCGTTCTTCTTCTGTTTTACTCTGTTCACTGTCAGAAGCAACAGCCCCTAGTGCTGAAGAATCCGAAGAAAGACTGAGACCAAAAGTTCTAATGGGAGAATTTTGATTGGAAGCCATTCCATCATCCAACTCAGCAAGAGAATCCACATCAACAGTAAGAGATATCAGATCACTGTCACTGGAGAAGCCTAGAAATATGATCACAATAGTAAACAGATATTAAACTGAGAATCAGCCAAAAGAATACAAATCATACTGACTATTCATTTTTTCATACTACCTATGTCAATCAGGAAGGGTGTAATTTACTGATGGAAGTCAGTGTCCAGCAATTTGTTTCAGCTTAGTTCATTCATTTTTTTTTAATATCTTTATTGGAATATAATTGCTTTACAATGTTGTGTTAGTTTCTGCTGTATAACAAAGTGAATCAGCTATACATATACATATATCCCCATACCCCCTCCCTCTTGTGTCTTCCTCCCACCTTCCCTATCCCACCCATCTAGGTGGTCACAAAGCACCGAGCTGATCTCTCTGTGCTATGCGGCTGCTTCCCACTAGCTCTCTATTTTACATTTGGTAGTACAGTCAATGCAACTCTCTCACTTCGTCCCATCTTACCCTTCTCCTTCCCCGTGTCCTCAAGTCCATTCTCTACATCCACATCTTTATTCCTGTCCTGCCCCTAGGTTCATCAGAACCATTTTTTGTTTTAGATTCCAAATACATGTGTTACTATACGATATTTGTTTTTCTCTTTCTTAGTTCATTTTTGCACTGTCTCCCTACAGCTGTAGAAGACAGTCTCCTTGCCTTAATCATCAAACTAAAACTGAGACAAGTCTTTATCTAGCCTTGTTGTCAAAAACAGCCCTTACCACAAGATCTCGTAAACTGTTTATAGAAGGCTGATGCTTGTATACACAGCTGCTGTGAACAACAGCATTATGATAAAAGGAAGAGTAAGAGCTTTAGAGTAAGACAAAAAAGCGCCTGGATCCCCACTCTTTAAAACTTACTGTGTGACCAACAGCAAGTTACTTAATAATATAACTTATCATGCAGGGCTTTAAATGAGAAAAAGAGTTAATGGATATAACAGGCTATCATTAAATTATAACTATTATAGCAATTACATAATAATTATTTTACGATAATATAATGTATCCTCAGAGGTGTGCTTTTTTTTTTTTTTTTTTTTTTTGCAGTACACGGGCCTCTCACTGCTGTGCCCTCTCCCGTTGCAGAGCACAGGCTCCGGATGCGCAGGCTCAGCGGCCATGGCTCACGGGCCCAGCCGCTCCGCAGCATGTGGGATCTTCCTGGACCGGGGCACGAACCCGTGTCCCCTGCATCAGCAGGCGGACTCTCAACCACTGCGCCACCAGGGAAGCCCCCGAGGTGGGCTTTTAAGTAACCATCCATATCTGGAAAATGTATGCCACTTATGGTTTTTTTTAACTGAAGTATTTTGAAATTTACATTTCAGCCTCCTCCACAAGCTTTTGGAGGAATCTTTGGTCTGTATTTGCATCTTAGTTTTCTGACATAAAATGAATAATGGGTGCTACTGAAACATTTAAGCAATGAAAATTACTTCTTCCATTTCATATAACTGACTTCATGGTAAGTGAGCTTGAAATACAACAACAGTTATTAAACTTTCTGGTCTTAGGACCTCCCTTTACATTCTTAAAAATGATTAAGGACCTCAAAGAGCTTTTATTTATATGGATTGTATCTGTAAATATTTACCAATCTTGATATTTTAAAAACAGACTGAATTTTTTTTAAACACTAAAGCCCATTACATGTTAACATACTGTTTTTTCCTTTTTTTTTTCGTTCATTCATTCTCGTGTTACAGGACCTTTTTATCATTTCAAGTTTGTTTGCTTTTTTTAATTTATTTTTGGCTGTGTTGGGTCTTCGTTGCTGCACACTAGCTTTCTCTAGTTACGGCAAGCAGGGGCTACTCTTCGTTGTGGTGCGCGGGCTTCTCATTGAGGTGCCTTCTCTTGTTGCGGAGCATGGGCTCTAGGCGTGCGGGCTTCAGTAGTTGTGGCATGCAGGCTCAGTAGTTGTGACTCGCGGTCTCTAGAGCACAGGCTCAGCAGTTGCAGCACACAGGCTTAGCTGCTCTGTATCATGTGGGATCTTCCTGGACCAGGGCTCAAACTCGTGTCCCCTGCACTGGCAGGTGGATTCTTAACCACTATGCCACCAGGGAAGTCCCAACATAATTTTTATAAAAATAACTAAGAAGTGCCATTGTGTTACATTTTTGCAAATCTTGTTAACAGAAGATGGCTGGAGTCTCATGACTAATTCTGCACTCAGTCTGTTGTCAGATGTTTTTCTGGTTGGAAAATTTGAAGAAAATGTCACATGGGTAAGTAACTGAAAATGGGGTGAATATTTTAATAGCCTTTTCAAATAACTGTGGCTATTGTTTTTTTGATACTACCAGAAAACTTAACAAACAGTAGTTTCTTAAAGGTTAGTTTACATGTGGAATATAAATTTCTATCAATGTAATTTGTTTCTGTTACATTCAAATCCGTGGGTCTGTCTTACACACTGAATGGATCTTGTATCATGCATGAGTTTGTAACATCAAACCCTGGTCATTTTGAAAATATTAGTTCCCTGAGTTACACAGATCCTCCAAATGGTGACAAATTTCATTATTACAATATCTCCAAGAAAATCATATTTGCTACTTACCACCACCAACATCATCAGAAAATTCTTTAAGTATTGGAAACTGCCAGGCTCAAAGTGGCTGATACAGGTTCTCCAAAATTCTAATTTGGGACTGAAAACTAGAATTTTATCAGTATTTGGCAACAAATACTGTTAGCTGTTTTGCTCGAAGTGGCTGATACAGGTTCTCCAAAATTCTAATTTGGGACTGAAAACGAATTTTATCAGTATTTGGCAACAAATACTGTTAGCTGTTTTCCTTGAAGTGTCAGCTCACTTCATTCATTTTCAAAAAAAAACATTTGCTAAATACCCAAGTCTGAATAATGATAGTTTGTATGTCAATCATCCTTTCAAACAAAAATGGGGTCCCAGGGAAAAAGTAGCTAGTTTATGGCTCAAATAACTGCACAAGTGCTTTCTCTCAAGGCAACCATGGTAGTTCAGCACACAAAGTGTTTTCTGTATACTTCCATGTCATCACACAGAATACCAAGAAGACATGTACCCAAGGGTTGAGATTTAATAAAATTAACAGTTTTTGCTGCTTTATCAAGGCTTTATTCCTAGGTGAAACTACCATTGGTATTACTGCAAGTATGTGCAACAATTACTGTTACAGTCTCGTATCACTGTCTTGATTCCTGCTCAAGTACATCAGTTTTATCCACCATTGCTTTTGGATCATCAAATGTCAGCAGAGTGGAAACAGCAAATAATTTCCTAGATTATTATGAAAATAGTTTCTGCCTTGGGCATCCCCTGAAAAACATCTCAGGAATACCCAGCGGTCTGAAGACCCTACTTTGAGAGCCACTGATTTATATCATTAAATAAGATTGACAATAGGGTTAGGCAAAACTTAGGTCTGGGAACAACTATGAGATCTGCATCTCCACTGAATACTGACTGCCAAGTTTCTCATAAAGGAAAATATATTAAGAAGAAAATGATCTCCCCAGGATCATATACTGAGTCAAAATTAAAGGTGGATTTGAGTGTACAATTCTAGATCAGGGATCAGCAAACTTCTTTTCTGAGGGTCACAGGGTGACTATTTTAGGCTTTATGACCTCAGTCACAACTAATCAACACTGCTGTTGTAGCATAAAAGCAGCCACAGACAATGCCTATGTGAAAAGCGTGCCTGTGTTCCAATAAAACTTCTTATATGGATGTTGAAATTTGAATTCCATATAATTTTCACATGCCACAAAATAATATTCTTTTGAATTCTGTCAACCATTTAAAAATGTAAAAACCATTTTTAGCTTGTAGGTCATATAAAAACATGTGGTAGGCCAGACTTGGCCCATGGGCCACAGTTTGTCAACCCCTATTACAGACTCAAATTGCTTACTTCATACGGAATAAAGTTAAGTTAGGGTAAAAACATTTACTGGCAGCTAAGCTGAAATTTCAAATCAGCTTTAGACACTACTTGGCACTCTGTCAATATATCCTGTTTTCAGGGATTCTGGGGTTTTTTAAAATCCTTAGAACACTCATAAAGTACTAATTTTGTTCCCTAAAAGCAACAGATCTCATTAAACCCACAATATCAGATGAAATTCACTGGACCTAGTGGAAATCTTTTCAATTCTCTGACATTTCAACTGTATAGACAGCGCTTAAAATCAAAATCTCTTTATAGCAATCTACAAAATTATTTATCCACTGCTCTGAGCAATATATAAACTTTACAAGAGATTTTTTAAAATAATTTTTAAATATTTTATATATTCCATACAAATTTATTTCCTTAAATAGTTATCATTATATAACCTGGTCCATTGAAATTAATAAACAAAGAAAAAAAATGTTTATACAGCTAATCACAAAACAAAGGAAATGTTATAGATCTTTTGTCTGCTCTCTGATGTCTTGTCACTATAACCTTCACATCATCTATCACATTGTACTGTTTCATGCTTTGCCTGATTTTCCTTTCTAACAAGAAAAATAATACCAAAGGGTAAGAGGGTAAAGTTATGTGTATTCAGTTTCTTGGCTTTTGACCATAAACATCTAGTCACATAGTCATATTTCCTCTTACTTTTCCAACCTTATTTTATTAGCAAAGGAAATTATGATTAAATGAAATTAGATCAGAAAAGTAAGACCATCAAAACACCTAGGGAGAAAGTCAGATAGTAAAATAGAGTAATAAATAAATATTCTATACAAATTGTTTCCTTTTCAAATTCTACCTAATTCTAAATGAGTGTTTCTTTTTTTTAATAGATCTTTATTGGAGTATAATTGCTTCACAATGCTGTGTTAGTTTCTGTTGTACAACAAAGTGAATCAGCTATATGTATACATATATCCCCATATCCCCTCCCTCTTGCGTCTCCCTCCCACCCTCCCTATCCCACCCCTCTAGGTGGTCACAAAGCACCAAGCTGATCTCCCTGTGCTATGCAGCAGCTTCCCACTAGCTATCTATTTTACATTTGGTAGTGTATATATGTCACTGCTACTCTCAGTTCGCCCCAGCTTCCCCCTCCCCACCCCGTGTCCTCAAGTCCATTCTCTATGTCTACATCTTTATTCCTGCCCTGCCACTAGGTTCACCAGTACCATATTTTTTTTTAAGATTCCATATATGTGCATTAGCATATGGTATTTGTTTTTCTCTTTCTGACTTACTTCACTCTGTATGACAGACTCTAGGGCCATCCACCTATAAAGGAGGAATGTTTCAAAATAAGCAAACATAAAAACTAACAGGTTAGGTAGAGGAAATTTTTTAGCCTAAACAGGAGAAGCAAAAGGAAACAAAAAGACTTGTTCTGGTTTAACCTTTTTGGAGGACAATTTGGCAATGCATACCAGATGCAAAACATGCTGGTTCAGAAATTCAACAATTTATACCAGAAATAAACAGAGACGTGAAAAAAAGATCCATACATAAGAATATACATCACAAAAACTAGTGAAATTGGAAATAACAAATTCCTAATGAGAGGAGATTATGGCACATCCTTATGATAAAATATTACAGTTATTAAAAATTATGTTATAGAAGAATATTTAATGCTAAAGCATTCATGCTCTATTAATCAAAAACAACAAACTGCAAAGCAGTATATATATATACTATAATTCTAGTTTAAAACCACAAACACAGAAAAAAAGTCTAGGAAGGTACACTAAACATTAACAGTACTTTTCTCTGTATGCTGGGACTACAGGTGACTCTTATCATATTTGCTGTATGTGTATGACAAGTCCTTAAGGCTCTGTATGTGAAGTATATCAAAGAAGATATAGCAAGAGCTAAAACTGGGAATTTGTTTGTAAATAAAGAGATGTTATACAGACATAATTTATAAAATGTATGAATCATGGCCAGCAGCCAGTACCGAGAAACATCTAACTTAAGAGAGAAGACAGACATGATTATAAAGACAGATCTGTATACAGCAGACTAACCCCTGACACTTCTTCCTTGCTTATTTTCTTCCTTTAATTCTCCTCTTAAGATGCACCCTAATATACCTGAAAAACCTAACCCTATCATATTTCCTCAACCATACACTGCAGCTAATCTAATATTATCTGATATGTTTCTCTTCCATATTGAAGCAATTTCTACCTTCCCTTCTTCTCAATGAAGGGAATTCCCCAACCAGCTCAAGAAGGACACTCCCCGTCTACCACCTCAGCAATGAATATAAAAATATAGATAGAGGTATGCAAATACTCAGTACCTAGTTTATTCATCTTATATCCTTAATAAATCTACTTAATACAGTGCTTGCTCAACTCCTTGACATCACAGTCCTGTCATTTAATGTTTTTTACAAAGCTACACATATAAATATCACATGAAATGGACACTAGCTCCCTGAAACCCAGAAAGTTAACAAGTAAGATAAAGAGAGCTGCAAGCAAGAAAGAGGTTCTCAGTTAAGGTGAGTAGGAAGAACACTGTGGATAAGGCAGGGCAACAACTGACAATACAGAGACTGTTTGTCAAAAGTTAAACCAACTTGAAGTCAATCCATGTTTAAAGGGGCCCTCTGGGCCATCATGAGAGTAAAAGGTGCATCCTTTACCAACACCATCAAGTCAAAAACCTAAGCCTTTTTTGGAAAGGGTGGGGGGTGGAGGGGAGTCAAAGGTTCTATGAAAGCGTTCTGCCTCCAGGTTCATATCACAGAGATTCAAGTCTCAGGGCTATTAGAGGGCCCCAGGCGACTGGTTAAAAAGCAGCTGCAACAGTTCACCTACCTACCCTCACCTTCTGTGCTTTGAACCGCTCAGAGTAGGGCAGTGTAGTGTAATCTGTCTAGGATACCGTCTCTGAAAGACAGGCACCAGGGGGAAAGGTTGAGTTGCCATAGAATAAATCTTTATACTATAAGCTATCAGAAATCTGTATTTGAAGACCATCTGCAAAAAAGAGATCAGTTTCCTTTAGAACAACAGGTGGTCTCTCATGGCCAACTATATATAAAATACATGGTCTCATTATTATTAGCTGATAGCTTTCACTGAGCCCTGAGGTTCAAATATTGCCATAGTCAATGAAAGGGAATTTCTACTTTTCCTAGTAGCAATGACTCAAGCTTCACACACAAAGCAAGATTTCTAGCGAGCAGAACAAAGGTCACCCTGAGGTAGAAGACATACATATCAATCTCCATTAAGAAACGAGCCCTTATAAATATGATTTTAAGTGAATACCTAAACCTAAAAGTTGACGTTAGTCAAGATTCCTGTACCTGAATAAAGATGCAGACATAGAGAATGATCTTGAGTACACCGGGAGGGGGAAGGGTAAGCTGGGATGAAGTAAGAGAGTGGCATGGACTCATATATACTACCAAATGTAAAACAGATAGCTAGTGGGAAGCAGCTGCATAGCACAGGGAGATCAGCTCAGTGCTTTGTGACCACCTAGAGGGGTGGGATAGGGAGGGTGGGAGGGAGACGCAAGAGGGAGGAGATATGGGGATATATGTATATGTATAGCTGATTCACTTTGTTATACAGCAGAAACTACCACACCATTATAAAGCAATTATACTCCAATAAAGATGTAAAAATAAATAAATAAATAAATAAAAATTTAAAAAATAAAAACACCCACAAAAAAAAAGTCTGTACTTGATTACCAACTCATCATTCAATAATAGCTATTGTTACTAAAAAGAACCATTCCTTTGACGTTTCACATTTTTATAATGTCCTCGATACATGTCTTTGCTTCACCGTTGAAATTTTATAAAAAGAACATCAGAATATCTACTGCATATTTGCTTGAAAAAAAAGAGTAAACTCATAAAACAATAAATCAATCACAATTACAACCCTAATTGTTACTTTACTGTTGTGACCCTACTGTTACCTTATCATGAACAACAAAGATCTATGAGTTCCCTTCCACTTCTACCTAATGAACTTTTTTTGCTGCTACTCTCCATAATCTACTCTGCAAATCAAACCTGTTACCAGCACATAAGTAACTCACACTGAGCTTTCTATATCAAATATGTATTCTCACTGCCTTCCCCTACATAAAGTTAAATCTCATTTCAAAATAGAGTTCTGTGATTGCTATTAAATATCTGGAGTGCCGTGACTGCCTTAGGCACCTGGCTTAATTTCTCTGAAATTCCAATATTTAATTGTAAGATAAGAGATTTACCTATATCATTCCCAATGTTCCTTCTATTCTAAAACCTATTCCCACAACATATTAATATCATGAATTTTTTATTTGCCCCACCCAACTGCTAAACTCTTAATATCCAACGTTATCCTCAATAGCCCTAGAGTTGTTAAGGGTCAATACTTATAATTCGTGTCATTTGTTTTATATGCACACATAACCACAATGACACATTCTCATTTGTGCTTATCTTGAGAATAATAACTTATTCTTTTTTTTCCTATTTATTTTAAACTTCTCCACCAAAGGAAATTCAACTAATAGTGGACAGTGAATAAGAGTTAAGTAGATAAGCACTTAAGAGAAAAAGGAACTTCAAACTGAATAAGCACACTCGAAAGTAATAGAGGAGGGCCTAGAATTAGCCCAGTAACAAGATTTACAGTTCTCATGGTGCCACCTAGCGGACATTTGCACTAAATTCTACTTTAAATTTAAATTACGTTTAATTAGGCTTTCTATATTTTGTCAGCTTTGTGCTTACCTACATAATAGAAAGAATTATTACCCTGCCACCAAATAAATACACAAATCTTGAACTGGAAGTGATTTTAAGAGGTCCCTTACATAGACTAATAATAGATGCTATTCTCAAAATATACATCTCATTTACTCTAAAAATAGTTAATTCAAGACCGCTTAACAGATCCTTTCTTGTGTCTACAATTGTTACAATGAGCACTTAGGGAGCTCTTACTCCACAACTTACAGGCAAAAAGAAAAAAAAAAGGTAAATTTGACTACTCCAGGAGACATTTAAGAATATTTATTCTTAAAGATATGCTACATATAAAAAGCGGATCTCTCCATTTGTATTTGTGGTTATGATCACCTAATTATTTTCTCTTATTCGCTGCATACACCTGGAAAATGTCCCTCCCAAAACTGCAAAAGAAGCCAAGTAATGTACTAGGAAGAGGAAATGACACAGTTTACCAGATGAGCTTATACCGACATCAAAGGCTCCAATACCAAGGCCAACATGGCAGTAAAGCAACCTACATCCTTCCAACAGGCCAACAGATGAGAGAAACATATCAAGAAGCTCAATTCCCAGGCACCATCCCAGGCACCCAGGAAACCCAGGCCAGGTTTCCACTAATGTCACAGTAACTTTATAGCTAAGTTTAAGTCAACAGAAAGATGGAATTTTATAAAGGAAATAAGATGTTAACAATCAATTAAATCTTCTTTCATCTTTGAGAAAATATAGTTTAATTTCACTGAACAAAGGAGATAAAGAGCAACCAGCATTTCATTTTAAAAAACATAAAACAACATTAACATTTTATCTAAAAACCTACTGAATAATTTTATAATTTTCAATTTCATATTAGATAAAATACATTTAGCAGTTAATCACCAAATTATTGGTTTTATGAAACCTTAAAGTGGTTTCCTCTATCATACTATACTATAAAATAATGAAATTTTTTTTAAATCCACTAACCCAATTCTTTACGTTTTCCTTAGAAAACTTTCTTTCAAGGTAAATTAAGTAAGACCTGTTGATTGCATTTTATGGTACTAATAAAAATGATGATCACTTAGCCTCTACATATGTTCTCTGTCACTCTAACTGAAGGACCTTGGCACAGCAGACTATATATTAAGATTTGCCCTTCTGGCCCATTCCACTGGCAAACTAAATCACAAGTATGAAAAATGAATCCACCTTCAAAACACCATTTAAAATACTACACTCAGAGGAGCTGTTACGGAGTAAATCACCTCCTCACATTTTGGCTCTGAATTCAAATCTCAAGCATTTGCCACCACAATCCCTCTACAACCTTCCATTTCACTGCATACCTGTGGGGCTTGGCTGGCTGCCAGGTTTCCCCTCTCTTTTCCTACTAGAGGCCCTCTCCCTGGTTTGTCTCTGTGGTTTGCAGGCCTTTTGGTATGAAAGTAAATCTTCCACTTGGCTAGTATGCCAGACAATCTCATGATATTTAAAAGTCATTTTTCCTCTCAAATAACAATGAATTTGCAAGTTGTCTGACACTCTGAGCTGTATTTGTCAACAGGTATCTTTCAGCAGGATTAATTAGCAAGGCATAGAATAGAGGCTTCTAAAGGGAGGGGGTAAAAAACATAAACATTAACAGCATTTCCAGTTCCATGTTTTTCATTCTTCAAGGATCACAGTGTGTTTCAGAGATGGTAATATAGTTAGAAAACTAAACTATGCACTGAAAGGATAAAATTTCAGTATTACTTTTAGGTACCATTAAGTCTTTTTCTGTGTTTTTAACAGAAATGTTGCCCCCAATTTCCCTCATAAAAGCATATTCCTAAATGATAACTGTTTCCAAGGAAAACTCAGCTTTTTGAAATGTCAAAGATAAACCCTGAAACAAATATACTCTACCTCTGCTGTAGGTAGGGTGGCCCATTCACCCTGTTTGCCCAGCTTGTTGGTTTATGCTTGTTGTCTTGGCATACAATAAGTACAGTAGCATCTTCTTTAATTCTCAGAAGTGTCTCAGTTTGGACAATAAATTATAAGCTCACCCTAGCTTATAAAGTTAGAGCTATAATCTACCTTAGGTTATATCTCCTTTAATATCAATATCTTTTTATTCCGAACAGCTTCCACATTTTACAACACCATCCCAAGGAAAGTTATCCTAATAATGCTCCTCCCCTTCTCTCCTAAACTAAGGCAAAAGACCTCTGCACCACTCCCATCCCTGATTACCTTATACTCAAATAGGCTTCTGGGACACCCTTATCTCACTATGGTTGACTCCTACCTAGGTAATAAAGACTTATATCTTTGTATCAAAGAATATAACCATCCCCAAATCAAATACCCTTCAATTTCTGCATCAAGAAACAAAGAGAGGGCTTCCCTGGTGGCGCAGTGGTTGAGAGTCCACCTGCCTATGCAGGGGACACAGGTTCATGCCCCGGTCCGGGAGGATCCCACATGCCGCGGAGAGGCTGGGCCCGTGAGCCATGGCCACTGAGCCTGCGCATCCGGAGCCTGTGCTCCGCAACGGGAGAGGCCACAACAGTGAGAGGCCCGCGTACCGCAAAAAAAAAAAAAAAAAACAGAGAAAAGAAACATTCTGTAATTTTCAAGAACTGTACTCCTCACTGAATACTCTCCCACAAATCTTTCTAACTCTCCTACTTGTCCTCTCTTGGACATCACCAAATCAGCACATTTACAGGCAGAAAATGCCCTCTCCCTCTTTCTCAGGAGTAGGAGTGTATCTCTGAGGCAACACCCAGATCAGGTTATCCCAGAAAAGTCACCCTCCAAGGAAACTAGTTCTAGAAACAAAGTCACCTTAACATCTCAAGCAGTGATTAGATTTTCCAAAGCCTAGCAAGTATCTCAGATCAAAATAGGTCGTGGAGAATAGATTTTTTTTTTCCCAACAAACCTGATGGACTATAAAATAAAATTACTATCCACAATGTTTTTCTATGACCTTAGCTGATTCAGGATGGAGTCAAAGATATTGAGGACCCAAGGGAGACCCCTGGGCCTAAGGACCCCATACATTTCACAGAACAGTAGGTGTAAGTTAATGGACTGTGCTTTTAAGTCAATGAGAGCCATCATGAAAAATAAGAAAAGCTAATCACTTCTCAATGTGGTGCCACCAAAGGAAAAATAAATTTTAAGTGCATCAGCCCACACAATGGATGGGAACTTGTTGTTCCTACCAAAACATGATGGGAATTACTGCAATAGATCTATGTCAATGTGTCTGTCACTGTATGACATCAGTACACATCCCCACAAAAACATCACTACAATGAGATCATGGCTACCTCCCATGTTAGAGTCATACACCATTCTCCTCTACCATAAATTCTTACTCATGAAAGAGATCAAGAAATATTATCTAGTCTATGATTTTTCTTTTATATAAACCAAACCTAAGCCACCTCAAACAAATCTAATTACTTATTTTTAAAGACTCCCCACCCTGTCCCCAAGTCTCTCTCTTTTTTAATTCCAAAATATTTTCTGGAAGAAAACTAGCTAAGGAAATTCAAAGACCAAAATATGTATTTTAAATCTTCATAAAAATTCAAAGATGGCTTAACAGAGGAATAAAACAAGAGATTAAGCATTCTTGAATTAAAGTGATTAAAAGTACAAAAATTGCTTTGGTTTAGACTCATGTTATTATAAAATATATCAAAAACACTAAAACTGCCTTAGATTTATTCTTTCTGGTACATGACTAAACTTTTAAAGCCAGTCTTGAAATTAACTGTCTGATAGTCAGATGCTGCTAAATAAACTTTAGCAAGGCATTCTTATACTAGACAACACAAATTCTGAACACTCATTATACCACATTTCATCAAATCTAAGAAGCCATTAATTGTAGGACAAATCATTATTTTATACATCACTGAGAAAGAAAAAAGCTGTCTATTAAATGTAAGATATCATCAACTCAGTATTATGTACTCAATATCAGTGATGTTAAAACATGAGGGAAAAAAAGTATCTTAGAATTACTGAAATACTCTCAAATTCCTATATCCACCTAATTTTGGCAATGTAGCTACGATTTATAGTCTGTCACAATCAAAACCACTGAAATGAAAAAAAAAAAATTTAAATCTCTTACCTTCTGTAGTACATTCAGGAAAGCTATCAATGAGGGAATCCGAATAAGCTTCAACGGGACCAATCAATTCAGAACCATCGCTGATTATTCCACCCTAAAAAGACCAAAGTAACTGTGCTTCATTGTCGATATGAGTATTTAAAAAAAATCAGTAAGGAGAACAATGGTTATCTCATCTATGTACAAGAATTACAAAAATGTTCATCTATTAAACTAGATTACAACTGTTTTTAAAAAATCAATAGGAATATCAATATTGGTTCATCAAATGTAACAAATGTACCACACCAAGGAAAGATGTTAATAATAGGGGAAACTGTGAGGGAGAAAGGGGAATCTATGGGAAAACTCTATACTTTCTGCATAATTTTTCTGTAAACCTAAACTGTTCTAAAACATAGCCTATTATTTAAAAATTCAACAAGAATTTTACAATGTTTTTAATAATATGTGGCTTTTTATAAAAGCATGTTATTTTAAATCTACCAAAAGTACTCATTAAAAAAAATGCAGAGGGCTTCCCTGGTGGCGCAGTGGTTGAGAGTCCACCTGCCGATGCAGGGGACACAGGTTCATGCTCCGGTCTGGGAGGATCCCACATGCCGCGGAGCAGCTGGGCCCGTGAGCCATGGCCACTGAGCCTGCGCGTCCGGAGCCTGTGCTCCGCAACGGGAGAGGCCACAGCAGTGAGAGGCCCGCATACCGCAAAAAAAAAAAAAAAAAAAAATCCAGAAAAAGAAAAAGCCCACCAGCTAAAATGGTGGGTATTACTCAGTATCCATAGTAGTCACTAGTCTTTCTAATTAATGATAAATGATGGACTCTATTAGGAAGTCATTTAATTTTACCAAATTAAAAACTACAACATACAACACAGTACCTCAAGTGATCCGAGAAGTGCCTTATATTCGAGAATCATTTGAATGCAATGTACATAAGACTAAATAAATTTAAGATATTTTATTGAAGAGATACATTTTTAATAAATATAAAACTGATTTATCCATGTGACCAGCATTTTAATTCTATATTTAAGTTTGAAAATTCAGGCCTGAAAAGATTATTTTCTCTTACTCTGTGTGCAACTAGAGAATGCTCTATCAGGCAAGGGGTGTGGTGTGATTTTGTGCTGTGGCTTTATGGACCGAATGCTCCAATCACATATATAAAGGTTTATAACCCTTAAATAACTATAACTAATTAAAATAATAGCTCTTCAGCTCTTTAACACATTTCCTTTTACCTTCCACCCACAGTTCTATACCCCCAAACACTATTACCAGGATAGCAAAACCCAAGAGAAATACAAGACCCCTATTTCCTCTCTGTGTCAGCACAAAGAACTCAACAACTATCCTTCCCCTGCCCCTAACAACTATCTTTACCTAATCAAGTCTCCCTGCCAGTTCATCTTTAAGGAAGAGAAATTTGAAATGGTGGTCCCTCTCAAATTAACAAATTTTACTTCCCTGAGTTTTAAGTGAACTGAAACTTTGAAAACGATTATTTTTAGAAGAATTTTTATCACATTATTCTATTTTTTAATTAAAATATTCAAATCACAGATCGTAACTGAATTTTTCTCCAAAAAGAAGAGTATCTATTCTAGACTAAGTCATCCTTTAAACAATATCCAAACCAAACCCTAAGAAAACGTAAAAGTATTCCTGAGAATTTTAATAGGCAAATTTGATTTTAGGTATAATCTCACATAGTAGAAAGTGCCTTTCAACTATTAACTACCTCTTCCACTACCAGGTATGTGACTTTAAGTTACCTACCTATAAAAATGGAAATAATATCTACATCACTAACTCAAAGAGTTGTTAGGACTAAAAGATTTCACAGATGTAAAGTGTTTAGAACAATGTAATAAGCACTCAAATTTTTATTTGTTATTACGAGCTGATACAAGATTTGCTCATAAGATAAAAACAAAATACTGAAGAATGCAAGAAATGTTTTAGCTCATAATCCTACAGAAATTTTACTTACCTAATTTAATAAACAATATTACACAAAATAGATAATAAAGAATAAATCTTTAATGAAACAAAATAATAAAAACTGTTCTAGAGGAACTTAAGGGAAGTAGTAGGAAAATACGCCACAATTCTACTTTAAATCCCTAGTTCAAAAACATTAACCTTTTACTGTTTCTGAGTATGCAGTAGAAAGAAACTCTTATTATACAGCATCTCAAAGGTTTTGATTAATGAAGAGTCAATCTGGGGGGGAAGGAGTTCAGATATGCTGGAACATCCAAATATGGTGGTAAATCAGCAAATGCTCCCCAAAAGGCAATGATAAAACTAGAGAAAACTGTCGAAACAATTTTACATTTAAGAGCTCTGGAAATTAACCAAAAAACATAAAGCAAATGAATAAGTGGCTACTCATAAAACCACAGAAGCCCCGGTGAGAACTGTGGGGGTCTGTGACATTCTTGCCTGAGGTTGTTCACATATTCCCTCCCAGCTGGGTTGCCATGGTAATTATACAAGGGAAGACAAGCCTTAAAAACAAGTAGATCACCTGCAGAAGAGGCTGACATGATTTAGACTTAAGCACAGAAAAAAGTCCCCCCACCAACAAAAAACAGTGTTACCAATAATAGTAGCCATCTTAGTGCCAAAGAAATGGCAAGAACAGTGGCTCAGCAAGCATGAAGTTGTAGTAAGCAAAGGACCAGCACATTAGCCAGACATTTAGCAGGAAGATCCAGAAAATAACATGGCCATAAGGGTTCTTAATAAGTTCTCTACCTATCCATGCAGGAAAAACCAGAGACGGATCAAGCTATCTGCAAATCCCTGGCAAACCATGAGAGGGTGCACATGCAGAGAAATGCAAGAGATCCCAAAGGAAAACAAAAGCCAGGGCAAACTTTAAAACTGCTTGAACCTTGAAAACACACAAAGAATCATCAGCATAAGGGAGAAGCATATAATGAAACAAAGTGTACAAGCAAAGGCAAATCACTGGCTGACCCAAGCTATGCTTATACAAGGCACCTAGCCAGGTTTAAAAATACAATAAAGATTTTAAGCTGAGCAGAGATATTAGCAGTCACACACCGTACATCAAACAGACTACACAGATTTAGTACAGACATGTTACTGAACACACTAATAAAACAATGGCAACAACCCTCAGGGGAAAAAAATTAGAACACAGAGTTGCTATAATATATTATCCAAATTTTTCAGTGTTCAACAACAAAATTATGAGACATACAAAGAAAGAGTAAAGTGTGATGATGAATGGATACACAGAATGTGGTATATTCATATCCACTTAACGGAATATTACTCAGCCATCAAAAGGACTTAAGTACTGATACATGCTACAACACAGATGAACCTTGAAAACATTAAGCTATGTGAAACAAGTCAGATGCAAAAGGCCACATACTGTATGATTCCATTCATGTCCAGAATAGGCAAATCCATCAAAACAGAAAGTAAATTAGTGTTTGCTAGGGGTTGGGGCAAGTGGGGTAGGAGGGGTGAATGCTAACGGGTATAACGTTTCTTTTGGGGTGATAAAAATGTTCTGAAATTAGATAGTAATAATGGTTTCATGACCTTGTGAACAAACTAAAAAACACTGAACTGTATGCCTTAATTGGTGCATTTTATATAATGTGAATTAATCTCAATTTTAAGAAAAAAAGAACCAGATGAAAATGCTAGAGTTGAAAAGTATAGTAACAAAATTTTAAATTCACTAGAGAAGTTCAACAATACATTTGAGAAAGAAGAATAACAAATGAACTTGAAGATCAACAGAAACTATCCAATATGAACATCATAAGAAAAAAACTGAATAATAACAGAGAACCAGGGAGAGCTGTGGGATAATATCAAGCATACCAACTTACATGTAATAGGAGTACCACACATGAGAGAGGAAAAAGGGCTGAAAAAGAATATTTGAAGAGGTGAGGGCATAAAACTTCCAAAATTTGACAAAAATATTAATCTACAAACACAAGAAGATAAATTAAACCCAAAATAAAATAAACAGAAACAGATCAACAGCTAGTCACTGTTGAAAGACAAAGGCTAAATTCAGAAAGAAGCAACAGAAAAAGACTTATACACTGGAACTACAGTATAATTAACAGCTGACTTCACATAAAAAAACAATAAAGGGAGCTTCCCTGGTGGCGCAGTGGTTGAGAGTCCGCCTGTCGATGCAGGGAACACGGGTTCGTGCCCCGGTCCGGGAAGATCCCATATGCCGCAGAGCGGCTGGGCCCGTGAGCCATGGTCTCTGAGCCTGCGCGTCCGGAGCCTGTGCTCCGCAACGGGAGAGGCCACAACAGTGAGAGGCCCGCATACCACAAAAAAAAAAAAAAAACAATAAAGGACAAAAGACAGAGGAATGATAAATTCAAACTGTTAAAAAGAACTGTCAATCAATAATTCTATACATCCAGCAAACTATTCTTTTAAAATGATGAGTAAATAAAAACATTTCCAGACAAGGACTGGGAGACTCTATTGCTAGCAAACCTGCCTTGCACAAAAAAAGAAACTACAATCCTTCAAGATGAAAGGAAATGACAACATATGGTAATTCAAATCTACCTGAACAAATAACACCTAAAAAAGGAAATATGAGGGTAAATAAAAAGACTACATAAATATATGTTCTTCTCTCTTCCTCCCTTAACTCTTTGAAAAGGCATCATAACACTGTATTGTTCAGTTTACATTTGAGGTATACGATAATATAACAAAAAAGGAGGAGTAAATAGAGCTCTATGGAGCAAACTTTCTATATTTTACTGGAATTATGTTAGTATTCTTCTCAAGTAAATTGTCATAAGTTAAAGTGCATATTTTAATCCCTAGAGCAAACAGTAAGAATATAACTTTTAAAAACACACACCTAAAAAAAAAGAGTTTAAGTGGTATAATAAACAATACCTATTTAATACAAAAGGTGGTATAAAGTAGAAAAACAAAAGAACAAAAAATATGAGACATATAACAAATAGCAAAATGGCAGACAAAAGTTCAATCTTATCAATAATTAAATATAAAAGGACTAAATACCACAATCAACAACAGCAATTTGCCTACTGAATAAAAAAAACTATATATAGTTTTTTTAAACTATATATAGTGCACGTAAAAGTACCCTTTAGATTTAATAATACAAACAGACTGAAAGCAAAAGAATAAAAGAAAAGTACCATGCAACTGTAAGAAACCTAGAGTGCCTATATTAAAATCACACAAAACAGACTTTAAGACAATAAATATTACTAGAAAGAGGGGCATTTCATAAGGTTGAGAAAATCAATTCATCAGGAAGATATAACATTCTATGCCAAAAAAGCCCCAAAATAAAGTAAAAATTAACATAACTGAAAAGAAAAATAGAAAATTCAACAATTAGAGACTTCAATACTTCAATCTCAATAATTGCTAGAACAACTAGACAGAAAATAAGCAAGGATAAAGACGACAACACTATCAAGTAACTTGAATTAACAGATATTTACATAAAACTCCACCTGACAACAAAATATATGCTCCTTTCAATGTTGCTAGGAAATAAATCAGGTCTCAGTAAATTTTAAAGGGATGAAATCATACAATGTATATTTTCTTTTTTTTTCTTTTTATAAATTTATTTATTTATTTTTGGCTGTGTTGAGTCTTCACTGTTACGCGTGGGCTTTCTCTAGTTGTGGCGAGTGGGGGCTACTCTTCATTGCGGTGCACATACTTCTCACTGCGGTGGCTTCTCTGGGTGTGGAGCACGGGCTCTAGGCACGCGGGCTTCAGTAGTTGTGGCATGTGGGCTCAGTAGTTGTGGCTCGCGGGCTCTAGAGCGCAGGCTCAGTAGTTGTGGCACACGGGCTTGGTTGCTCCGTGGCATGTGGGATCTTCCCAGACCAGAGCTCGAACCCGTGTCCCTTGCATTGGCAGGCAGATTCTTAACCACTGAGCTACCAGGGAAGTCCACAATGTATATTTTCTGACCACAACCACAAGAAAACAAAATTAGAAATCAACAACAGATGAAACTTTAAGAAATGCACAAATATTTGGAAATTAAAGAACATGTTTCCAAATAACCAATGGGTCAACAGAAAAATCATAAAAGTAATCAGAAAATACTTTGAACTGAATAAAAGTGAAAATAAAACAAAAATTTATGGGATGAGGCTCAAACAATGCTAAGAAGAAAATTTATAGCTGTAAATGCCTGTTAGACAAGAAGAACCATCTCAAATCAATAACTTAAGCTTCAGATTTAAGGAATTAAAGAATTAGATAAAGAGCAAAGTAAACCCAAAGCATGCGAAATGAAGGAAACAGAGTTTAGAACAGAAATCAGTGAAATGAAATAGAAAAATAGAGAAAAAAATCAATGAAACCAAGTTAATCCTTTGTAAAGATCAACAAAAATATCAAACTTTTAGCTAGACAGGTCAAGAAAAAATAGAAAAGACACAAATTACCAAAATCATGAATGAAAGAGGGGACATCACTACCATACCTATAGAAATTTAAAACACTGGAAGGAACACTATGAACAAATTATAGAATTTAGATGAAAACTCCTAGGAAGATACAAGTTAACAAGCTGATTCAAGAAGAAAGAGAAAATTAGAATAGACCTACAACAAGAAAATGAACTGAATTAGAAATTTAAAATCTTCCCACATCAATTCCACTACTAGGTATATAACTAAGAGAAATGAAAAAATATGTCCACACAAAAACTTATATGCCAGTATTCATAACAGCATCATTCATAATAGTCAAAAGGAGAAGACAATCGATGTGTACAACAACTGATGAATGGATAAACTAAATTTGGTATATCCATGGATCCATACAAAGAAATATTATAAGAAGTATAAAAAAAGGAATGAAGTATGGATACTGGCTATAACATGGATAAACCTTTAAAGTATAATGCTAAATGAAAAAATACAATTCCATTCATAATAGCAACAAAAGAATAAAATATTTAGTAATAAATTTAACAAAAGAAATGCCAGACTTATACCTGAAAATGGCAAAACATTGCTGAGACAAATTAAAGAACACAAATAAATGGTGAGTTATTTCATGTTCATAGATTAGAAGACAATATTGTTAAGATAACAATCCTCCCCAAACTGAACTACAGATTTAATAAAATTCCAATCAAAATTTCATCGGAATTTTCTGTTGATATGGACAAGCTGATACTAAAACATTTTATGAAAATTCAAAGGAATCAAAATTGCCATACATCTTTGAAAAATACAAATAAAGTGGGAAAACTTACACTTTCTGATTTCAAAACATATTATAAAGCTACAGTAATCAAGAGAGTACGTACTGGTAAAAGAACAGGCACATAGATCAACAGAAGATGTCAAAAGTCCAGAAATAAAGCGTTACATGTATAGTCAATTCTTTTTCAGCAACAGTGCCAACATACTTCAATAGGGAAAGGATAGTCTTTTCAACAAACAGTGCTGAGACTATTTGATATTCAAGTGCCAAAAGATTAATTTAGACTGTTACTTCACACTATACACAAAAATTAACTGAAAATGGATCACAGACTTCCAGAAAGGAATGTAGGAGAAAATTCTCTTGACTTTGGGTTAATCAAAGAGGTCTTAGATATGACAACAAAAGCATGATTCAGAAAAGAAAAAAAATGGTAAATTATACTTCATCAAAACTAAAAACTTTTGCACATCAAATGACACCATTAAGAAAATGAAAAGACAAGCCATACACTCGGAGAAAATATTTGCAAATCACGTATCTAATAAAGAACATGTATCCAGATTACATTTGGAACTCTGCCTGCCAATGCAGGGGACACGGGTTTGATCCCTGCTCCGGGAAGATCCCACATGCCACGGAGCAACTAAGCCTGGGTGCCACAACTACTGAAGCCTGCGGGCCCTAGAGCCCACGCATCACAACGAAGAGTAGCCCCCGCTCGCCGCAACTAGAGAAAGCCTGCACCTAGCAACGGAGACCCAACACAGCCAAAAGTAAATTAAAGAAAAAAAAAAAATCACACAATACCAAGTGTTGGTGAGGTTACGAAATTGAAATTAATACTACAGTGAGACACCATTATGCACATAGTTATATTTTTTAAAGCACACGATACCAAGTGCTGGTGAGGTTGTAAAAGAACCAGAGCCTTCATACATTGCTGGGGAATGGTGAAGTCACTTTGGAAAACAGTTTGGCAGTTTCTTAAAAACATAAACTTACCATCATAAGACTCAGCAATTCCACTGCTCAATATCTATCTGATATATGTTTTCTATATGAAATGAAATTAGAACATTTTCTCACACCATACACAGAAATAAACTCAAAATGGATTAAAGACTTAAATGTTAGACTGGAAACTATAAAACTCCTAGAAGAATACACAGGTGGAACATTCTTTGACATAAATCATAGCAATATTTTTTTGGATCCATTTCCAAAGGCAAAGGAAACAAAAGCAAAAATAAACAAACAAAACCTAATTAAACTAAAAAGCTTTTGAATAGCAAAGCAAACCATCAACAAAATGAGAAGACAACCTACTGACTGGGAGAAAACACTTGCAAATGATATGACCGATAAGGGGTTAATATCCAAAATACATAAAGAGCTCATACAACTCAACATCAAAAAAACAGTCAACCCAATTAAAAAGTGGGCAGAAGACCTGAATAGACATTTTTCCAAAGACATACAGATGGCCAACAGGCACATGAAAAGATGCTTAACATCATTAATCATGAGAGAAATGCAAATCAAAACCACAATGAGACATCACCTCACCCTGTCAGAATGGCTATCATCAAAAAGACCACAAATAATAAATGTTAGTTAGCAAGGATGTGGAAAAAAGGGAACCCTGTGCACTGCTGATGGGAATGTAAATTGGTGTTGCAACTGAAGAAAACAGTGTGGAGGTTTCTCGAAAAACTAAAAACAGAACTACCATATGACCCAGCAGTTCCAATACATCCAAAAAAAAACAAAAACATAATTCAAAAAGATATATGATTTATGTCATAGAGTGTTCTGCCTATGTTTTCCACTAAGAGTTTTATAGTGTCTGGCCTTACATTTAGGTCTTTAATCCATTTTGAGTTTATTTTTGTGTTTGGTGTTAGGGAGTGTTCTAATTTCATTCTTTTCCATGTAGCTATCCAGTTTTCCCAGCACCACTTACTGAAGAGGCTGTCTTTTCTCCATTGTATACTCTTGCCTCCTTTATCAAAGATAAGGTGACCATATGTGTGTGGGTTTAGCTCTGGGCTTTCTATCCTGTTCCATTGATCTATATTTCTGTTTTTGTGCCGGTACCATACTGTCTTGATCTATAGTGAGGTGGATGGACCTAGAGTCTGTCATACAGAGTGAAGTAAGTCAGAAAGAGAACAAATACCATATGCTAACACACATATATATATGCAATCTAAAAAAAAATGGTTCTGATGAACCTAGGGGCAGGACAGGAATAAAGACATAGACATAGAGAACGGACTTGAGGACACAGGGAGGGGGAAGGGGAAGCTGGGATGAAGTGAGAGAGTGGTGTGGACATATACACACTACCAAATGTAATATAGATAGCTAGTGGGAAGCAGCTGCACAGCACAGGGAGATCAGCTCGGTGCTTTGTGACCATCTAGAGGGGTGGGATAGGGAGGGTGGGAGGGAGACACAAGAGGGAGGGGATATGGGGGTATAAGTATGCATATAGCTGATTCACTTTGTTGTACAGCAGAAACTAACACAACACTGTAAAGCAATTATACTCCAACAAAGATGTTTAAAAAAAAAGATATATGCACCCCAATGTTCAGAGTAGCATTATTTACAATGGGCAAGATATAGAAGCAACCTAAGTGTCCATCAACAGATGAACAGATAAAGAAGATGTGGTGTACATATACAATGGAATACTACTCAGCCATAAAAAAGGATGAAATTTTGCCATTTGCAACAACATGGATGGACTCGGAGGGTGTTATGTTTAGTGAAATAACTCAGAAAGAGAAAGACAAATACACTATGATATCATTTATATGTGAAATCTAAAAAATAAAACAAACTGATGAATATAACAAAAAAGAAACAGACTCAGATAAAGAGAAACAGTGATTATGACTGGGGAGAGGAAAAGGGAGAGGAGCAAAATAGGAGTAGGGGATTCAGAGGTACAAACTACTATGTATAAAATAAATAAGCTACCAGGATATACTGTACAACACAGGGAATGTAGCCAATATTTTATAATGATTATAAATGGAGTAAAACCTTTAAAAATTGTGAATCACTATGTTGTACATCTGAAACTTATATAATGTTGTAAATCAACTATACCTGAATTTAAAAATATATATATATGTGGAAAAAGAAACTTTGTTGTATGAGACAAATAAACCCTTTTCTTGTTTAAGATAATATGGTGAGTTTTGCTGTTGTTAATGTTTACCTGCAGCTAAATAACCTTCAAAGACCATATTTACTGATCTCTACGTAAAGAAACTAAGCATCACTGTTGTGATATTACCAAATCAGTATCTCTCTCCTGCCAAGCACACTGCTTAAGATATTTCCAAATATTTTCCAAGACTAGCTTGACTTCTCTTAAACTGCCCGATTTTTTCTTCCTTTCCTTTTGTTTCTCATTTCACAAAGCCTAAAAATAAGTGTCTTCCAGCAACAGTTACAATTAGGAATTCCCAGACCCAAAAGAAATAGAATGAGCAGCTAGCTTTCATTTAAATTGTTCAGTCTATGATCTGACCTCTATATCCCTTTTTTAGCCCTTGGCATGTGTTAATTTCCAAGACTGCCTTTCACAATTTCTATAGAGCAATATTCTTCTTGCTTACTAATGCTGCCATGGGATTTCCCTGGTGGCACAGTGGTTAAAAACCCACCTGCCAACGCAGGGACACAGGTTCGAGCCCTGGTCCGGGAAGATCCCACATGCCACAGAGCAACTAAGCCTGTGCACCACAGCTACTGAGCCTGCACACTAGAGCCTGGGAGGCGCAACTACTAAGCCCGCATGCTACAACTACTGAGCCCGCGTGCTACAACTACTGAAGCCTGCGCGCCTAGAGCCCGTGCTCTACAGCAAGAGAAGCCACCACGATGAGAAGCCCACACACCACAATGAAGAGTAGCCCCCGCTCGCCACAACTAGAGAAAGCCCACGTGCAGCAACGAAGACCCAACGCAGCCAAAAAAATTAATTAAAAAAATAATAATAAATAATGCTGCCTTTTTCTAAAAGCATAGATTGGCTGCCACATAGAAACAGCTGTATTTAGTAAAGAGCTAAATACTGTATCAATTTGACTTGGCCTTTTATCCTAAATATCTGCATTAGGTCATGAGCAGAAGCCAAATTTATCATCTCAGCCACCTTTGCAGAGTAATGAAAAAATTAAGCAATTAAGTCAATCAGCAAGAATCTTATTGTTACTACAAACTTTTCTACTACTCTTTCTAAGTCGTAAGTTTATAATATCTTTCAAAAGATCAACTTCCTTCAGTAAACTAAAATAGGTCATAAAAAATAAATTCCTTTTGTAGATCCTTTGCTATATCCTTTTGTAAGATCCTCACATACCTTGCTGCCTATATGGTTTAAGAAATGACATATATACAATTGAGTAGATTTTTAGTTAAAGAAGGGAAAAAATAATTATGGCACAATCATCTAGCTTTTTTCTAGAGAGCTAAATGAAATAGAAAAAGACATTAATATTATAAATAAAGACATTGATATTAACCGACAACTAGCACAGGTTCAATACAAAATAAGCTAGAAAATTATTATTTAAAATGATAATGAACGCAGAATGAAGGCATTACATGTCAAGAAACTTAAAACACTACTATCCAAACATCTGTGATAATACAACTTGTACTAGTCTACCTCTTTAAGTTGTACGGTGACTATTTTTGTTCTATCTTTACATAGCTTAGTCTAATTAGAACAAATTTAATATAGACTAACAGAAAAGAAGCCTACTACTGAAAGACACCTCAAAAAGTGAAGATAACTACTGGAGTTTCATAATATTTAAACATTTTAATGTATTTCAATTATGATGGAGTAAATTAGATAATCTCTAAACCCTCAGCATCAATGTTTTTTAAATCTGTGAATCGAAAATTATATACAGTTCTACATGAGAAACAGAAGACATGCCATAGACATTGTTATTTAGCTATTAACTTCTACTTATTTTAGTGAATTATGAAATTCAAAAGTAAATGACATTTTGTTTTAAAAACAACTTGAATCTTGCTTTACTACAAATTAGAAAACAAAGACATTTAATAAAATACAAAATATTCCAGAAAGAACACCAAACCTTGAAAAAATCTTCAAGCTGTTTACTGTTATAAAGAGCAGGAATATTGGCAGAGAACTGTAGCAGATCTTCAGCACACTGTCTCCTCTCTTCAATAACAGTTTCATCAAATCGTCCTAGAATTAAATAAGAATCAACACTTAAGGAAAGAAAGATCAAACACTGATTTATGTTAGTTTATGTTCACAATTTAGAAAGCAGCAGCAGGCCTATCATTGCCTATTTGCTCTGCTTATCAGGCAACCTTCTGAAGTCAAATCTAGTCTCTACAATTGGAATCAGTAGTGCTCCCACCAGAAAAGAAAATAATGTTTCTGATAAAACAAGAGGCAGAGGTGTCAACTAGTAAATAAATAATGCAGTGATAATCTAAAGCCTGTCAATATAAAAAACTTACCATTTAAGAAGCTGGTAATTTGAAACTAAAGTTGAAAGCAGAATTAATAAAGAACTCAAATGCTTTTCTATAGTAATTTAATACTGTAATTACTCATATAATTTTCCCTTTCCCACTCTTTTTTGATTTATAAACGGAGCTGAAGAGAGAAAATTACGAGAACATCTGTATGTCAGTGGGGTCAAAAACCTCAGCTTGAAGCAAAAAGCTTTCAAGCCAAATTCCATGTGTGATGCTGTCAGTGTACATGAAAGCACACTTGTGAGAAAAAAAAGAACACACACAGCACAGTGAGCTCTGGTTTGCAAGGTGATCGAAAGGTGGTTTTCAAAGAATTTTTTTTAATGATATATACAGTTTGAATGCTGATAAGACATTTTCAAATATGACCATTTTGTACTACTCTCAGATAAGATTACCGGTTGGCATTTGTCACATGCCATGTACCATACTGATTGCAATTTAGGTTCAAAAAAATACAAAATCAAAAGAGTAACACATCCCGTACTTAAGTGGCTTTGCAAAATGTTAATAGAAAACTGAGGTATAAAGAGATTCCTAGTTATAGGCACCACAACTTATTGGAAATAAGTCAACTTCTTTGCAGTTATCACTACAAAGAAGCAAATGAAAGAAAGGGAGGAAAAAAAGAAACAGATGGATTAAAACAGAGCCCTCACTTCCTTTAGTCAAAGCATTAAACTACATCTGAGAGTACAAAGAGAAAAGAGGGTACTTTTGCAGTGCCACACTTCCTGCAGTAGCTCAACAAGTATTTAATATAACTATAAAGTAAGGAAATTTATTTTTTACTTTTTAAAATATCACCTCTATTTTCCACCCACTCAGAAACACAATTAATGATTAAATTTTGGTGTGCTAACTAAATTTGTGCCAACTCTCTACTCTCCCTTGTTTATGGGGAAATCTGTTTCAAAATGCTCAACTATATTGTAAAAACACATAATTACAAAAAAGATGTTCTAAACTAGGAAATGTCACATCTAATCCAACATACTTTAATTTAAAACCAACCCTTATGTGTAAGATTATACTATATCCCAGCTAAAAAACTGGACATAATAAGTAGAGTTTGTGGCAAATAACAGATTGAGGTTCAAGCATTTTGATTTTAATCATGATATCACCTTAAAATGGTTAACAATGTTTTATAGAAAGTGAACAGGTTTTTTCTATGGAATGTAAATAAGCAAGGTAGCATGATCACATTAAAAATGTTTGTCAACCTAAAGATAAAAAGAGAGAGAGATTCCTAGTTATACTACCCACGGCAAGAATTTGAAACTGAACCACTAAATACCTCAGCTCAATGTGTCTCATGCTTATGGTGAAATGTCTACTTCATGGTAACTAAAAGAAATGGTTTTAGAGTTGGACCTGGATTCAAACTACTTGCTCTATCATTCACTAGCTATAAAATCTTAGGCAGATTATTTCCTAATTTACAAAATGGAGAAAATGAGCAATGTACTTAAAATGAGCAGTTCCATACCAGGCACATAGTAAGCACTTAATAAACCAATCATGGTGTCTTTAAATCTTCAAATACCATCATAGTGTCTGGCATATAGAACATGCTAATATATTTTTGTTGACTGTATGAGTGAATAATAAAAGCATAGAAATACTTTCTAACACAAAGAACTATCTTACAGTGGAACATTCTATCCTAGAAAATAGTCATCTTTCACTGATAAGAAATTTTAGGGACTTCCCTGGTGGTCCAGTGGTAAAGAATCTGCCTTCCAATCAATCCCAGGTCGGGGAACTAAGATCCCACGTGCTGCAGGGAAACTAAGCCGTGCACCACAACTATTAAGCATGCATGCCACAACTAGAGAGCACGCGTGCCACAAACTACAGAGCACATGCGCTCTGGAACACGCATGCCACAACTACAGAGCCCACGCACTCTGGAGCCTGCGCGCCACAACCAGAGAAGAGAAAACCTGCACACCACAACTAGAGAGAAGACTGCGTGCCGCAATGAAGATCCCACGTGCTGCCAGACCCCACACAGCCAAAAAAAGAAAGAAAGAAAAAGAAATTTTAACAGTGGGTCCATAAACAACTCCCTATGCTTAATGGATGGGTTACAACAATCCTACAAAACTCCACACATATGTCCACAGATACATTTTCCTAGGGAAAAGATCTGTAACTTGTATCAGCATCCTCAAAGAGCCCAGGCCCAGTAAAGGTTAGCAGGCAAGTGGCAATCAATTAGAGGATTCCTAACATTCAGTATGCTACTTCATTTACTTTGGGATAGCCAGCTGCTATCCCCATATCTGTTCTCGCCTTCTTTCTAAGTAAAATAATCCCCAATTTCTAACTAGGTACATGGCGGCCCAGGGAAAAAAAAAAAACTATAATTTCCATCTTGCCTTGCAGTTACATGTGGACACGGACTAAATTCTGGCCAATAACATATAAACAATGGTTATTTTGCAGATTACCAGAAATCTCTTTAAGAGACAACTGATATACACCCTCACCTCCCCACCTCCCGCTTTTTCTTCTATCTCCTTTTCCCTTTCCAAGAAGGACTATGATGTGGGAGGTTAAAAATGACATAGCAACAAGGCAGGAGCTTGGATTCCTGATTACTTTGGAGCTGCCCTGCCTCCTATGCTGCCCTGCATAGCCTACCTCCAGAGCTTATGCCATGAGAAAAAAATTGACGTCTATCTGGTTTTAAGTTTTGTCACAAGTAACCAAACCTAATATAATCCATTATGCTAAATCTACTTTCCTATTAGTTCCCAGTTCATACGCAACAATTACATTAAATTAAATTCTTCCAATGACAAAAAAACACATCTAAAATGACGCTGCTAGCATTCCGATCAATAATATTATCTGGAAACAAACTTCTAAGAGCCCTAACATGTAGAGCAAATTCTGTGGCCTGAAAACAATCTAAGATATTCAATCTTGGGAAAAAAAACGCAGGCCAAACAGGTTAAAATGACAGCTAAATGTCCATTATTCCTTGTTTTGCCTAAATAATAAATTAAGTATGTATCGGTGCTTATAATTATTGTCCAACATATTTATCCTGTAAACAAAAAAGTAAACTGCAGTACCTGTAAATTAGTATTTATGTGAGCATCTGCAATCTCAGAACAGAAATCCAGAAAATGCACATATTATATTATGCTTCAACCCACAAGACCACCTGATATTATCTTTAAATGAACTAACAACTTGTTGAAAAATTTTAATGAAAAACTTCCTAATATTTGATGACATCCTAAAAAAGTCTCATTTACTGGCTGAAACAAATACATAAAAAATTAGCTGCTTTAATCCTAGTGTGATCAATGACTCATCCCACCTCCCTATTAAACTAGATTTAAATGCTTAAGCAACAAGCGTATCACTTCTAAATAGAATAAACATGTCAAAAGTGTGTCTTTGTTATATTTCTATTGATCTATGCATTTCTATTCCACTAAACTTGGACAAGCAGAGATGAATTAGAACATTTTTCAGAATGGAATAAAACCAAAATTAAAGGCTAATGCATTAAAAGGTTCAATTACACTGAATCCTATCATCAGAACTAATATGATGAAAGAACATGCTCACTTCTTTGTTCCTAAGATACTTCAAAATAACAACAACAAAAAACAGTATTGGCAGCACGAAGATAAGCAGATGAATTTTAATGCAGTAACTACTGGCCCTAATATATGTTACAAAGCCACCTAATTTGAAAATTAGATTAAGAGTTAGCAAGATTCTAATGGTAGACAACACACTAATGGCTATTCTCAAATTGTTAATCTTTTAATATCATCAAACTCCCTTAAAAGGCAACAACAAAGCAAAATTAATAAACAGGTGCTTCTCTTAACAGTGCTTTAAATTTCCATTCACAGGAATGGAAATTTTTTTATTTTCCTGTGAACAGAGTAGAAAATTTATACGTAATTGTGATAGAAAATGTAAAACAAATTTTTCCTGAGGTTTATTATACAATATTACATACTATATTATTTGTGTGTGAGTATGTACATATTATCTTTAAGCCACTCCACCACCTCCAAATTACTGAACAGTGGTCTGCTATTAAAAGCTGCAAAAGGAAAATTAAACCAAAACCTTCTAACAAAGCTGGTAAAGCATCGGAAATAAAGTCTCTCTCTTTGATTTATAAGCTACCTTTGAGATTTTCTCTATGTTTTTTAATTACATAAAACACCTCCTGAAAGCAGCGTTCACTTTTTTTAAATGCAAATGCCGGTGACCAAAAACTGATTATAAAAAACTATAAGTTATCCTTGACCAGTAAGAAACTAGCCAGAAAAGCTTGGTGCTAATTCTTAACTGTATTAAAAATTCATTCACAGAGTAAAAAGAAAAAGAGGGAGGCCAACGTTCTCAGGTGTGAATTCCCTCTAGTCAACAGCACCAAGAACATACTTCTAGTTAAACAAGCTGGATTTAAGACTCCGAGAAAGTATACTATGGAGAACCCTGAGGCATTTCACTAAGAGGGTGTTATAAAGGACTTAAGGATTTGAGCCTGTGTTAGGTGCTTTGGGGAAAGATTCAAAGAAGTGGGGCTTTGTTTGCCCTGGCTTGGATGCTGTCAGGAAGTAGAAGTAATTCTATGATTCTGTTAATTCTATCTAATTCTATGATTCTATGATTTTAATAAATCTTACTATGAGGCAAGAAGAATGAACAGAGGCTAAGGCTGTGATTTATAAGAAAAAAGCTGTAGTCATCACGATAGCCAGGATGAAGATATGCTTGATCATTTTTGTGATTTGAAAAATGTTTTTGTCTGTGTTCAGACATGATTACAGAGTGGTCTCGTTTTAGTCTTGATCCAAGGACACAGAGTGGCCTTGTCTAATGTTCCTGTTCTGTGAAACTGCTTACGTTCAACAGAAGAACAGCACAGCCAGGCCAACTTTAAGAAACACCAAAGTCAACCAAATAGGTAGTGTCGGGCCAGTTCTTTCTTAGATCTGTCAGGAACTGCTTTGCCTTTCTCATAGGAAATCATAGTGTGACGAGAGATGGAACAAAGCAAACAAAAAACAATGTTCTAATCATGAGAAAACAATCAGTTCAAGATGGTGAAACCTACAAAACAACTGTCTCATACTCTTTAAAAATGTCAATGTCATGAAAGACCAAAAAAAATGCATAAGGAATAGTCTAGATTAAAGAAACAAACCTAGAGGCATAATCCTGGATCCAAAAAAGAAAAAAATCTAAAAAAAACATTTTTAGAATAACTGGAAAAATCTGAATATTGACTACATATTTGATAATAGTATTATATCAATGCTGAATTCCTTGAGTGCTAAATTCCTTGAATAATATGGTATTGTGACTATAGGGGAAATATGGGAAGTAGGGATGAAATGTCACAATATCTCCAACTTATTCTCAAGTGCTTCAGTAAAAAAATGATACACACACACAGAGATACAGGAAAATGTGGCAAAATGTTCATCAGTGAACTTGGACAAAAGGTATATAAGTGTTCACTACACTGTTCTTTAGGGTCTTTTGGTAAATTTGAAAATTCTACAAGTTAAAAAAAATTGGAGAAAAATAAAATGAGTTAAGTGTCATATTGGTGAGATGTAGAACCACAAGGGGAAAACAACTAACTCAGCCTAAAGGAAACAGAACTTCCTAGAAGATGAGACAGCTAAAAATCTTAAAGGCTAACCAGAACGTTCTCAGTGGAACAGTGCAACACTGAAGAAGGAGACAGAGAAAGTGCAGTATATTAGAGGAAAGGCAGACCGAGCAACAGATGAGCGCTAACAGTAGCTGACGTGTCGAGCACTGAGCTATACACACTACAGATATGATCCTCAGAACAGGAAGCTATAATCCCTAACTCACCAATAACAAAATAGGCTCAGACGTTAATTTGTACAAGATCACACCGTTAAGTAAATAATGGAGAGAAGATTTGGGCCTAAATCTATCTGACTCCAAAAGGCATGTTCTTTTCACTGTAACACTAGAAGAGTAACTACATATCCAATGGTTCTGTAAATTACAATAGGACTCTCTTTTGCAGCTGAGGCCTATGTACTAAAAATGTGAGAATAGCTAAAAGACAGATGATTAACCAACACTTCCCTCCATACAACCACAGCTGCTGCCTGCAAGGTTCACTGCAACTATAAGTATTACAAATGGACTGCACCATTTATTGAAAGAGATAAATTGCTCACTTACTAAGATTAATAAGAAAATTTCACTCTTTAATATATAAGGATGTGGAGAAGAGCTGAAAATAATCCACTAGCAACGACAATAATAGCTAAGAACCTCAACCAATTCAGAAGCCACTCCCTTTCACCCAGTGACACGCTTATTGTTTAAGAAGCCGGGCTGTACATCTCCCAACATTAAAGTTACAGCTACTTGGGTGCAGTTGAATTCCACAGTACAGAACATATAAGGCAGAAAGTAAAAATATCCCTCCACCCACATCATCACAGGTTATACACATTAGGTATGACTTCACACAAATATGTATGTCTATTTAAACGCAGATGGGATCTTACAAAACATATTGCTATGCAACATTTGTTTTCTGTATCTTAAAAATATATATTGGACATCTTTCTATATCAGTCTATCTCAAATAGCTGCAGAATTCTATTTATTGGCTAAATTATGGCACATCCATAGAATCACACAGTGAGAAAATTCAATGTCAGTATTGAAAATGCTTCAAGGAAACCCATGTGTATATACATATATGTGCTGTGTGTTCTCAAAGTTTGGTCCACAGACAGCTGGGGGTCCCCCCGAGGGCCTTTTAAGGGATCAACAAGGTCAAAACCATTTTCATAATAATACCAAGACAGAAGTTGCATTTTTCACCACATTGACATTTGCACTGATAATCTAAAAGCAATGGCAGTAAAACTGCTGACCACTTGGCATGAATCAAGACAATGACACCAAACTATACTTACTAGTAATCATATTCCTTATTGCCACTCACTCATTAAATTTTTTTAAATGCCAGTTTCACGTGAGAATGTCCTTGATGAAGCAGTAAAAATTATTAACTTTATTAAACCTCAATCCTTGAGACCATTTCTATTTTTTTTTCTTTATTTTTGGCTGCGTCGGGTCTTAGTTGCAGCGTGCAGGTTTTCTAGTTGTGGCGTGCAGGTTTTCTCTTATGTAGTTGTGACGTGCAGGTTCCAGAGGGCTCTGTAGTCTGTGGCATGTGGGCTCTAGGTGAGACATGAGAGCTCAGTAGTTGTGGCACACGGGCTTAGTTGCCTGTTCCAGTTCCCTGACCAGGGATCGAACCTGTGTCCCCTGCATTGCAAGGTGGATACAGTTCCCTGACCAGGGATCGAACCTGTGTCCCCTGCATTGCAAGGTGGATTCTTTACCACTGGACCACCAGGGAAGTCCCTGAGACCATTTCTTTTTAAAAGTCTATGGGTAAAAAAAAACTATAACTACTCAGACTTGGATATTTGACAAATATTCTCTCAAAAATAAACTGAGCCTAACACTTCAAGTAAAACAACCAATGGCATTGTTTTCAGTGATGAAATTCAAGCTGTCAATTCACTATAAGCTTGACAGCTTCGTAATACTTAAAAAATTTCCTTTAGAGATCTGTGATGATATTAAAAATTTTTGATATATAATGAAGTGGGTCAACATTTTCAAGATCTGCATAACTCAAGGAACCAATCTTTTTCAAATGATCAATGCATGATGTTACAAGCTCATGCATAAGTAAAATATCCATTCAAATCTAAGACAGACCAGATGGTTTTTTCTTTAATTTTTTACGTTTGTTTTTTTTTTTGCCTGTATTGGGTCTTCGTTGCTGCACATGGGCTTTCTCTAGTTGTGGTGAGTGGGGGCTACTCTTCGTTGAGATGTGCAGGCTTCTCATTTTGGTGGCTTCTCTTGCTGAGAATCACGGGCTCTAGGAGTGCGGGCTTCAGCAGCTACAGCACGCAGGCTCCGTAGTTGCTGCATGCAGGTCCTACAGCGCATGGGCTTCAGTAATTGCAGCACGTGGGCTTAGCAGTTGGAGAGCACGGGCTCTAGGGCGTGTGGGCTTCAGTAGTTGTGGTGCATGTGCTCAGTAGTTGTGGCTCACAGGCTCTAGAGCACAGACTCAGTAGTTGTGGCCCATGGGCTTAGTTGCTCTGCAGCATATGGGATCTTCCCGGACCAGGGATCGAACCCATGTCCCTGCATTGGCAGGCAGATTCTTAACCACTGCACCACCAGGGAAGTCCCCAGACTAATGGATTTTAATATAACAAAGTACCAAAGGTTCATTGACAGGGTTTCAGATTCCATAATGCAATTAAACCTTTAAGAAATTACTGCTGTGGGGGGCGGGGTCAAGATGGCAGAGTGGGAGGACGCAGAGTTTGCATCCCCCCACAACTAGGGCACCTAACCAGATGCTGGTGGGGGACCTAAACACCCAAGGGGACAGGAGGAACCCCCAAGTGATAAGGTAGGACGTAGGGGGGAGCAAGGGGGGAGGAGAAGTAGAGGCCAAATGGGAACAGCACCCCTGAGGGGTGGCTGGGGGAGGGAAGGGGTTCCCAAGCCTTCAGAGACCCTTGGGGGTTCAGAGGATCAGAGGGGAAAGCGGCTAGCGTTTCCCCTGCCCAATAGGGCTCTGGGAAGCCTGCTGGGGTCCCAGGCCAGGTTCTCTGCCCTCCAAGGCCACTTCTGGCCATGTGGGTCCTGGGGGCGTGGGAGGGATGGTGGGGAAAGAAGAGGAGAGGCGAACGGGGAGGGACCCTCAGGGATCGGAGGATCAGGGAGGTAACGCAGCTTGCATTTCCCCCACCTAGGCAGGCCCCAGGAGGCCTGCTGGGCTCCCCGGCCTGGTCCTCTACCTTGCAGGGCACCCTCCAACCGTGTGAGCCGTAGGGGCATGGGAGCAAGGTGGTGGGGGGAAAGGAGAGAGGAAGACAAGGGACCCTCCAGGAATGGAGGATCGGGGGGAACGTGCCTAGCGTTTCCCCTGCCCACTTGGGCCCGGGGAGCCTGCTGGGGTCCCAGGCCTGGTCCTCGATCATCCAAGATCCCCTCCAGGCATGTGGGTCCTAGGGGCGTGGCAGGGGGGGGGGGGGAGAAGAGTAGAGGCGAACGGGGAGGGACACTCTGGGATGGGAGGATCAGCGGGGAGAAGCGCGGCTAACATTTCCCCAACCAATCCGACCCTGGGGACCCTGCTGAGGTCCTGGACCTCATCATCCACACTCTGAGGCCAGAGGCACTCCAGGGCCCCCCTGGCTGCACTGAGCCTATGCCCCGCCCCCACCCTCCCAGGGCTGTGGGTCCTAAACCTAGACCCCATCCCCACTTAATCCAAACCACTGCCTAAGCCCCACCCCCTACAGCCAAGGCCTTTTCTGCTTGTTTTTCTTTTCCCTCTTTCTTGCTACTGTGGATCTGTCTTATCTTGTTATTGTTTCATCTATATTTTTATTTTTTATAACATATCTGTTAGTTTTCTAATCTTATTTATATTTTACTCTTTGTTATTGTCTCCTCCCTTTTTTTTTCTTTGCCACCCCGCGTGGCTTGCGGGATCTTGGTTCACGGGCTAGGGGTTGGGCCTGAGCCCCTGTGCTAGGAGCTCTGAGTCCGAACCACCGGACTAACAGAGAACCTCAGACCCCAAGGAATATTAATCAGACTGAGGTCTCCTGGAGGTCCTCATCTCACCACCAACGCCTGGCTCTACCCAACAGCATACAAACTCCAGTGCTGGAAGCCTCAGGCCAAACAACCAGTAAGACAGGAACACAGTCCCACCCATAAAAAAAAAAAAAAAAAAATGAGACAACAAAAAACCATGTTACAGATAAAGGAGCAAAGTAAAAACCTACGACCCAATAAATGAAGAGGAAATAAGCAACCTACCTGAAAAAGAATTCAGAGTAATGATAGTACAAATGATCCAAAATCTCAGAAACAGAATGGAGGCACAGATCAAGAAAATACAAGAAATATTTAAGAAAGACCTAGAAGAACTAAAGAACAAACAGAGGTGAACAACACAATAAATGAAATTAAAAATACACTAGCAGGAATCAACAGCAGAATAACTGAGGCAGAAGAATGAATGAGCTGGAAGACAGAATGGTGGAAATAACTGCCGAGGAGCAGAATAAAGACAAAAGAATGAAAAGAATTGAAGACAATCTCAGAGACCTCTGGGACAACACTAAACGCACCAACATTCGAATTATAGGGGTCCCAGAAGAACAGAAAAAGGAAGGGTCTGAGAAAATATTCGAAGAGATTATAGTCAAAAACTTCCCTAATGTGGAAAAGGAAATAGCCACCCAAGTCCAGGAAGCACAAAGAGTCCCATACAGGATAAACCCTAGGAGAAACACACCAACACACATATTAATCAAACTACCAAAAATTAAATTCAAAGAAAAAAAATATTTAAAGCGGCAAGGGAAAAGCAAAAAATAACATACAAGGGAATCCCCATGAGGTTATCAGCTGGTTTTTCAGCAGAAACTCTGCAGGCCAGAAGGGAGTGGCAGGGTATACTTTAAGTAATGAAAGAGGAAAACTTACAACCAAGATTACTCTACCCAGCAAGGATCTCATTCAGATTTGATGGAGAAATTAAAACCTTTACAGACAAGCAAAAGTTAAGAGAATTTGGCACCACCAAACCAGCTTTACAACAAATGCTAGAGGAACTTCTCTAGGTGAAGAAAAAGACCCACAGAAACAAACCTAAAATAATTAAGAAAATGGTAATAGGAACATACATATCGATAAATACCTTAAATGTAAATGGATTAAATGCCCCAACCAAAAGACACAGACTGGCTGAATGGATACAAAAACATGACCTGTATATATATGCTGTCTACAAGAGACCTACTTCAGACATAGGGACACATACAGACTGAAAGTGAGGTGACGGAAAAAGATATTCCATGCAAATGGAAATCAAAAGAAACCTGGAGTAACAACAGTCGTATCAGATAAAATAGACTTTAAAATAAAGACTGTTACAAGTGATAAAGAAAGACACTACATGATGATCAAGGGAGCAATCCAAAAAGAAGATATAACAGTTATAAATATTTATACACCCAACATAGGAGCACTTCAATATATAAGGCAAATGCTAACCATAAAAGGAGAAATCAACAGTAACACAATAATTGTAGGGGATTTTAACACCCCACTTACAGCAACGGACAGATCATCCAAACAGAAAATAAATAAGGAAACACAAGCTTTAAATGACACAACAGACCAAATAGATTTAATTGATATTTATAGGAGAGTCCACCCGAAAGTGGCAGAATACACTTTCTTCTCAGTGCACACAGAAGATTCTCCAGGATAGATACATCTTGGGTCACAAATCAAGCCTTGGAAAGCTTAAGAAAACTGAAATCGTATCAAGCATCTTTTCCAACAACAAGGCTATGAGATTAGAAATCAATTACAGAAAAACAACTGAAAAAAATCACAGGGCTTCCCTGGTGGCGCAGTGGTTTAGAGTCCGCCTGCCGATGCAGGGGACGCGGGTTCGTGCCCCGGTCCGGGAGGATCCCACATGCCGCAGAGCGGCTGGGCCCGTGAGCCATGGCCGCTGAGCCTGCGCGTCCGGAGCCTGTGCTCCGCAACGGGAGAGGCCCGCGTACAGCAAAAAAAAAAAAAAAAAAAAAAAAATCACAAATACATGGAGGCTAAACAGCGTGCTACTTAATAACCAAGAGATCACTGAAGACACCAAAGAGGAAATTAAAAATACCTAGAAACAAATGACAATGAAAACACGACGACCCAAAACCTATGGGACACAGCAAAAGCAGTTCTAAGAGGGAAGTTTATAGCAATTCAACCTCACCTCAAGAAACAAGAAAAATCTCAAATAAACAATCTAACCTTACACTTAAAGCAACTAGGGAAAGAAGAACAAAGAAAACCCAAAGTCAGTAGAAGGAAAGAATTCATAAATATCAGAGCAGAAATAAATAAAACAGAAACAAAGGAAACAATAGCAAAGATCAATAAAAGTAAAAGTTGGTTCTCTGAGAAGATAAACAAAATTGATAAACCTTTAGCCAGATTCATCAAGAAAAAAAGGGAGAGGGTGCAAATCAAAAAAATTAGAAATGAAATAGGAGAAATCACAACTGACACCGCAGAAATACAAAGGATTATAAGAGACTACTACAAACAACTATATGCCATTAAAATGGACAACCTCAAAGAAATGGACAAATTCTTGGAAAGGTACAATTTTCCAAGCATGAACCAGGAAGAAATAGAAAATAAAAACAGACCAATCACAAGCACTGAAGTTGAAACTGTGATTAAAAATCTTCCAACAAACAAAAGCCCAGGACCAGATGGCTTCACAGGCGAATTCTACCAAACATTTAAAGAAGAGCTAACACCTATCCTTCTTAAACGCTTCAAAAAAATTGCCGAGGAAGGAACACTCCCAAATTTGTTCTATGAGGCCACCATCACCCTGATACCAAAACCAGAAAAAGATATCACAAAAAAAGAAAATCACAGATCAATATCACTGATGAACACAGACACAAAAATCCTCAACAAAATACTAGCAAACAGAATCCAACAACACTTTAAAAGGATCATACATCATGATCAAGTGGGATTTGTCCCAGGAATGAAAGTATTCTTCAATACATGCAAATAAATCAATGTGATACACCATATTAACAAATTAAGGAATAAAAACCATATGATCATCTCAATAGGTACAGAAAAAGCTTTTGACAAAATTCAACACCCATTTATGATAAAAACTCTCCAGAAAATGTGCACAGACGGAACCTACTGCAACATAATAAAGGTCATATATGACAAACCCACACCAAACATCATTGGTGATAAACTGAAAGCATTTCCACTAAGACCAGGAACAAGACAAGGATGTCCACTGTTGCGACTCATTCAACATAGTTTCGGAAGTCCTAGCCATGGCAATAGAGAAGAAAAAGAAATGAAACGAATACAAATTGGAAAAGAAGTAAAACTGTCACTGTTTGCCGATGACATATTATACATTAAAAATCCTAAAGATGCCACCAGAAAACTACTAGAACTAATCAATGAACTTGGTAAAGTTGCAGGATACAAAATTAATGCACAGAAATCTCTTGCATTCCTACACACTAACAACGAAAGATCAAAAAGAGAAATTAAAGAAACAATCCAATTTACCATCGCAACAAAAAGAATAAAATACCTAAGAATACACTTATCCAAGGAGACAAAAGACCTGTACTCAGAAAACTATAAAACACTGATGAAAGAAATCAAAGATGACATAAACAGATAGAAGAAATATACCATGTTCTTGGATTGGAAGAATCAGATTTGTGAAAATGATTATACTACACAAAGCAATCTACAGTTTCAATGCAATCCCTATCAAATTACCAGTGGCATTCTTCACAGAATTAGAACAAAAAATTTTAAAATTTGTATGGAAACACAAAAGACCCTGAATAGCCAAAGCAATCTTGAGGGAAAAAAACATGGAGCTGGAGGAATCAGGCTCCCCAACTTCAAGCTATACTACAAAGCTACAGTAACCAAGACAGCATGGTACTGGCACAAAAACAGAAATATAGATCAGTGGTACAGGATAGAAAGCTCAGAGATAAACCCACACACATATAGTCACCTACTTTATGACAAATAAGGCAAGAACATATAATGGAGAAAAGACAGCCTCATCAATAAGTGGTGCTGGGAAAACTGGACAGCTACATGTAAAAGAATGAAATTAGAACACTCTCTAACACCATACACAAAAATAAACTCAAAATGGATTAAAGACATAAATGTAAGACCGGACACTACAAAACTTTTGAGGAAAACAAAGGAAAAACACTCTGACATAAACCACAGCAAGATCTTTTTTGACCCACCTCCTAGAGTAATGAAAATAAAACCAAAAATAAACAAATGGGACCTAATGAAACTTAAAAGCTTTTGCACAGCAATGGAAACAATAAACAAGATGAAAAGACAACCCTCAGAATGGGAGAAAATATTTGCAAACGAAGCAACAAAGGATTAATCTCCAAAATATACAAACAGCTCATGGAGCTCAATATCAAAAAAACAAACAACCCAGTCAAAAAATGGGTGGAAAACCTAAATAGACATTTCACCAAAGATGACATACAGATGGCCAAGAGGCACATGACAAGATGCTCAACATCACTAATTATTAGAGAAATGCAAATCAAAACCACAATGAGGTATCACCTCACACTGGTCAGAGTGGCCATCATCAAAACATTTATAAACAGTAAATGCTGGAGAGGGTGTGGAGAAAAGGGAACCCTCTTGCACTGCTGGTAGGAATGTAAATTGGTACAGCCACTATGGAGAACAGTATGGAGGTTCTTTAAAAAACTAAAAACAGAACTACCATATTACCCAGCAATCCTACTACTGGGCATATACCCTGAGAAAACCATAATGCAAAAGGACACATGTACCCCAATGTTCATTGCAGCACTATTTACAATAGCCAGAACATGGAAACAACCTAAATGTCCAATGACAGATGAACGGATAAAGAAGATGTGGCACATATATACAATGGAATATTACTCAGCCATAAAAAGGAACGAAATTGGGTCATCTGTAGAGATGTGGATGGACCTAGAGTCTGTCAGTCTGAATGAAGTAAGCCAGAAAGAGAAAAACAAATATCATATAGTAACACATATATGTGGAATATAGAAAAATGGTAGAGAAGAACCTATTTGCAGGGCAGGAATAGAGATGTAGATGTACAGAACAGACATGTGGACCCAGGGGGTGATGGGGAAGGTGGGCCGAATTGGGAGACTACGATTGACATATATACACTACCATGCGTAAAACTGATAGCTAGTAGGAACATGCTATAAAGCACAGAAAGCTCAGTTTGGTGCTCTGTGACGACTGAGATGGGTGGGATGGGGGGGCGGGGGAGGGAGGTCCACAGGGTAGGAGATATAGGTAGACATACAGCTGATTCACTTCATTCTACAGCAGAAACTAACACAACATTCTAAAGCAATTATACTCCAATTAAAAAAAATGTTAATAAAAGAATAAGAAATTACCGCTGTCTACTCAGTCATAGAAAAGAATAAATTTTGCCATATGTAACAACATGGATGTACCTGGAAAGTATTATGCTTAGTGAAATAAGGCAGAGAAAGACAAATACTGTATATTTTCACTTACATGTAGAATCTAAAAAATAAAACAAATGAGTATGACAAAACAGAAACAGACACACAGATACATAGAACAAACTAATGGTTACTAGTGGAGACAAGGTTGAGGGGAGGGGCAATATAGGGGTAGGGAATTAAGAGGTACAAACTACTAGGCATAAAATAAATAAGATACAAGGATGTAATGTACAGCACAGAGAATATAGCCAACATTTTATAACTTCAAATAGAGTATAATTTTTAAAAATATCAAAGCACTATGTTGTACACCTGAAACTAACATAATATTGTAAATCAGCTAGACTTCAATAACAGAAAAAAGGAGGAATTTACCACTGTCAAGCTCTATGTATCAAAGAATATCTTCAATTATCTGAAGAGCTATTAAAATACTCCTCCCTTTTTCAACTACATCATCTGTGTGACCCTAAATTTTCGTCATATACTTCAACCAAAACCACCACCACAGACTGAATCCAGAAGCAGATACAAGAATCAGCTGTTGGGACTTCCCTGGTGGGGCAGTGGTTAAGAATCCGCCTGCCAAGGTAGGGGACATGGGTTTGAGCCCTGGTCCGGGGAGATCCCACATGCCACAGAGCAACTAAGCCCATGCACCACAACTACTGAACCTGCGCTCTAGAGCCCGCAAGCCACAACTACTGAAACCCTAAAGCGCGCCTAAAGCCCGTGCTCCGCAGCAAGAGCAGCCACCGCGATGAGAAGCCCACACACCGCAACGAAGAGTAGTCCCTGCTTGCCGCAACTAGAGAAAGCCCGCACAGCAAAGAAGACCCAACGCACCAAAAATAAATAAATAAATAAAATTTATTAAAAAAAAATAATCAGCTGTCTTCTTTTAATACAGGCATTGGAGGTTCGCAAAAGTAAACTAATAGTACTCCTCTAGTTTTTTTGCTTTGGAAAAATCATTTTTCATAAAAATATTAACATGTTAAGTGTGTTTTTATTCTTAATTTAGTACAATAATATTTTTAAACTTCTAGTATGGTAAATATTGAGAGATATAACCAAATACAATCTTCAAGCTTCAATAATTTTTAAGAGTGTAAAGGAGACTTCTGAAGCCAAAGCGTCTAATAATCTGATAAATATCTCCTGTGTAGACATGAGAATAGATGTGTAGTAAAATTTACCAAAAACGGGAAAAGGTATATTCCAAATTGTCCTCCCCAACCTGGTCAAAATTCTACTCTTCCTGTATCTATTTCCCCATAGTAGCTATAATCAAACTTTTAAATTTCTGCCATGAGACTCACTTTTTTTTGGGGGGGGGCTGCATTGGGTCTTTGCTGCTGTGTGCGGGCTTTCTCTAGTTGCGGCGAGCAGGGGATACTCTTCGTTGCGGTGTGCGGGCTTCTCATCACAGTGACTTCTCTTGTTGCAGAGCACGGGCTCTAGGTGCGAGGGCTTCAGTAATTGTAGCACACAGGCTCAGTAGTTGTGGCTCGCGGGCTTAGCACACAGGCTCAGTAGTTGTGGCTCGCGGGCTCTAGAGCATAGGCTCAGTAGTTGTGGCTCATGGGCTTAGTTGCTCCACTGCATGTGGGATCTTACCACACCAGGGCTCAAACCTGTGTCCCCTGCCATTGGCAGACGGATTCTTAACCACTATGCCACCAGGGAAGCCCGTGACTGACTTTTAATATCATTGCCTATAACTACTCCAATTCTTAAATCTTCACTCATTTTCTTTTTGCTAAATTTATTTTTCAAGCATTTATATGTTAGGCATGGTCCTACATGCTGAAGATATATCCATAAGTAAGAATAAAGCAGTCTCTAAACAACACAGCTTAGAGTTGAAAGGGGGAGGAAAAGACAGTTAAGTACAACATGAGGGAGGTTTCTTTACTTTCAGAATACAAAAGAAAAAAAACTTTTTGATGTGGATTTAGAAGTATGATTCTTAAAACTCCTCAGATTAGTCTATTTTTAAATTATTTGCATCTTCATAATAAAAGTAGAGTGTCACAAGATTTAAAAACTTGACAGTAAGAATGCCACATCCTAAAGCACTTCTGGATCATGATGCTCACTTCAACTATGAGACTCTAAGTTTCTTAGAAGACAGAGATTGAGTCATTGTATCCACAGTGCTTATTTCTAAAATGTTTCTTGAATTAAATGTGCCCATAAAATTTCCAGATAATTAAGAGCTAAACTGAAATTTATCAGAGAAGACTCTATTAATAACAGATTTGTGGCATGTAACCAGCTGCAACTTTAATCAGGACAGGTGTCAAGAAAAAACGTAGGGAACCATAGATCTTGGATAGTAACTATGAACAAAAGGCAACAGAAATGTGGAGCACCAACGGAATGTCTGGACTCAAAGGCCAAAAGCAAGCAGTCAAAGGTTAATAGTCTATGATAACAAAGAGTTTGTGGATCCTCCTAATGCTTAATAGGAGAACGGAATGAATGGATGGACCCATCAGGACTAATGGTTCTATTGCTAGTGACCAGCTGCCCACATCCCTCAATTGTTTTTCACCTTTTTAATTATGCATCCAAGATACTTCTTGCTATTACTTATATTTCAAAATATCACTATATATCATAAATTGTTAATATTTAGTATTTATTAAAATTAAATAATTGTAGCAAGAAGCTTTCGATGACCACTTTATCCTGGCATAAATGCCACTGATGTTGCTATACTATATAAGATTCTCTGCATCCTGTGCCCAGATCTCAAGGAGCTGTTAAAACGTGCTGAATATCCTGAGGAAGCAGGTGTGAAGCTCAGTTAGTACTGTGGTCCTGCAATCAAATCAGAACGAAGAAATCCCTGTGCCACGTGGACTCTTAGCCAATGGAGACAAGATAACATCAGATCATCCAGAATTCTTCTAAAATGAAAGACAGACAGTAGGGTTCAGTCAAGAGATCAACACCACACAGTAATTGGAACAGGAAAAGTTTAATATAAAGAATTATTAACCATGACAATGGAAAAATGAAACTCTAAAGTGAAAAGAGAACTCTAAAGAATACCCCAGGGTACCCAAGGAAGAAAAAAATTGGAAGGGGAAAGCCCTCCCCAAGGTTAGGACTCAGATCTTCTTGGAAAAGGTATGGTTAGAGCCACTGGATGGGGGGAGACATTCGCTGGGTTTCCCGGGCCAGAACTGGTCCACAGTTGCCAGGAAAGACCCCTGCAGACTTCAAAAGGGACAAGTCTGGCGGGTGGGCAACGAGAGAGTCACAGTGCTGGGAGCCCACTCACAAGCAAGGCAATGCAAGGCCTGGGAGACACAGTGGCAGTGTCGGGAAGGCCACAGGAAATGACTTTCTGAAGTAATAAAGGCAGGCCAAAGCTGTCAGACATGCATGGAGAAGGAGAGGGGCATCAAGAATCTGTTCACCTGCAGGGCAACAAGGCCTTAGGTCTACAGTGTCCCTGTCAGGAGGGGTACAGGGTGCTAGCAGGCTGAAGCTGAGAGGCAGGTACACAGAGGAAGTCAGAGAGTCTGAAGCCCATTCTCCAATAGGTCTGGGGGACCTTGGTGTGCTTAGCTAGATGGCCATCAATTGGCTGGGGCTGCAAGCTTATCAGGAGCCTGAGCTCTAGGTATACAGCTGAGGCAGATGCCTCTGGCAACGGTGCAGCAAAAGCAAAATGAAAAACAAAGCCCATAGAACACTGGAAAGAAGAAGAAAAGACCTCACCCTCCCACAATGCCCCTCCCGTGTCCTCTACTGTGAAGCTTAACTGCATACTCACTGTAAAGGAAAATGCTTACAGAGTCCAACCCATTAATGCAGAACGGGAAATGAAAGAAGGGACCTGAAGGGGAACTCCCTGGAGGTCCAGTGGTAAGGACTCTGCGCTTTTACTGCCGAGGGCACGGGTTCAAACCCTGGTTGGGGAACTAAAAACCTGCAAGCCTCGCAGCATGGCCAAAAAAAAAAAAAAAAAAAGAAGGGACCTGAAGCTAAGAGGCAATAAATGGATAATTGGCACGGCTTCTTAAAACCAAGAAGCACCAATGTAAGAGCCCCAGGAATTCCACAGTGATCCTGAAAGGCAGCAATTTCCCCAATGTTGATGAGAAATATAGTTGGTATCAGAACATACTCTCTAAAGCCATTATACGAAGATCAACATGGTATAGAAACAGGAATTAATGTAAGAATAGACAAATAAATGCCACAAAAGAAAAAAACCTTTAATTCATGGCAACGCATATGAAAAGTATAACAAAGATTTCACTAGGAAAAATATGGATTATTTAATAAATAATCTTATAACAGACACCTAACCATCTGAAAGAACAGTAAAATGGAGTGTCATCTGATATCCCATTCAAATATAAATTCCACATGGATATTAAAAAGAACTTTTTAAGCTATAAAAATCATCTTACAAGCAAATGTAGGTATGGGAGACCTTTCTAATCAGGACCAAAACTGCAAAATCTTGGCAGGGAGGTTAGTGGAGGGGCATGCAAGAATAGAACTGAAGGGCTTCCCTGGTGGTGCAGTGGTTGAGAGTCCGCCTGCCGATGCAGGGGACACGGGTTCGTGCCCCGGTCCGGGAAGATCCCACATGCCGCGGAGCGGCTGGGCCCGTGAGCCATGGCCACTGAGCCTGCGCGTCCGGAGCCTGTGCTCCGCAACAGGAGAGGCCACAACAGTGAGAGGCCCGCGTACCGCAAAAAAAAAAAAAAAAAAAAAAAAAAGAATAGAACTGAACATATAAAAATTTGTTTGGCAAAAGCTATCATAAACAACTCTGAAATATGTATATGTACGTGAATATAAAAATATATGTATACATATACATGTATATATGCAGGTTTGTATATGAATGGAAGTATGTATTATGTATGCATTGTAATATGTATGTACATAAATGCATTGTGTTTCCCAACTATAGCAGCTGAAAGAGCCTAAAAGCAAGCTACCATGAGCTTATCTACTGCCCAGGCAGTTGTCTCTTTCGTCTCTGGGGCAGCCAGAGTCCAGTCAAAAAATGGAATCCACACAGCAATTTGAACAGGAAAAGTCTTGCAAAGAATTATTAACTATTTACACAAGATTAACTACTAAGAAGGAATAAAAGAGAACTATAAGGAATATCCTAGGGTGGAGAGAGAAAACCAAAGGCAGTACTTGTAAGGGGCGCCTCGTCCCCAAGGCTGGACTTCAGATCTCATGGAGACTGTGGCTGCAGCACACTGGGTAAGAGGAGTTAGCTGGGCTGCCCGAGCCACACCTGTTCCATAGTAGGAGGGCCAAAGTCGGTGCGCAAGGAACTGCAGGCTGGAACTGACAAACAAGAAATTTTGCTGTGGTGTCAGCAGGCCAAGGGTGGAAGGCAGGAAGCCCCAGATAGGAACTGGCAACAAAATTTGCTAGAGGATGAGCACACTGGGCAGCCCACACACGCACATGCCACTGGCAACACAGCAAGCAGGAACAGAAGTACACCCAAACCCTATCTCCCGCAGGGTCCCTCCAATACCCTCTGCAGATTAAGTTTATACATGCCAGTTGGAACAGTAGGTCCAATAAGGCAATAAAAGGTTGATTTGGAGCTAAAATGCAATAAATTGATAACTAACATAGTTTCTAAAATCATTCCCCACAAAAAGCAACCAGGGCTCTGTGAAAAGACGGCTGATTCCAGGGCTGGAGCATAATAAATTCAAGATGAGCAATGAACATCTTCTTATGCCTAAAAGTAAGAAGTACTTTAAAAAAAAAAATTTGATAGGAAGAAGTTACAAGGACAGAAAAGCCAGAGTAAAAGGTCTCCTACTGGTCAAAACTAGGACAATTTGAGCATCAAAATAATTAAGTACATTAATGAATTCTAAACTATTAGGGGAAAAAAATAGGTATATGTGTCCAAATAAATAATGGATAGATGGATAAATATACAGACAGATACAATACACAGACATATAGCTGTATAGACAGATAAACAGATACAAGTAAAAAGAAGAATAGTTAACAAAGATACACAGATAAAGTGAGAAGGGAGGATAATCATTAATGTGGAAGGGGTGCTGGAACTGGAAAAATCATTATTTTGTAGCCATCATGCAAACACTGGTTCATGCAAGAATCAATGGATGCTAAATCTAAGAGGCAATTTTGTAGAAGAGCAGGATATATTCATGATCTTAAAAGTTTTGGAAGAAAGGAAGGAAGAAGGAAGGGAGAGAGGGATGGAGACATGGAGGGAGGGAGGAAGGTGAATATATGCTATAGTCTAAAAAATGACCCCAAAGATACCAGGTCCAAATTCCTGGAACTTGTAGATGATATGTTATTTGGACAAAGAGTCTTTGCACTTTTGATTAAGGATCTTGAGATTATCCTGAATTATCAGGGTGGGCACTAAATGCCATCACAAATGTTCTTATAAGAGAGAAACAGAGAGAGATTTCACAGAGAAGGCAATATGAAGATGAAGCAGACAGAGGTTTGAAGATGAGGGCTTTGAAGATTGACAAGATGCTGGCACAAGCCAAGGAACACACCCAGTCACCAAAAACTGAAAGAGGCAAGGAACATATTCTTCCCTAGAGGCTCTAGGCCCTGCTGACGCCTTGATTTCTGCCCAAAGATACTTATTTCAGACTTCTGGCCCCCAGAACTGCAAGAAAATAAAGTTCTATTGTTTTAAGCCACCACAAAAACAATCCTTCCTTTAATTTCTCTCTCCTCTCACATTTTACTAAAAGCAGCAAGAAGAAACCACACCATACTTATAAACACTCTGGTTGGAAATCTCCTTAGCTACATTACCCTCTTCTTTGGTACATTTTCTACTTTCCAAATAACTGTATGCAACCATGTGGCTAGACTTTCTGCAACTACATAAGAAGGATCCACTACCTTCCTCTAATTTCCAGTAACAGTTACCTGATTTTCCTGCAAACCCTCACCTGCAGTCTTATCAACGACCGTGAGGCTTCTATGAATAGCTTCTTCAGGACACTTCAGGCCCTCACACTCTCCTCAAAGCCCATGGCTCATTCCAAAGCCACTCTCCACATTTTTTGGTTTTTGTCATAACAGCACTCTACTTACAGGTTAAAAAAAAAAAAATCTATTAAGTAGTCATTGCTATGTAACAAACTACCCCCAAACTTAGCAGCCTACAACAATAAACATTAGTATCTCACACAACCTCTGATAGTTAGGAATCCAAAAGTGGCTTGGCTGGATGGTTCTAGCTCAAGGTCTCTCATGAGGCTGCAGTCAAGCTGTCAGTCAGTGTTGCAATCATCTCAAAGTTCTACAGGAACTGGAGAATCTGCATCTAAGTTCATTCACATGGTTGTGCCAGGTGCAGGGTGTTGGCTGTTGCCCCCTGTTCCTCTCCATGGGGGCCTCGTCATAGGCTGCATGAGTGTCCTTACAATATGAAAGCTGGTAAACCTCAGAGCAAGTAATGAGAGAGAGGGAGGGAACATCCCCAAGAGAGAAGCCATGGCCTTTACAACCTAATCTCAGAAATGACATACTGTCACTTTTCCTTATGCTACTGGTCCCAAAGACCAATCCCTGGGAAGAGAAGACACCAATGTGTAACTAGCAGGAGAGGAGGATTACAGGTGGCCATCTTGGAGGCTGTCTACCACAAAAGGCCCGGTCCAAATATTTAGCAAACTAGCATGCAGCATGAATTTGACTTACCTATGTAGTATAAGAAAAAAAGACTCTATTAAAACTACATTGTCCTAAATGTAAGGCCAGACACTGTCAAACTCTTAGAGGAAAACACAGGAAGAACACTCTGTGACATAAATCACAGTAAGATCCTTTTTGACCCACCTCCTAGAGAAATGGAAATAAAAACAAACAAATGGGACTTAATGAAACTTAAAAGCTTTTGCACAGCAAAGGAAACCATAAACAAGACCAAAAGACAACCCTCAGAATGGGAGAAAATATTTGTAAATGAAGCAACGACAAAGGATTAATCTCCAGAATATACAAGCAGCTCATGCAGCTCAATAACAAAAAAACAAACAACCCAATCCAAAAATGGGCAGAAGACCTAAATAGACATTTCTGTTAAGAAGATATACAGACTGCCAACAAACACATGAAAGAATGCTCAACATCATTAATCATTAGAGAAATGTAAATCAAAACTACAATGAGATATCATCTCACACCAGTCAGAATGGCCATCATCAAAAAATCTAGAAACAATAAATGCTCGAGAGGGTGTGGAGAAAAGGGAACTCTCCAACACTTTTGATAATCACCATTCTAATGAGCATGAGGGGGTACCTAACTGTGATTTTGATTTGCATTTCCCTAATAATTAGTGATGTTGAACATCTTTTATGTTCCTGTTGGACATCTGTATGTCTTTGGAAAAAGATCTATTCAGACTTTCTGCCCATTTTTTAATCAGGGTGTTTGGTTTTCTTTGTTGTTGAGTTGTATGAGTTCTTTATATATTTTGGATATTAACCCTTTATCAGATATACGATTCGCAAGTACCTTCTCCCACTCAGTAAGTTGTATTTTCATTCTGTTAATGGTTTCATTTGCTGTGCTGAAGCTTTTTAGTTTGATGTCATCCCATTTATTTTTGCCTTTATTTCCTTTGCCTGAGGAGACATATCCAAAAAGTTATTGCTAAGACTAATATCAAAGAGAGTACTGCCTATGCTTTCTTCTAGGAATTTTATGCTTTCAGATCTGACATTCAAATCTTTAATCCATTTTGAGTTAATTTCTGTGTATGGTATAAAGTAGTGGTCTAGTTTCATTCTTTTGCATGTGTCTATCTACTTTTCCCAACACCATTTATTGAAGCGACTTTCCTTTCTCCACTGTACTTTCTTGGCTACTTCGTTGTAATTAGTTATCCATATATGTCTGGGTTTATTTCTGGGCTCTCAATTCTGTCCCATTGATCTGTGTGCCTGTTTTCTGCCAATAACATGCTATTTTGATTAGTACAGCTTTGTAGTATAATTTGAAATCAGGGAGTGTGATATCTCCAGCTTTGTTCATTTTTCTCAGGATTATTTTGGCTGTTCTGGGTCTTTTGTGATTCCATACAAATTTTAGGATTTTTTGTTCAATTTCTGTGAAAAATGTTGAGATTTTGACAGTGATCGCATTGAATCTGTAGATTGCTTTAGGTAATATGGACACTTCAACAATGTTAATTCTTCCAATCCATGAACATGGGATACCTTTCCATTACTTCGTGTCTTCTTCAATTTCTTTCAACAATGCCTTACAGTTCTCAGCGTACAAATCTGTCACCTCCTTGGTTAAGTTTATTCCTAGGTATTTTATTCTTTTTGTTGGGATTACAAATGGGACTGTTTTCTTAATTTCTCTTTCTGCTAGTTAATTGTTAGGGTATAAAAATGCAACAGAGTTTTGTACTTTTATTCCCTACCCTGCAAATTTACTGTATTCGTTTAATATTTCTAATAGTTTTTTGGTGAAATCTTTAGGGGTTTCTATATATAAAATCATGTCATCTGCAAATAGTGACAGGTTTACTTCCTCCTTTCCCATCTGGATGGCTTTTATTTCTTTTTCTTGCCTAACTGCTCTGGGTAGGACTTCCAATACTATGTTGAATAAGAGTGGCAACAGCAGGCATCCTGATCCCACTGATAGAAGAATACCTTTCAGTTTTTCACCACTGAATATGATGGTAGCTATGAGTTTGTCATATATGGCCTTTATTATGTTTAGATACGTTTATGTTTAGGTACATTTCCTCTGTACCCATTTTATTTTATTGAAAGTTTTTATCATAAATGGATATTGAAAACTGTCAAATGCTTTTTCTGCATCTATCGAAATGATCATATGATTTTTATCCTTCATTTCATTAATGTGGTGTAGAACGTTAATTGATTTGCAGACACTGAACCATCCTTGCATCCCTGGAAGGAATGTCACTTGATCTTGGTGTATTATCCTTTTAATGTATTGTTGTATTCAATTTGTTTAATATTTTGTTGAAGATTTTTGCATCTATGCTCATCAGAGATACTGGCCTGTAATTTTCTCTTTTGTGTGTTGTCCTTATCTGGCTTTGGTATCAGGGTAATGTTGGCCTCATAAAATGTGTTAAGAACCATTCCCTTGTTTTCAATATATTTGGAAGGGTTTGAGAAGGACAGGTATTGAATCTTCTTCGAATGTTTCACAGAATTCACCAGTGAAGCCATCTGGTCCTGGACTTCTGTTTTTTGGGGGAGGTTTTTGGTTACTGTTTCAATCTCTTTACTAGTAATCAGTCTATTCAGATTTTATATTTCTTCATGTTTCAGACTTGAAAGCTTGTATCTAAGAACTTATCCAATTCTTACAGGCTGTCCAATTTGCTGGCATATTTGTTCATATCAGTCTCTTATATAATCCTTTGTATTTCAGTGTAACTTCACCTCTTTCATTTCCGATTTTATTTATTTGAGGCTTCTCTTTTTTCTTAGTGAGTCTAGCTAAAGGTTTGTCAATTTTGTTTACCTTTTCAAAGAATCAGCTCTTAGTTTCACTGATCTTTTCTTTCATTTAATTCTTTATTTCATTTATTTCCACTCTGATTTTTATTACATTCTTCCTTCTACTGACTTTGTGCTTCATTTGTTCTTTTCTTCTAGTTCCTTTAGCTGTAAGGTTAGATTATTTGAGATTCTTCTTGTTTCCTGAAGTAGGCCTATACTGCTATAAAATTCTGTTTTAGAACTGCTTTTGCTGCATCCCACAGATTCTGGTACATCTTATTTTCATGTCTTTTTTTGATTCCTTCATTGACCAATAGCTGTTCAGCAGCATGTTGTTTAGTCTCCATATATTTGTGACCTTTTCCAGCCTTCTTGTAGTTGATCAGTCTTCTTAAAGAGACTTGATATTTGTCCCAACATATGGTCTATCCTTGAGAACACTCCATGTGCACTTGAGAAAAATGTGTATTCTGTTGCTTTTGGATGGAATGTTCTGTATATGTCTATTTAATAAGTCTAGTCTAATGTTTCATTTAAGGCCAATGTTTCCTTGTTGACTTTCTGTCTGGATGATCTATCCATTGATGTAAGTGGGGTGTTAAAGTCCCCTACTATTATTATGTTGCTGTCAGTTTCTCCCTTTACGACTGTTATATAATTGCTTTATATATTTTGGTGCTATGTTAGATGTATATGTTATTAGTAAATGTCATGTCTTCTTGACAGACTGTTCCCTTTACCATTATATAATGACCATCTTTGTCTCGTTGGTTTTTTGACTTGAAGTCTATTTTTGTCTAAGTATGGCTACACCTGCTTTCTTTTGGCTGCCATTTGCTTGGAGTATCATCTTCCATCTCTTTACAGTGAGCCTGTATTTGTCTTTAGAGCTGAGTATCCCAGAGGCCACAAATAGTTGGGTCTTATTTTTTAATCCATCTGGTCACTGTTTCTTTTGATTGAATTCAATCCATTTACATTTCGGATGATTAGTGACGTATGAAGACTTAGTACTGCCATTTATTTATCATTTTCTGGTTGCTCTCTATCTTCATTGTTTTTTTTTCTTGTGTTTGTGTCTGCCATTTTAGTTTGGTGTTCTTGGGGGGGGGGTTTTAAGATTTTTTTATTTTTAATATTTATTTATTTGGTTGCAGCTCACCGGCTCCTTAGTTGTGGCATGAATGTGGGATCTAGTTCCCTGACCAGGGATCGAACCCAGGCCCCATGCATTGGGAGTGCAGAATCTTATCCACTGCAACACCAGAGCAGTCCCAGTTTGGTGTTTTTCTGTGATGTTTTGCTCAGTTTTCTCTTTTTTATGTTTCATGTTTCTGCTCTAGATTTTTTGTTTTGTGGTTATCATAAGGTTTGTATAAAACATCTCATAGATAAGATAGTCCTTTTTATGCTGATAGTATCATATCTTCATTTGCCTATACAGTTCCATCCTTTCCCTCTTCCCGTTTTATGTTTCTTTTTTCCCCTTTTATGTTTTTGTTGTCACATATTATCCATTATGTTGTGAGTTAATTACCAAGTTGAAGTAGCTAGTTATTTTTAATGCTTTTTTTCCCTTTAATCTTTATGTCACAATTGTGTTTAACAACCTATTCTGCCACAGAGCTGTACTTTCTGATTCTATCTATTTATCACCTTACTCGAAGTTTTGTGTACTTTTGCCTTTCCATTTCAGGTAGAAGAGCTCCTTTCAACATTTCTTATAAGACAGGTATAATGGTGATAAATTGCCTTAGCTTTTGTTTGTGTGGGCAAGCCTTTATTTCTCCTTCATATGAAGGACGACTTTGCCAGATAGACTATTCTTGGCTGACATTTTTTATCTTTCAGTATTCTGAGTATGTCATCACACTCTCTCCCAGACAATAGAGTTTCTGATGAGAAATCTGCTGAAAGCCCAATGGGGGGGTACCTTTGCAGGTTACTATCTTTTTTCCCTTGGCTGCCTTTAAAATTCTTTCCTTATCATTGACTTTTGACAGTGCATCAGCGGGATCACATGCCCTGCTGCATGGTCCCCTGTGGCTGCAGGTGCCATTGCAGCTGGAAGGCCAGAGTCATGTGCGCTGCCTCCACTGCTATTACCGCATTCTCTGGGGCTGTGGACTCAGTCACCATGGCCAGGGGCTGGAGTTGCAGGTACCACCTCCACTGTTCCCCTGGTTCCACCTCCTCTATGTGCTCAGTCCAGTCACATTCAGATGTAAAAATGTGTGGATCTCTTCAGCATCCTGTTCTGTTAGGCAAAGGAAACTTTGTTGAGTTGTTTTACTAGTTATAGACTGAAGGGGAAAGAAGGGATCATCTCATGCTACCATGATCCTGACGCTGCTCTCCAGGAAACTACTGCTTTTTATTGAACATTCTTCTATTAGCTTTGTTTTGTGCTTTGTTTTTCAATTTTCTTAGGTATACCTGCATTACTTTGACTTCTAAAGTTATTCCAATGTATAAAGAATACTGATGTTAAAATTATTTGAAAACAATAATGCAATATGCAACAAAAGTCACAGAAATATGCATACCCTTTGACCAAGCAATTTTGCTCCCAGGAATTTATCCTAATTAAATAATTGCACATCTGCATTACAGTGTACAAATAAGAATATTAAGCAGTGTTGTTTATAATACCAATAATATATGAGTAAAAGGTTGGTTAATAAATCATGGTATATACAAAAACTGAAATACTATGCATCTATTAAAATTAATAATGTAGATTCTTTTATTGATACGAAAAGACAATCACAATATACCACTGTATGAAAAAGAGGTTTCAAGACTACATTTAGCAAGACTTCAATTTTGAAGTTTAAATGTACAGAAAGGTAAAGAAGCATGTGCATACTCATATGTACACACAAGCACAAGCACACACAGACACACACACACAGAGTCTAAAAATTATGCTAAAATGTTATACCATCTAGGAAATGGTATTAAGGTTGAATTTTTATTTTAAGTAGTTTTCTGTATCATCTGAGTTATTTGCATATGGTACTTTATAACCTGAAAAAAAAAAACTGTCTAGTTTGAAAAATAACGTCCATATACTTTGACTCTACAACTCCACATGCAGAAATTGATTTTTAAAAAATAACAGGATAGGACTTCCCTGGTGGCGCAGTGGCTAAGAATCTGCCCGCCAATGCAGGGGACATGGGTTCGAGCCCTGGTCCAGGAAGATCCCACATGCCATGAAGCAACTAAGCCCATGCTCCACAACTACTGAGCCTGCGCTCTAGAACCTGTGAGCCACAACTATTGAGCCCACATGCCACAACTACTGAAGCCTGCATGCCTAGAGCCTGTGCTCCGCAACAAGAGAAGACGCCACAATGAGAACCCGTGCACTGCAACAAACAGTAGCCCCCACTCGCCACAACTAGAGAAAGCCAGCACGCAGCAATGAAGACTCAACACAGCCAAAAATTAATTAATTTTAAAATAAATAACAGGATGAATATAAAGCTGTCCATACAAGAAAATTTATGGTAAAGTTATAGAAAAAACAAGAAATAACATTCCGTACTCTGTTGGTCAAGGTCCAGTCAAGGGATTAAAAAACATATCAATTATTTTAACAAAGAGAATTTTTTTAACAAAGAGAATTTAATATAAAAAAAAGTAAACTAAGGGCTTTCCTGGTGGCGCAGTGGTTGAGAGTCCGCCTGCCGATGCAGGGGACACGGGTTCGTGCCCTGGAGCGGCTGGGCCCGTGAGCCATGGTCGCTGAGCCTGCACGTCCGGAGCCTGTGCTCCGCAATGGAAGAGGCCACAACAGTGAGAGGCCCGTGTACCGCAAAAAATAAAAGAAAAAGAAAAAGTAAACTAAGTAAGTAAAAACGAAGGCAAAAAAAGGAACACCAAAGTATCAAAATAACAGAAAATAACAAGTGTTGGCAAGGAGGAAGAGAAACTGGAACCGTTATGCACAGCTAGTGGAAATGTAAAATAGAGCAGCCACTAAGGAAAACAATATGATGGTTCCTCAGAAAATTAAAAATAAAATTACCATATGATCCAGTAATTCCACTTTCGGTATATACCCAAAAGAATTAAAAGCAGGAATTGAACTGATATGTGTACACCCATGTTCACAGCAGTATTATTTTTAATAGCCAAAGGGTAAAAGCAATCAAAGTGTTCACTGATGAATGAAAAAATAAACAAAATGGTGTCTACACACACAATGGACTATATTCAGACACAAGAAGGAAATTTTGACACATGCTATTGATAGAACATAGGTGAATCTTGAGAAATTATGCTAAGTGAAATGAGCCAGTCACAAAAGGACAAATACTGTATGATTTCACTTATATGAGGTGTCGATCCACAGTTGGTTGAATCCATAGATGCAGAACCTGCAGATCCAGAGGGCTGACTACACAACACCATTTTATATAAGGGACTAGAGCATCCACAGATTCTGGTATCCACAGGGCGTCCTGGAACCAATCCCCCACAGACACCAAGGGACAACTGTATAAGAATAATTCAATGTCACCTCATGTTCCTACAGGGTTTTTCTATTTGCTTCATCGGTTAGAGTTTGAGTTGTTGTTCTGGTGCTGTTTTTTCATGAAAGAAAGGAGTAAATGCATTCTGAGTTAACAAAACCACAGCAAGAACATGAAAAAACAGGTGACCTGAAAGGTCTGCAGTTTGGCCTGCCATGTTCCTCTCCGTGGCACTCGGGCCCACGCGGCCTGCCTCACTGCCCAGTGGGGAAGACATATAAGGAATTTGCATAAGACAGCTGTGCAGAATGGAGCTGGAGGAGCCTTATTTGTACAGAGAGATACTCCTGAGAATAACCCAGATACTCTATTTGATTTCACACCAGAAAACTATAAGAGGATAGAGGCCATTGTAAAAAACTACCCAGGAGGGCATAAAGCAGCAGCTGTGCTTCCAGTCCTGGATTTAGCCCAAAGACAGAATGGATGGCTGCCCATCTCTGCTATGAACAAGGCTGCAGAAGTTTTATAAATACCTCTAATGAGAGTATATGAAGTAGCAACTTTTTATACAATGTATAATAGAAAGCCAGTTGAAAGTATCATATTCAAGTCTACACTACTATACCTTGCATGCTTCGAAATTCTGACAGCATACTGGAGACTACTCAGAAAAAGCTTGGAATAAAGGTTGGGGAGACTACACCTGACAAATTTTTCACTCTTATAGAAGTGGAATGTTTAGGGGCCTGTGTAAATGCACCAATGATTCAAATAAATGACAACTACTATGAGGGTCTGACACTTAAGGATATTGAAGAAATTACTGATGAATCCAAAGCTGGCAAAATCCCAAAATCTGGGCCAAGGAGTGGATGATTCTCATGTGAACCAGCCAGAGGTCTTACCTCTTTGATTGAACCACCTAAAGGCCTTGGCTTTGGTGTGCAAGCAGGCCTTTAATTTATATTCAATAGCAAATATGTCACTGGAGAAATAAAATAGGAATCTCCTATCTTAAAAAAAAAAAAGAACATGAAAAAACAACTTCAATTGCTTGAGGCATGATAGGAATTATCTTAATAAGGGGCTTCTGACTTCATGGTACAGTGTTTCAGTGTTCAGTATATATACATAATTAGCTAATCATCACTTTTCAAAATCACAATTTCAAAATAATCACTTACCAAACACTATTCCTTTAGCAAATGGAGGAAACAATTCTGAACGTCGGAATAAGTTTTTGTGAATTTGCCATAGTTCTTTGTGTAGTTTCTTAAAGTCACTGTATCTCTTCCATACAATTATCTAAAGAGAGAAGATAATTAAATGTGTAACTCACAGTGAAACCATAGATATCTGAAAAACAAATAATCTTTTTATTCAAGTGCTCAAAATTGTCATGCAAAGGCAAACATATACGTTCTAACCAATATGGTTAACTGTCTAAAATTAACTAATAATATTTTATTTAAAAATATAAAGCAGCAATTCTTCCTCAAACTGTTCTGTTTGGGTTTTTAAATTTCATTTTAAACAAGTACTATTTTCTTCATACTAGAAAAATATCAACCTGGTACAAAAAAGGTTTACACTACATAAAATGTCACTTAACCTCTTCAAACATTAATTACTATTACCCTGGAAACGAGTTAGATGCCAAAATATATATTCATCTCAAAAACAGCATGTTTATAAATACAAAGTAGTTTAGACAATTTTTAAACATAAAAAACATACTCAGCACTTGCCTAAAAGAATAATCTGAAAAACACTGAAAAAAAATGGCTTTGTAGCAAATAGTTAACCTAAACTTTTGCATTTCATAAACCTCAATAAAAATAGTAACAAGATTTCTGGAGGCAAGGTAAATCCTGATCAGAATATCACTAAAATTAGGATATTTCAAAAAACAAAATAACAATCATTTAGATTATACAACATGTAAAAGTTTACTTTCATTAGTTTAAATTATTGTCTAAACTTATTTAGATTAAATTAGAAAGAAAAAAACACTTAATAAAAAGAATTTGACACATGGCCTTGATGTCGCTGATTCAGCCCCTCAGTTGCCACAAAATAGGGTAAAACTGAGTTTTTAATTCCATTACCTGCTATATTGGGGCCTTTACTTCTGAAAAACCTAATTATTTCACTTCTAACAAACTCAATAGTGTAATGCTAATAAGCAAATCTTAGGCCAAAGAGGTAACCAAGTGTGATTTAAGAGACTTGTCAAAAAATCTACTCCTGTATATAAGAAATTCTTCACTAAACTCTGCCATACTATCAAAAATTCTACCATGATTACTAAGTGTCTTGCTTTAATATAGAAGACTTGCTTTTAATCCTAGGAGACTAGTCAGACTATAATATGAATTAATTTAAACAAACTGCTTCCTCCTTATCCTTCCTTTTATTCATTTACTTGACAACAAAAATAGTCATCAAAACAAATATTTTCATGAGCCTACTTTATGCTAGGCACTGTGTTGGCACAAAGGATGAAGAAATGAGAAACAAAGTCCCTCCTTTAAAGAGTTCCCTGTCAAATTAGGAAGAATAAGCCAACACAATAACTACATCACAAGACAGCATGATAAATGCTTAAAACAGTAGCCCAAGCGTATTATGGAAGGAGCACCTACACAAAGTACTGACTTAGGTGGGCACACTGAAGGGACATAACAGCTAGAACAACAACAAAAAAAAAAAGAGAGAGAAGTGGTTGGGAATGGAGTATTTAAAAGGAGAGTGAGATGCCAAATATAATTATTAAAATTTTGGCTTTTGCAACTAGATAAATAGTAGTGTTATTCCCTAAGGTAAAGAGCAAAGGAGAAAACACTGTTTTGAGATAAGAACGAAGTTCAATTTTAGACATATTTTATTTAGGTGCATGTGAGGCATTTAATTGGAGTTGTCCAATAGAAAAGACAGGTTTGGAGTTCAAGAGCAAAAACTAAACAAGAGGTATTAACTGGGGAGTCATCGGGAGAGAGGTGGTAATCACTCAGAAAACATTTCTCAGCATTTCTAACAAGATGAGGAATCTAACAACTGAATGATGGGGGTCAGGCAGAAGTAAAGAAGAAACCAAGCACAAAGTAAGTATTTAAGAAGCTCAGCTATGCCATGACACATGACACCTGGATGGAAGAAGAGATTTTATTTTAAATGGAAGTAAACAAGACAAATGCTGACAGCAGAAAATCAACAGTTCCAGTAAAAGACAGAGTAAGAGGAACTAACTGAGAGAGCCAAACCAACACTCGAAAAGTAAAAGGTCTCAGGACAGTGAGATTACAAGTGATTTTAATTTTCTTATCTTGCTTCTCTGTAGTTTCTAATTTTGATATATTAACATAATTTTGTCACGGGAAAATAGTGTTATTTTTATATTTTTTAAATAGATCAAATTATGGTGCTACCACACTTGCCAAGGGCTTAAGGGGGAAATGGGTGGTGGGCTCATGATGGTAATCTTTTTTTTTTTTTTTTTTTGGTCTGTGTTAGGTCTTTGTTGCCACGCGGGGGCTTTCTCTAGTTGCGGCGAGTGGGGACTACCCTTTGTTGCGGTGCGCGGGCTTCTCACTGAGGTGGCTTCTCTTGTTGCGGAGCACGGGCTCTAGGTGCACGGGCTTCAGTAGTTGTAGCACGCAGGCTCAGTAGTTGTGGCACGCAGGCTCAGCAGTTGTGGCTCGCAGGCTCTAGAGCACAGGCTCAGTAGTTGTGGCACACGGGCTTAGTTGCTCTGTGGCACGTGGGATCTTCCCGGACCAGGGCTCGAACCCGTGCCTACACTGGCAGGTGGATTCTTAACCACTGCGCCACCAGCGAAGTCCTCATGACAGTAATCTTACATAAGGGAAATGCAATCCTTAAAGCCATTATAAATGAGACATGAGAACTATTCAAAAGACTGAAGCTCATGGAAACAATTAAATCTGCAGATAAAATTTATATTCTAGAGTCCGCCTGCCGATTCAGGGGATACGGGTTTGTGCCCCGGTCCGGGAAGATCCCACATACCACGGAGCGGCTGGGCCCGTGAGCCATGGCCGCTGAGCCTGCGCGTCCAGAGCCTGTACTCCGCAACAGGAGAGGCCACAACAGTGAGAGGCCCGCGTACCGCAAAAAAAAAAAAAAAAAATTTATATTCTAGTTAGGGTCATTTTCAGATAAAGTCAGAGTAACTTAAAGGGCAAAAGTCAACAATTGAATCACAATAATAATAATAATACCATGGCATATAAACCAGTAGATAGTCTGTCATAGCAAAAATTAGAGAACCTGTGTTTCTTCACCATGCCCTAATTTATTCACTCATATATTCCTTATTCTGGACTCTAAGACTGTAGAAGTGAAATACCTAAGAGCAAATATAAACCCTCAAAAAAGGCAGGAAATCAAAGCATCCCCAAAATGTCACCATCTACTGCCTCCTTTTCTTCTTACTCCTTTTGAGCTTGGATATTTCTAGAAATCTTCAAAATGTAAATGTGAACAAAAGCACATGTCCATTACATCAGCAAGTATGGATGTCTATAACTGGACTATACAAAGTCCCAAAAGATACATGTAAAACATATTTTTTCTAATAATCAATTCTTTCCTATCAGGAAAAAAAAAGTTATATTAACAGCTATTACTCTGCAGAACCAACCCTGCAGAAATTTCCTATTTATTATAGTTACTCTGAATAAAATTCCTCAATTAAATATTAGTTCAGTGACAATCATAATAGACTACAAATTTAATAAAAGCTTAATTTTCATTAAAAACACTGCCTTAAATACTTTTTACATAAAACAAATGCTTTCTTTTCAGATAATTTCTCTTAACGATACCAAAAAAACTTTAGATCTTTTACAAAACCACTCAATTCAATTAACTTTGTCCTTTTTACTCTCATATAATATTTAAAACTAGCTGGATCATCTTTTCCTATAACATCACTACCATACTATCTGCTTACAGATTTTCTTTCCTCCCCTTTTGAAGAGCTTTTTCTTTCCCTTGACACATTTCCGAATGTGCTCAAATAGCTTTTCTAAAACTATTTTATTTATGAAATGACTTCAACGTTAGAGATTTCTGACATGATACATAGAAAGTTCTATTTTGATTCTCCCTTCCCACATTTCCCCAGTGAAATTTACTACCTAGAGAAAAACAGAGCTATAGGTTACTTTTTTTTTTAAAGGTGGGGGGAGGAGGGCACAACATCTCCATCTTTTTCTTTACCTTCTGCAAGTGTTCAGAGCAGCGGTCCCCAACCTTTTTGGCACCAGGGACCAGTTTCGTGGAAGACACTTTTTCCACGGATTGGGGGGGGAGGGAGGGAGAGGCATGGGGGGGGGCGTTCATGCGGTAACTCGAGCAATGGGGAGCGGCAGATGAAGCTTTGCTCGCTCACCTGCCACTCACCTCCTGCTGTGCGGCCCAGTTCCTAACAGACCACGGATCAGTACCAGTCCGTGGCCCGGGGCATTGGGGACCCCTGCTCTAGAGAATCTACTGAACAAGAAGCCACATTAACTATTGCTGTCCCCCTTAAGATTCACCCATGCTGCTCTTAATAAATAAAAATTTAGAGGGAATTTTTAAAAGATAAAAAGAAAAAACTATCCTGGATAATTTTAAATTATTTACTCCATATGAGTGTTTTGGCATCCTTAGGAAGAAAACAGAGCTATCTGGTAGCATGCACCAAGGGGGGTGTGTGTGTGTGTGTGTGTGTATAAAAGAGCCAAATTTCTCCACTTTTATAAGGATACCATATTATTAGCCCTATACTTGCTTAGACAAGCAGTACATCTACTGATCTTCAATAGCACTTGTGAAGCATGACTAAATTCTAAGCAATAACTAAATGAATCTGTTAACAGAGAAAGAAAGTGAAAAAAAAGGAAATAGAAACAAATTCTAGGTGGTAAAATTCCTCTCCTAAATAAGAATTCCAATGTTTAAATGAAATACGTGGGAAACCAAAAAATGTTGCTATAACTTCAAGGTTATTTATACTTCAAGAAGCAAGCTAGACAGAAGACATTCTTTTCAAAATTTTATTCCATTTCTAACAAAGGACCATGCAATCATCTAACTAAAGGACACTTACAAGAGTTTTCTGATGAATGGTTCACCAACAGTTGTTATTATAAAAGAGATTTCCCCAAAAAAGGATTAAGGAAATGGCAGAGAGTATGTTCATGGATAGGTTGGTTCAGGATTCTCCCTGGAAAAGGGGAACATCAAGCTACAAACTACAGCACAGCAATCACAAACTACAGCACAGCAATCACTACAGCACAGAAACACAACCCATTTTCAATTCTAACAGAGTTGTAAATTTTCAAAAGCAGAATAGCCTGGTATTGACTATTAATTCAACATAATTAATAGAATTCTAAGGAATAGTTCATACTAATCAACTGACACTTAAGTAAAAACAGTACTTTATCAATCAAAGGTACAAGTTATTTTCACTGCCATTTTGAAAGGATAGAGATATATAGATACAGATCTAGACATAGATCTAGATATAGCCTTTTCTTCCTAAATAACAATATTACAATATTCTCTTCCTGGCTATAGGTGGGGGGTGGGGTGAGATATCTTAAAACCCCTAAGGAAAAAGTATGAAATCATTTTAAAATGTGTCTTTTATTGAACTCTTTTTAAGAACAGGACAGAAACAAGTATCAGATCAGATATAGCAAGTAACGGTAATATATAAAAGTTAAAATATTATCTAAATATGTGTCACAAATTCAAACCAACTGGCAGCAAACAATCAACTTAAATCTATGAATCAAGCCAGGTATGTACAGTAAGGAGTAGTGGGGCTTGTGGCTAAATAGATAGCATATAGCCCACCTGAAGACATTAAAATGCAATTAAAAAAATAACTTGCAGAATCAAGACTGCCAATTTACAACATCTGTTTTAAACACTTTAGTAGGAAGAAAAAATATATATATATATCTATATGCTCTTCTAATCCTACTGTAAATAAGCAAGGACCAAAATGAAAGTAAATTTTAAAATGTTAAAAAAAAAGCTAACTCCTCACAGTTAGGATTCCTAAAGGATATATAACAAGGATAAAGTAATTATAAATAGAGAATTCCACAGCTTTAAGCAAAAATATAACAAGCTGTTATTTCAGAAAGAGGGAAATAGTCTGTAAAAGAACTACAAAATTTTAAAAAGAAACATCTACACCCAAAGCAGTTTTCTAACATGCCAACTCAGTATAAAAATGAAAGTAAACGGAAACACATAATTTATTATTATGATCTTTAAAATTAGTACTAGTTACCAAATACTTCCTTTTTTTTTTTTTTTTTTTTACCAAACAGGCATCATGATTTTGAAATAGGTAAAGAGGGGCCCTTAACTGATACTGAAATCTTATGAGTGGCAGTTATCAGAAAAATTATCACATTATTAAATGGCACTATAATTCCTGAAATTCTTATTTATATAACTTAACACCTACTGAAACTTAACATGTACTTAATAGGTCTGAAATAAGATACTTCAGCTATTGTTTAATGAATTGCAGACAATCTCCAGATAAACATACAAATACAAAAACTGACATACAAATAATTGTTTCCTCAATAAAGCATTTAATTAAATTTTTGTCAAATACATAAAATAAAATTTTCATATGGATAAACATGTTACCTCCTGGACATCCTCTGGATTTCTTCGTGAAACAACCTAAAACAAAGCATACACATAAATCATTTCATTACTTTCAACAGAATTTGTATGAAAAATTCAATTTGCTTAAAGAAAAAGAAATACTATATCATATCACTTACACAGAAGTCAGTTATATAATAACGTCGGTATCTGAAACACATACTAAAAAATTAAGCAAAAAGGCAACTAAAATAAAGTCCACATGCTAAAGTTCATGTATTATTACATTCACAAGAGAATACCTCATGCTTTCCCTCTTCCTTGACATAATTCTAACAGCTTGTCTATCCCCCTTTCCAGCCTACATATAAATCAGAAGCACAAAAAGCAGCTGCACCTGGACAAAGTATACAAAAGGATAGCACTGCTTTTTTTCTTTTTTCTTTTTTTTAATTTTTCGTTTTTTGTCTTTTTTTCTGTATTATTTCTTACAACTGAATGTGAATCTACAATTAGCTCAATAAAAATTTCAAGTTAAAAAAAAAACAGCAACCACAATGCTCCCATACACCACTATCTGTTAGAAGTAATCACTGACCTCCTAATGGTGAAGAAGAAAACAAAAGTAACCCAGAAAAAATTATATACATCATCCTCATCCTTAAGGAGTTCCTGGCTGAAGGCATAAAACAGTAAACATGATAAGATGGCCATTCTGTAAGTACAGACTGAGATAGGAACAGGGATGTGGGTGCAAATAAAACAGACAGAAAAGGTCAGGGAAAACATCAAAGATGAAGGATGAGGGGGAGGAGAGGATTCCAGACGCAAGAGAAGGAATGCTGGACAAGCTGGAATGCAAGGAGCTTTAGGGTCGCTTGCGAGCTGCATTTTACAGTTAAATTCAAATTTAAATTCCTAAGACTGACTGCATATGGGCCTTTAAGGTGTGATTGGCACCTGGCATCATCCCTTACTATCCTGCAAGGCCCTAGGACCTAACCCCATTACCTATTGGACCCCCACCCCATCTTTCCACCCACACAGATCTCTTTTCCAGGAGGTCAAATTTATCAAGTGCATCCCCACCCCTACCTGAGGGCTACCATGCTCACTGTTCCCTTTGCCTGAAATGCTTTTCCCCTCAGTATTTTCCTGGGTTGTTCCTTCATCTCTTTCAAATCTTTACCCAAATGTCAATTTCTCAGCGAGGACTTTTCTGTCCTTCCTATTTAAAATACAGCTCTACTCACACCTGGCATTCTCTATCCTTTTCCCCTGATTTATGGTTCTCAAAATATTATGCTATGTATTTTACTTGTTATCTATTTTGTAACCTGTGTTGTAGGCAAGGACTTTTGTCTCTTTTGTTCACTGCTATACTCCCCTGGCCAGTAGTTGACTTGTGGTAAATATTCAGTAAATATTCAAGGATTAAATTTTAAGAATTATATACATCATTTGGGGACAAATAATCCTATCAATATTCCCTGAGCAAGCCAAAAAGTCTAACAACATTTACAAAGAATTCCTCACAAAATTTACAAAAAAGAAGAAGGCTGGGTGCTTAAATCATCAAACAGCATTGTAGAGTAGGAAAATCTCACATTAGATACATAATACCCTCTACGCAAATGTAAAAATCATGAATTTGATGCTACAGTATGTATTTTGCAGAAACAAACAAAAAGATACATCAAACATATTAAAATGGTTGCCTGTGGATGAGAGGGAAAAAGTCCTTGATGACTGGTGACAATGAACTGGGAGATTACAATCAACTCAACACTACTCCTGAGGTCCAAAACAAAAAGTATACTATTTAAAGTCAGACAAACCTGGGTTCAAATTATAGTTGCTCCACTTACAGGTTTGGTCTCCTCTGTAAAATGAGGATAATACTCCCTAGGTTTGATCTCCTCTGTAAAATGGGGATAATAGTCCCAGCCTGGCCTGGCTGTAATTGACATCAAATACGAACAGAGCAAGAACTCCATAATTAAAAAGTCATCTCCCTCTCTCTCTTACTAGAGAATTTAACACAAGAATGCTAACAGAGGGACTTCCCTGGTGGCAGAGTGGTTAAGAATCTGCCTGCCAATGCAGGGGACACGGATTCGAACCCTGGTCCGGGAAGATCCCACATGCCACGAAGCAACTAAGCCCGTGCGCCCCAACTACTGAGCCTGCGCTCTAGAGCCTGTGAGCTGCAACTACTGAGCCTGTGTGCCACAACTACTGAAGCCCACATGCCTAGAGCCCGTGCTCCACAAGAGAAGCCACCACAATGAGAAGCCCACGCACCGCAACAAAGAGTACCCCCACTCGCTGCAACAAGAGAAACCCCGTGCGCAGCAATGAAGATCCAACACAGCCAAAAATAAATAAATAAATAAATTTATAAATAAATTAATTAAAAAAAAGAATGCCAACAGAAAAGGTTTTCAATTTCTTGCCACTCCATTCTCCAATTTTCAGGATATAAAATTTGGTGAAATCTCTTAGCAATTTTCATTAATTTAGAACAGTGCTGTCCAATAGTACTTTGTCTGATGATGGAAGGAAATGTTCCCTATCTGCACTGTTCAACACAGTAGCCTCTGGCCACATGCTTCTGTGTGGCTACTGAGCACTTGAAATATGGCTACTGCAACTGAAGAACTTAATTTTTAATCTTATTTCATTTAAATTAAATTTAAATAAAAGTAGCCACATACGGCTAATGGCTACCATACTAAACAACACAGATTTAAAGTAAGAGGTTAGAAAGGTAACTAACAACCATATATTATTCAAATACTGGATTTTAGCTACTACTTTCAAATTCCAACCCTCCCCGAAAAAACTTTCCAAAAGTTTTTGGAAACACATACACCTTTCCAAAAGTATGGTGTGTTTCACATAATTAAATGATTTAATTTTGCCTCCTAAAATTTTTTCTTATATTTTTGTAAAATGTGGTAACAAGAAGAAAGTTAGAGATAATCAATCCACTAATATCCACCCACCAAAAATAATCAGCATATGATCACTGGCAGTAAGATTTATTCAGCTGTTCCTTACATTCTAAGATGTACCTTTCTGAAAATTTACTAATTTCCTTAATTTACAACTCAATCATTTTATAAATATACTAAAGTACCTTGCCATTTTAAATAATCTTTATTTACACATGCAAATGATCTTTTTGTGACAAAAGAAATTATTTCCTGGTTTGCTGTATGTATCAGAAGTATCACATTTTAGATTTTCCTCAAGTAAGCCATTCCAGAAATCAAATATATGTGTACTGCAATAAGCAAAAATACATTAGTAATCCCCTAATGATATCCACAATTTTAAAACCATTTCATCAGAAATAACCAATCTGATTATGATTCCTCACCCACACTCTTACTGGCTCACATACTTCTGCTGTGTGCTAGGGCTACGATGGTGAGCAAAAGAAAAGTCCCTGCCTTCACACCTCCCAGAGCTCACAGTCTGGTGGTGCGCAAGACTGTAGTGTGCTAAGCAACAGAGTAAGAAATGCTTCATCCTAGGTGCTTCCCATGATACTGAATGCTCACTGAATTCTCCTTGTCCAGACCACAGTGGCATCCCAGAAGCAGACAAGAACAGTTTAGTGACTTAAGACCTTCAATGTTTTCACAGTAAGTTACTCATGGTTATTACAGAAAATCAAAGCCTAAGTACTCAAACTACCTAAGTGAAGGTCTTAAATTATTTTTTAATATTTATTTATTTATTTACTTTATTTTTGGCTGTGTTGGGTCTTAGTTACAGCACATGCGATCTTTGTTGCAACATACGGGATCTTTCACTGTGGCATGAAGGCTCTTCATTGCAGTGCAGGGGCTTTTCTCTAGTTGTGGCACGCCGGCTCAGGTGTGGCGCATGGGCTCCAGAGCACGTGGGCTCTGTAACTGTGGCACATGCACTATCTAGTCATGGCTCACATGCTCAGTAGTTGCAGCATGCAGGCTTAGTTGCCCCGTGGCATGTGGGATCTTAGTTCCCTGACCAGGGATCGAACCTGCATCCCCTGCACTGGAAGGCGGATTCTTAACCACTGGACCACCAGGGAAGTCCCAAAGGTCTTTAATTTTTAAGCTCCCAAATGGAACTTCTCTTCACCCTCACATACTTCTCATATGAAAGGGGGAAAATTTACTTAGGCATAGTTCAGAAAATTAAGTCAAAAGCTATTTCCTGAGCATTAATTATCCTTTTCCCAAACAACATAAAGAAAGCTTAGTGGAAATCATGTCTGGAAAGTAGAGGGCCTGATTCTCCTCTTTCCTCTTTGGTTTTTTTGCTCTTCTTTTGCAGGTTCTTCTTCCTCCTTCGACCCTCAACACTCTGTAATCACTCCAAGAATCAGTCCTAACTCTGCTTCTTAGCTTCCTTTTTAGTATTAAGAGAGAAAGTCCATATCCATGCTAATACTGTTCAAGGCACTGTGCTAGGCATGTGGCGGGGCGGGGGGCGGGGGGGGACCTTGACTTTGTACATTTGCATTTGCAAAGCATTTTATTGATATATCAGTGTTTCATGTTACTCTCTCAGCAACCTATGAATTAGGCAGAAGTGGTTATTATGAGTCCTCCTTTTACCCAACAAGGAAGAGATCCAGAAACTTGTGCAAGGTCACATGGCTATTCACCTTCAGATTGGAATGAGAACTCGAGAGTCTGACTCCTGGTTCAGTGCTCTTTCTGTGGTACTCTACTGCATCCGTCCATTCATCTGCAGTATTTTTAGCAATAACTAACTTTACTTACTTCCACAACACCCTTCACTATTAGGTTTTATTTATTCTTTCTCTTACTCATTCAACAAATATCAGTGCCTACTCTGCTGCTAGGTACTGAAGCACAGTGGTGAAAACACTGGGTCTGACTCCTACATCACATTATAAAAATATAATCACTTGCCAAATACATTACCAAGTTCAACCACTTGGTATCCCACTATAAGGATTCGGTATTCCCACGTGTGTAATCTCACTTAAATGAGTTAACAATGTGTCCTCTGAAATGAAAACCAAAAACACAAATGTATTAGGATAACATGAGTTAAGCCCAAATGTCCTTTAGTAGTAACTCTTTCTAACTAAATAATTCTCTTCAGCGCAACTGCCAAATTGACAAAAAATAAGAATATCAAATTAGAATCTGAAGAAAAATATCATCATACTGAAAATGAACAAAACTGAGCCCTCAGACCAAGATTTCTATAACTTTTAAAACTATATTAGCAATTATCTCAACAAGTAATATCAATTCCAAAACAAAAATACTGTAATTTCACCCTGATATAGGTTGCTAGCATTTAGTAATTTTTTTCTGGGAGAATTTCAATGTTTTGTCATAGAATTCAGCCTATAATTTCACAAAAGTTAGAATTTAAAGCAGTGATTGTTTTCATTTAAAGTTCATAAATTTCCACTGCAAGCATTAGCTACCACTGGCTCAGTAAGTACTATACGTATCTTGAAGAGCCTTTTGCTATAGAGAATTATATCACCAAGTCATCCTGCAAATTATTGTGCTAAAGCTGTGCTTCAAAAGCCTATCCCACGGAATACGGATATTCTTTAATAATCGGTGCTCTCAAAGGAGGCTTGAGACCCGTGAGACACGAGTAGAAGCAGCATACGTGGTAGTTGTCTCCGAGGGGCGGCAAGGAAAAAGGATTAGCCATGTCGGCTTTGATCAGAAAGGACAGCTAGGCATGGATCCTGCAAGTGGACAGCTTGTGCCAGGAGGGGTGGCAGAAGAGGCTAAACAAGCTCTTACAAACATGGGTGAAATTCTGAAAGCAGCAGGCTGTGACTTCACAAATGTGGTAAAAACAACGGTTTTGCTGGCTGACATAAACGACTTCAATACTGTCAATGACATCTACAAACAATATTTCCAGAGTAGTTTTCCTGCAAGAGCTGCCTACCAGGTTGCTGCTTTGCCCAAAGGAGGCCGTGTTGAGATTGAAGCAGTAGCTGTCCAAGGACCTCTCGTGACAGCATCGCTCTAAGTGGGCCCAGTGTTATTTAGTCTGGAATTTTAATAATGTTTTTAAATTAACATCTTAATTTTTACAGTATTTGTTGGAAAGTGTAAGGTTGACTGAAATATCTGAAGTTGTTATGGAAATACCATATAATAAGGGGAATTGAACAGGAGTTGAAGATTAATGATGAATCTAGTTACTGATGTTATAAATTACACTTCTGTAACACTCATTACTGGATGTGGGAAAAGAGACACACATTACATAGTTACTCAGAAAAATAAAAGTAAAGGGAAATAGCATGTAGGAAAGATGAGTTACTATTCCTGAGAAATAATAAAGAGCACACCTAATTCAATTAAACTATTAATTTAATGGTGTGAACTATTTAGTTCTCATGTCAGATACATGATTCTGCTTTTACTTGAGTAAAATTAAAGCATTTAAGTTTGAATGGTAGAGGTAAAGGAGAAGAAACTGGACCAAATTTTATATAGATAATATTTTTCTAATGGAAATAAAATAGCATGCAGATTTTCCTTTGTGTCATTCTGTTCATTTATTCTTTAAAAGTTTAATGTATACACTAAATCCTATTACCTAAATAAAGGTGGGGGAACTATGAAAAAAAAAAAAAAAAAAAAAAAAAGGAGGCTTAATGGTCAACTCAGTTTACCTTTGTTTTAAAAAAAAAATTTTTTTTTTTTACAGCAGAATTTCTCAAGGCCTGTAACACACTATTATGCCTAGTAAATCTCTAAAAGTAAAATATATAGTATTCCCCAAGGTCATTTATCCACTCAACTTTTTATTTTTATCATAGGTTGTTTTTTTATTATTATTTGATTTATTTAGTGCGACACCTACAGAAATTTGAAACACAGTTGGGAAATGTTACTGCAACATTTGTAGTCCATCTGCCTCGGTTAATGCCAATGACAAGTTCTGAATTTAGGAAAACAAATAAGGGCTCACAGTGAAGGTTAACTCTCTCTCACTGTGCTAAGAAATTAAATACTTTATTTCATTCGATCAACAAGACAATCTTGTCTGGCACAATGAGATAACCAAGGACCAAAAGCATATATTAGCATACTAATACTAAGCAGATTAATCAGTAACAGACAGGACTGGATCTCACAACTCTGTGATTCCCAACAAAGTGCTCTTTCCAGGACATAACAGATCTACCCTCCTAGAGATTAAAATTCCAAGTAATACTCCTAATGCCTGTTAGGTAAACCCATTTGTCTTTCACAAAGAAATGCAAGTAAACCAAAAAATAGACATTGAAGAAGCACTTTGGCAGATCAGAAGGATCGAAAAAGAGAGTCTGAATACCAGCTCTGGTACTAGCTATAAACTGCTTTCTTGCCAGTTGAGTAATAAACCAAAGAAAAGCGACCTTAAAATAAGTCTTCTTGCCCATCTTTTAAAAAAAAAAAAAGAACGAATGTTGTGGCTTGGCCTAGCTAAGGCCCATAATAAACAACAAACCATGCTGTCATTAGGTCCTCTAAATCCTTTCCAGTGCTAACTTACTTTATCTACTTCTTAATAAGTTTTACCTAGTTTCCTTAAAAGTCAAGTGAAAGGCACTCTTTTATCTAATTATTATCGTAATAACTCATAAGAATGATTTGAAATCAACCTCTTAACTCAGACATACACAAAAGAATTGTCTTCTTCATAAGATTAAGAGATAGCAACTGAAAAATAAAACTACAAAATTTATTCAAATCTAGCTATTGTATTTCCTACCAAAAATGATCACAAAATAAGTCCCTTTAGAAACAAATGGAAATCAGTTAAATATAAATTTTAAAAAGCTACTTTTATGAGCAATTTATTATAATCAAGTCTTCTGATGGCCACTTCACTATTACTATTCAGCTGCTAGTTTAGGGTAATAGCAGATCTAAGAGGATAAAATATTAACAAAAGTAACATATTGAAAAAAAAACCTAAGTGTCAAGATACAAATATTCAAACACAATGAAAAAAGAGAGACATGCCCACTCTTTTCATTTCTCAAAGATATAACTTTCCACACCTAGGAATAAACCTGACCAAGGTGGTGAAAGACATACTTGAGAACTATAAAACATTAATGAAGGAAATTAAAGAGGATTCAAAGAAATGGAAAGATATCCAATGCTCTTGGATTGGAAAAATTAATATTGTTAAAATGGCAATGCTACCCAAAGAAATCTACAGATTTAATGTGATCCCTATCAAAATACCCAAGACATTTTTCACAGAACTAGGAACAAATAATCCAAAAATTTATATGGAACCATAGAAGACCCAGAATTGCCAAAGCAATCCTGAGGAAAAAAATAAACAAAGCAGGAGGCATAACTCTTCCAGACTTCAGACAATACTACAAAGCTACAGTAATCTAAATAGTGTGGTACTGGTACAAAAACAGACATATGGATCAATGGAAAAAAATAGACAGCCCAGAAATAAACCCACACACCTATGGCCAATTAATCTTCGACAAAGGAGGCAAGAATATAAAATGGGAAAAAGACACTCTCTTCAGCAAGTGGTGCTGGGAAAGTTGGCCAGCTGCATGTAAATCAATGAAGTCAGAACATGCACAACATAAACCAAAATAAAACTCACACCATGCAAAAAACAAACTCAAAATGGCTTGAAGATTTAAACATAAGACCTGACACCATAGAACTCCTAGAAGAGAGCACAGGCAAAACATTCTCTGACATAAATTGTACCAATGTTTTCTTAGGTCAGTCTCCCAAGGCAATAAAAATAAAAACAAAAATAAACAAATGGGACCTAATCAAACTTTTGCACAGCAAAAGAAACCATGAAAAAAATTAAAAGTCAACCTACAGAATGGGGGAAAATATTTGCAAATGATGTGACAGACAAGGGCTTAATCTCCAAAATATACAAACAGCTCATACAACTCAACAACAAAAAGAACAAACAACCCAATCGAAAAATGGGCAAAAAGACCTTAATAGACATTTCTCCAAAGAGGACATATAAATGGCCAGTGGGCACGTGAAAAGATGCTCAACATCATTAATTATTAGAGGAATGCAAATCAAAACTATAATGAGGTACCACCTCACACCAGTCAGAATGTCCATCAGTAAAAAGTCTACAAATAACAAATGCTGGAGAGGGTACAGAGAAAATGAAACCCTCTTACCATGTTGGTGGGAATGTAAATTGATACAGCCACTGTGGAGAAAAATATGGAGGATCCTTAAAAATATAAAAATAGAGGAAACTTCCACAAGCCTCTTAGATAGCCTCACTGACCAGAGGGCAAACAGCAGAAGCAAGAAAAACTACAATCCTGCAGCCTGTGGAACAAAAACCACACTCACAGAAAGACAGATAAGATGAAAAGGCAAAGGGCTATGTACCAGATGAAGGAACAATATAAAACCCCAGAAAAACAACTAAATGAAGTAGAGATAGGCAATCTTCCAGAAAAAGAATTCAGAATGATGATAGTGAAGATGATCTAGGACCTCGGAAAAAGAATGGAGGCAAACATCGAGAAGATACAAAAAATGTTTAACAAAGACCTAGAATAATTAAAGAACAAACAAACAGAGATGAACAATAAAATAACTGAAATGAAAAATACACTAGAAGGAATCAATAGCAGAATAACTGAGGCAGAAGAACGGATAAGTGACCTGGAAGACACAATGGTGGAATTCACTGCTGAGGAACAGAATAAAGAAAAAACAATGAAAAGAAATGAAGACAGCCTAAGAGACTTCTGGGACAACATTAAATGCAACAACATTCGCATTATAGGATTCCCAGAAGGAGTACAGAAAGAGAAAGAACCTGAGAAAATATCTGAAGAGATTATACTTGAAAACTTCCCTAACATGGGAAAGGAAATATGCACCCAAGTCCAGGAAGCACAGAGAGTCCCATACAGAATAAACCCAAGGAGAAACACGCCAAGACACATAGTAATCAAATTGGCAAAAAGTAAAGACAAAGAAAAATTATTGAAAGCAGCAAGGGAAAAACGACAAATTACATATAAGGGAACTCCCATAAGGTTAACAGCTGATTTCTCAACAGAAACTCCACAAGCCAGAGGGAATGGCATAATAAAGTGATGAAAGGGAAGAAACTACAACCAAGATTACTCTACCCAGCAAGGATCTCATTCAGGTTCGATGGAGAAATCAAAAGCTTTACAGACAAGCAACAGCTAAGAGAATTCAGCACCACCAAACCAGCTCTAAAATAAATGCTAAAGGAACTTCTCTAAGTAGGAAACACAAGAGAAGAAAAGGACCTACAAAAACAAACCCAAAACACTTAAGAAAATGGTCATAGGAACATACATATCATTAATTACCTTAAATGTGAATGGATTAAATGCTCCAACCAAAAGACACAAGCTTGCTGAATGGATACAAAAACAAGTCCCATACATATGCTATCTACAAGAGACCCACTTCAGACCTAGGGACACATACAGACTGAAAGTGAGGGGATGAAAAAAGACATTCAATGCAAATGAAAATCCAAAGAAGGCTGGAGTAGCAATACTCATATGAGATAAAATACACTTTAAAATAAAGAATGTCACACGAGCCAGAAAGGACACTAAGTAATGATCAAGGGATCAATCCAAGAAGAAAATAAAACAATTATAAATATACATGCACCCAACATAGGAGCACCTCAATACATAAAGCAACTGCTAACAGCTCTAAAAGAGGAAATGGACAGTAACACAAGAATAATGGGGGACTTTAACACCTCACTTACACCAATGGACAGATCATTCAAACAGAAAATAAATAAGGAAACACAAGCTTTAAAAGACACAATAGACCAGATAGATTTAATTGATATTTATAGGAGATTCCAAAAACAGATTACACTTTCCTCTCAAGTGCAAATGGAACATTCTCCAGGATAGATCACATCATGGGTCACAAATCAAGCCTCAGTAAATTTAGGTAAACTGAAATCATATCAAGCATCTTTTCTGACCGCAACGCTATGAGATTAGAAATGAATTACAGGGAAGAAAACATAAAAAACACAAACACATGGAGGCTAAACAATACATTACTAAATAACCAAAAGATCACTGAAGAAATCAAAGAGGAAATCAAAAAATTCCTAGAGACAAATGACAATCAAAACATGATCATCCAAAACCTATGGGATGCAGCAAAACCAGTTCTAAGAGGGAAGTTTATAGCTATGCAAGCCTACCTAAAGAAACAAGAAAAACCTCAAATAAACAATCTAACCTTACAACTAAAGGAACTAGAGAAAGAAGAACAAACAAAACCCAAACTTAGCAGAAAGAAAGAAATCATAAAGATAAGAGCAGAAATAAATGAAATAGAAACAAAGAAAACAATAGCAAAGACCAATAAAACTAAAAGCTGCTTCTTTGATAAGATAAACAATACTGATAAACCATTAGCGAGACTCATCAAGAAAAAGAGGGAGAGCACTCAAATCAATAAAATTAGAAATGAAAAAGGAGAAGTTACAACAGACACCACAGAAATACAAAGCATCGTAAGAGACTATTATAAGCAACTCTATGCCAATAAAATGAACAACCTGGAAGAAATGGACAAATTCTTAGAAAGGTATAACCTTCCAAGACTGAACCAGGAAGAAACAGAATATATGAACAGACCAATCACAAGTAATGAAATTGAAACTGTGATTAAAAATCTTCCAAAAAAGAAAAGTCCAGGACCAGATGGCTTCACAGGTGAATTCTATCAAACATTTAGAGAAGAGCTAACACCCAACCTTCTCAAACTCTTCCAAAGAACTGCAGAGGAAGGAAAACTCCCAAACTCATTCTATGAGGCCACCATCACCCTGACACAAAAACCAGACAAAGATACTACAAAGAAAGATAATTGCAGAACAATATCACTGATGAATACTGATGCAAAAATCCTCGACAAGGGCTTCCCTGGTGGCGCAGTGGTTGAGAGTCCGCCTGCTGATGCAGGGCACACGGGTTCCTTTCCCGGTCCGGGAAGATCCCACATGCCAAGGAGCGGCTAGGCCCGTGAGCCATGGCCACTGGGCCCGCACGTCCGGAGCCTGTGCTCCGCAATGGGAGAGGTCACAACAGTGAGAGGCCCGCGTATCTACCACAAAAAAAAAAAAAAAAACAGAATCCAACAACACATTAAAAGGCTCATACACCATGATCAAATGGGATTTATCCCAGAGATGCAAGGATTCTTCAATATACACAAATCACTCAGTGTGATACACCACATTAACAAACTGAAGGAGAAAAACCATATGATCATCTCAACAGATTCAGAAAAAGCTTTTGACAAAATTCAACACCCACTTATGATAAAAACTCTCCAGAAAATGGGCATAGAGGGAACTTGCCTCAACATAATAAAGGCCATATACGACAAACCCACAGCAAACATCATTCTCAATGGTGAAAAACTAAAAGCATTTCCTCTAAAAGCAGGAACAAGAAAAGGACCACTCTCACCACTATTATCCAACATAGTTTTGGAAGTCCTAGCCATGGCATTCAGAAAAGAGAAAGAAATAAAAGGAATACAAATTGAAAAAGAAAAAGTAAAACTGTCACTGTTTGCAGACGACATGATAATATACATAGAGAATCCTAAAGATGCCACCAGAAAACTACTAGAGCTAATCAATGAATTTGGTAAAGTTGCAGGATACAAAATTAATGCACAGAAATCTCTTGCACTCCTATACACTAATGATGAAAAATCTGAAAGAGAAATTAAGGAAACACTCCCATTTACCACCGCAACAAAAACAATACAATACCTAGGAATAAACCTACTTAGGGAAACAAAAGACCTGTATGCAGAAAACTATAAGACACTGATGAAAGAAAGTAAAGATGATACCAACAGATGGAGAGATATACCATGTTCTTGGATGGGAAGAATCAATATTGTGAAAATGACTATACTATCCAAAGCAATCTAAAGATTCAATGCAATCCCTATCAAATTATCAATGGCATTTTTTACAGAACTACAACAAAAAATCTTAATATTTGTATGGAGACACGAAAGACCCCAAATAGCCAAAGCAGTCTTGAGGGGAAAAAACGGAGCTGGAGGAATCAGACTCCCTGACTTCAGACTATACTACAAAGCTACAGTAATCAAGACCATGTGGTACTGGCACAAAAACAGAAATACAGATCAATGGAACAGGATAGAAAGCCCAGAGATAAACCCACGTACCTATGGTCAACTAATCTATGACAAAGGAAGCAAGGATATACAATGGAGAAAAGACAGTCTCTTCAATAAGTGGTGCTGGGAAAACTGGACAGCTACATGTCAAAGAATGAAATTAGAACACTCCCTAACACCATACACAAAAATAAATTCAATATGGATTGGAGACATAAATGTAAGACCGGGCACTATAAAAGCCTTAGAGGAAAACATAGGCAGAACACTCTTTGACATAAATCACAGCAAGATATTTTTTGATCCACCTCCTAGAGTAATGGAAATAAAAACAAAAATAAACAAGTGGGACCTAATGAAACTTCAAAGCTTTTGCACAGCAAAGGAAACCATAAACAGGATGAAAAGACAACCCTCAGAATAGGAGAAAATACTTGCAAATGAATAATAGGACAAAGGATTAATCTCCAAAATATATAAACAGCTCATGCAGCTCAATACTAAAGAAACAAACAAACCAATCCAAAAATGGGCAGAAGACCTAAATAGACATTTCTCCAAAGAAGACATACAGATGGCCAAGAAGCAGATAAAAAGCTGCTCAACATCACTAATTATTAGAGAAATGCAGATCAAAACTACAATGAGGTATCACCTCACACCAGTTAGAATGGGCATCATCAGAAAATCTACAAACAACAAATGCTGGAGAGGGTGTGGAGAAAAGGGAACCCTCCTGCACTGTTGGTGGGAATATAAATTGATACAGCCACTATGAAGAACAGTATGGAGGTTCCTTAAAAAACTAAAAATAGAATTACCATATGACCCAGCAGTCCCACTAGTGGGCATATACCCAGAGAAAACCATAATTCCAAAAGACACATGCACCCCAATGTTCACTGCAGCACTATTTACAATAGCCAGGTCATGGAAGCAACCTAAATGCCCATCGACAGACAAATGGATAAAGAAGTTGTGGTACATACATACAATGGAATATTACTCAGCCATAAAAAGGAACAAAATTGAGTCATTTGTAGAGATGTGGATGCATCTAGAGACTGTCATACAGAGTGAAGTAAGTCAGAAAGAGAAAAACAAATATCGTATATTAACGCATATATGTGGAACCTAGAAAATGGTACAGATGAACTGGTTTGCAGAGCAGAAACTGAGACACAGAAGTAGAGAACGTATGGATACCAAGGGGGGAAGCAGCGGGGGTGGGGGTTGTGGTGGGGTGAATTGGGAGATTGGGATTGACATATATACACTAATATGTATAAAATGGATGACTAATAAGAAAAGAAATAAACATTAAAAAAAAAGAAAACTAAAAATAGAACTAGCATATGATCCAGCAATCCCATTCCTGGGCATATACCCAGAGAAAACCATAATTCAAAAAGATACATGCACCCCAATGTTCACTGCAGCACTATTTACAATAGCCAGGACATGGAAGCAACCTAAATGTCCACCAACAGAGGAATGGATAAAGAAGATGTGGTATATATATACAATGGAATATTACTCAGCCATAAAAAAGAACAAAACAATGCCAGTTGCAGCAACATGGATGCAACTGGAGATTATCATACTAAATAAAGTAAGTAAGAAAGAGAAAGACAAATACCATGTGATATCACTTATATATGGAATCTAAAATATGGCACACAAACAAACCTATCTACAAAACAGAAACAGACTCACAGACAGAGAGAACAGACTTATGGTTGCCAAGGGCGAGGGAGGTGAGGGAGAGAAGGACTGGGAGTCTAGAATTAGCAGATGCAAACTAGTACATATAGGATGCATAAACAAAAAGGTCCTACTGTATATTATAGGGAACTATATTCAATATCCTGTGATAAGCCATAATGGAAAAGAATATTTTAAAAAGCATGTCAAGAAAAAAAGAGACTTTCCAAATGTGGAAAAGAAAAAATAAGATATACAGAAATGTAAGGCTACACTATACTGAACATTTCCCACTGTGGTGATTAGGTTAACCAAATGGTACATCCATCAGTGTAATGCATGCAATCCTGACTTTCAGACATTTCACCTTCATAAAATCCATACTTTCATATAAATATACTGACACCTTTAAACTGCATTTCATATACACACACAAACTCTGGCAAGAAGAACAGGTATCTCAAAGCGTCCAGCTCACATAGGCAAGCATCCACTTACCAAACTCAACCTCCCTCCCACTCCATCACCTGCATCTCAGCTCCTCTCTCTCTTTTCCCTGCAGAGCTGCAGGGGTCACTGGTTGGCAGGAATATTTGGGCTAGTTAATCACTTGCCAGCCAGGTAGTCAGGACCCAAGAAGCAGCACCTGCACAAACCATAATTAGATATTTTACAACATTTTTTTAGTACTCTGGAGTAAAAGAACTCCAGATAAGATAGATAAGGCAATGGGAAAAATTTTAGACATTCAACTTTCTAATAAGTTCTTATGAAAGTAATATGTTGAAAGTAAGAAATACTTTCTACATTATTAAAATCTCAAAATCTAAAGGAGAATAAAAGAAACTATCACAGCAAGTTACCTTTGTATACTCAATAAATGTTTCCTAAAGTTGCTTTTCTCACTTCAAATTTTACCAATTATTATAGCACTACTCTCCGGTAAACTATTTTCCAATCAAAGTTCAAGGAAAGTAAAAATCCTTAATGTTAAAGTTAATGTAAAAATCCTTAATATTAAAATCTTCATAACTGAGCATGTAAATTGTCAATAAACAAGATGAAAACAGGAAAGGTTTACAGTTTTTAAAACCTGATGTCAATAAAGAGATTTTAGATATGACACTAAAAGCCCATTTGTCTTCCATAAAAGAAAAATATGATAAACTAGACTTCACCAAAATTATCAATAAAAATTTTTCCTTTGTGAAAGACACTGTTAAGAGAATGAAAAGATAAGCTACACACTGGGAGAAAATATTTACAAACCACATATCTGACAAAGAATTATATTCAGAACAAAAGAAGAACTCTCAAAACTCAACAGTGAGAAAACAAACTACCCACTGAAAAAATGGGCAAAAGATGGTCTCAGTAGGTTAAATACTCTATGATTCTCTTTATAAGACATTCTCAAAAAGACAAAATTATAGTGGTAGAGAGTGGATCAGTGGACTAAGGGGTGCCAGGGACTAAGGCGTGGGGAGAAGAGTGTAAAACAGGGAAAGCAGAGGGAGTTTTTGAGGCTGATGGAACTGTTATGTTTCCTGATTATGGTAGAGAATATATGAATCTATTCATGTGTAAAGATTCATAGACTTATACAATAAAAAAAGTCAATTCTACTGTTTGTTAACTTAAAAAGTAACACAAAGGAAAATATTGCCTCTTTCCAGCCTTCTCTCAAATCCCTACTATAGTGCAGGCTCTGTGCTAGGCACCAAGAACACAAAGTTAAAAAGACAAGAGTTTGCCCTCAGAGGGGGAGGCAAAAAAACACAATATGATACAGGCTTTAATGGAGGAATATACAATACACACAGAGTTCCACACTTAAGAAAGGCTTCCTGTAGAAATCAAAAGCTTTACAGACAAGCAAAAGCTAAGAGAATTCAGCACCACCAAACCAGCTCTACAGCAAATGCTAAAGGAACTTCTCTAAGTGGGAAACACAAGAGAAGAAAAGGATCTACAAAAACAAACCCAAAACAATTAAGAAAACAGTCATAGAAACATACATAACGATAATTACCTTAAACGTGAATGGATTAAATGCTCCAACCAAAAGACACAGGCTCACTGAATGGATACAAAAACAAGACCCATATATATGTTTTCTACAAGAGACCCACTTCAGACCTAGTGACACATACAGACTGAAAGTGAGGGGATGGAAAAAGATATTCCACGCAAATGGAAATCAAAAGAAAGCCGGAGTAGCTATACTCATATCAGATAAAATAGAATTTAAAATAAAGATCGTTACAAGAGACAAGGAAGGACTATACATAATGATCACGGGATCAAACCAAGAAGAAGATATAACAATTATAAATATATATGCACCCAACATAAGAGCACCTCAATACACAAGGCAACTGCTAACAGCTATAAAAGAGGAAATCGACAGTAACACAAGAATAGTGGGGGACTTTAACACCTCACTTACACCAATGGACAGATCATCAAAAATGAAAATTAATAAGGAAACAGAAGCTGTAAATGACACAACAGACCAGATAGATTTAATTGATATTTATAGGACATTCCATCCAAAAACAGCTGATTACACTTTCTTCTCAAGTGCGCACTGAATATTCTCCAAGATAGATCACAACTTGGGTCACAGATCAACCCACAGTAAATTTAAGAAAACTGAAATCATATCAAGTATCTTTTCTGACCACAATGCTATGAGATTAGAAATGAATTACAGGGAAAAAAAACATAAAAAACACAAACACATGGAGGCTAAACAATACGTTACTAAATAACCAAGAGATCACTGAAGAAATCAAAGAGGAAATCAAAAAATACCTAGAGACAAATGACAATGAAAACGTGACGATCCAAAACCTGTGGGATGCACCAAAAGCAATTCTAAGACGGAAGTTTATAGCTATGCAAGCCTACCTAAAGAAACAAGAAAAATCTCAAGTAAACAATCTAACCTTACACCTAAAGGAACTAGAGAAAGAAAAACAAACAAAACCCAAAGTTAGCAGAAGGAAAGAAATCATAAAGATCAGAGCAGAAATAAATGAAATAGAAACAAAGAAAACAATAGCAAACATCAATAAAACTAAAAGCTGGTTCTTTGAGAAGATAAACAAAATTGATAAATCATTAGCCAGACTCATCAAAAAAAAAGGGAGAGGACTCAAATCAATAAAATTAGAAATGAAAAAGGAGAAGTTACAACAGACACTGCAGAAATACAAAGCATCGTAAGAGACTATTACAAGCAACTCTATGCCAATAAAATGGACAACGTGGAAGAAATGGATAGATTCTTAGAAAGGTATAACCTTCCAAGACTGAACCAGGAAGAAACAGAAAATATGAACAGACCAATCACAAGTAATGAAATTGAAACTGTGTTTAAAAATCTTCCAACAAAGAAAAGTCCAGGACCAGATGGCTTACCAGGAGAATTCTATCAAACATTTAGAGAAGGGCTAACACCCATCCTTCTCAAACTCTTCCAAAGAACTGCAGAGGAAGGAACACTCCCAAACTCATTCTGTGAGGCCACCATCACCCTGATACCAAACCAGAGAAAGATACTACAAAAAAACAGAATCACAGAACAATATCACTGATGAATATACATGCAAAAATCCTCAACAAAATAATAGCAAACAGAATCCAACAATACATTAAAAGGATCATACACCATGACCAAGTGGGATTTATACCAGGGATGCAAGGATTCTTCAATATATGCACATCAATCAATGTGATACACCATATTAACAAATTGAAGAATAAAAACCATATGATCATCTCAATAGATGTAGAAAAAGCTTTTCACAAAATTCAACACCCATTTATGATAAAAACTCTCCAGAAAGTGGGAATAGAGGGAACCTACCTCAACATAATAAAGGCCATATACGACAAACCCACAGCAAACAACATTCTCAATGGTGAAAAACTGAAAGCATTTCCTCTAAGATCAGGAACGAGACAAGGATGTCCACTCTCACCACTATTATTCAACATAGTTTTGGAAGTCCTAGCCACAGCAATCAGAGAAGAAAGAGAAATAAAAGGAATACAACTTAGAAAAGAAGAAGTAAAACTGTCACTGTTTGCAGGTGACATGATACTATACATACAGAATCCTAAAAATGCCACCAGGAAACTACTAGAGCTAATCAATGAATTTGGTAAAGTTGCAGGATACAAAATTAATGCACAGAAATCTCTTGCATTCCTATACACTAATGATGAAAAATCTGAAAGAGAAATTAAGGAAACACTCCCATTTACCACCGCAACAAAAACAATACAATACCTAGGAATAAACCTACTTAGGGAAACAAAAGACCTGTATGCAGAAAACTATAAGACACTGATGAAAGAAATTAAAGATGATGCCAACAGATGGAGAGATATACCATGTTCTTGGATGGGAAGAATCAATATTGTGAAAATGACTATACTACCCAAAGCAATCTACACATTCAATGCAATCCCTATCAAATTACCAATGGCATATTTTACAGAACTAGAACAAGTCATCTTAATATTTGTATGGAGACACGATAGACCCCAAATAGCCAAAGCAGTCTTGAGGGGAAAAAACGGAGCTGGAGGAATCAGACTCCCTGACTTCAGACTATACTACAAAGCTACAATAATCAACACAATATGGTACTGGCACAAAAACAGAAACAGAGATCAATGGAACAAGATAGAAAGCACAGCAATAAACCCACACACCTATGGTCAACTAATCTATGACAAAGGAGGCAAAGATATACAATGGAGAAAAGACAGCCTCTTCTATAAGTGGTGCTGGGAGAACTGGACAGCTACATGTAAAAGAATGAAATAGAACACTCCCTAACACCATACACAAAAATAAATTCAATATGGATTAGAGACCTAAATGTAAGGCTGGACACTATAAAACTCTTAGAGGAAAACACAGGAAGAACACTCTTTGACATAAATCACATCAAGATCTTTTTTGATCCACCTCCTAGAGTAATGGAAATAAAAATAAACAAGTGGGACCTAATGAAACTTCAAAGCTTTTGCACAGCAAAGGAAACCATAAACAAGACGAAAAGACAAACCTCAGAATGGGAGAAAATATTTGCAAAGGAATCAACGGACAAAGGATTAATCTCCAAAATATATAAACAGCTCATGCAGCTCAATACTAAAGAAACACACAACCCAATCCAAAAACGGGCAGAAGACCTAAATAGACATTTCTCCAAAGAAGACATACAGATGGCCGAGAAGCACATGAAAAGCTGCTCAACATCACTAATTATTAGAGAAATGCAGATCAAAACTACAATGAGGTATCACCTCACACCGGTTAGAATGGGCATCATCAGAAAATCTACAAACAACAAATGCTGGAGAGGGTGTGGAGAAAAGGGAACCCTCTTGCACTGTTGGTGGGAATGTAAACTGATACAGCCACTATGAAGAACAGTATGGAGGTTCCTTAAAAAACTAAAAATAGAATTACCATATGACCCAGCAATCCCACTACTGTGCATATACCCAGAGAAAAGCAGACTTCAAAAAGACACATGCACCCCAATGTTCATTGCAGCACTATTTACAATAGCCAGGTCATGGAAGCAACCTAAATGCCCATCGACAGACGAATGGATAAAGAAGTTGTGGTACATATATACAATGGAATACTACTCAGCCATAAAAATGAACGAAATTGAGTCATTTGTTGAGACGTGGATGCATCTAGAGACTGTCATACAGAGTGAAGTAAGTCAGAAAGAGAAAAACAAATATCGTATATTAATGCAGGTATGTGGAACCTAGAAAAATGGTAAAGATGAACCAATTTGCAGGGCAGAAGTTGAGACTCAGATGTAGAGAACAAACGTATGGACACCATGGGGGTAAAACCGTGGTGGGGTGGGGATGGTGGTGTACTGAATTGGGCGATTGGGATTGACATGTATATACTGATGTGTATAAAACTGATGACTAATAAGAACCTGCGATATAAAAAAACAAACAAACAACTAATACTAAACTTTCTTTGGGTTATTTGTATGGAAATATGTTAATATAAATGTTTCAGACATTACATGAAATTTCTAAAAATCTTATATGTTCTGGTATAATGTTATAAGTCATAATTCTAGTTATTACTTTAAAATGTATATCTCAGAAATAACTAAATTTCCTTGTCAATTGCATTATTATGAACTTTCATCAAATCTTTAACCATGGTCATTTTTAAGTCTTTTGTCATTTACAGACTGTTCTGGATGTACTCTGATGCTTTCCCCAAAATTTTCCTATAAAAGGGTTTCATCTTCAAGGAATTCATGGAAAAGACTCTGACAAGTACAGGTTTCTGGTAACTGACTATACTGCTTAACTGAATGAATAAGCATTTTCAGAACTCTAATGGAAAACTAATGAATTAATAAAAGTGCTAACAAAAGATCAAGAGGAAAAAAAATTAATTACATGGGACTGAGTGAACTGATGAGGATGATTATAATTTTTGTGACTTTTTGTTTGAATAAAAAAAAAAAGCCACCCGGACTCAGAGGCAAAAAATATACAAATCAGTTTTCACTGCAAAGTAAAGGAACTGTTACAGTGGAGGATTACTGGACTGAATGTCAATGTTATGACATAGTATGAGTGTGTCTCGTGTTTGGTAATTGCAATCATTGTTGCTTTTGTTGTGGTCATCCATTTACAATGCTTGGTGTCAGTTTATTTATCTCTTGTAAAAATAAAATACAGTGTGTGTGTGTGAGTTGTGGGGAAAAAAAAGGAAACGTTTAAATTCCTGATTCTGGTTTTGTACAACTGTATAATTAATGGTGATGATCATATTATAAGGGCAGATTTATATGTGTGGAGGAGGTGGTGGTGATGGGGAGGCCCAAATAGAAATTACAAATAAAGGAAATAAAATTCAAAAAGGTTTCCTGTAGAACACAAGGCAGAAGCTAACACTTCAGATGAACAGGGACTGCCAAGACAAAAGGAAAGAACATTCCAGACAGAGGAAACAGCATCTAACAGAGAGGTATTTAAGAATGCAGGGTACCAGCATACTTAGAAAACTACAAATAATTATCTTCCCAAGCACAAGCAGGCCATACAAGAATGTGCTCAGGAATTGAAAGCAGGTTCCCTCTAAGCAATACAAATAGTGCCTGAATATGAAGCTTTGGAAATGGCAGATTTCAGATTCAAGTCAAGCTGAGTACTTCTATTCATTCCTTGCTCCCCTTTGTTCACATCATCCTAATCACTGTAGTATACTTGCATCTATCACTTTTGCCAAGCTACGGTACAGCCACAGCCTCTAACAAAATATGTTTAGGTATTCAGCACAGCACTGGGATTAAAAACCCAGTCTACCAGGGTTCAAATCTAGACTCCATAATTTGCTAGTTGTGTGACCCTAGGCAAGTTACTTAACCTGTCTGTGCTTCAATTTTCTCACAATAAAGTGAGAATAATAATTGCAGCTGCTCATCAGGCTGCTATGAAAAATGTACTAATTTATATAAAGTGCTTAGAATAGAGCTTGACTCATAGAAAGCACCACAGAAGTGTCTGCTATTAATACTCAGTAAACATTAGCTATGTAAAATAAAGACATGTAATTCTCACAGTTTGAAAACAAACCCAAATTACTTTAAGTATGTGCAAGACCTGCACACTGAAAACTAGAAAATATGGTTCAAATTAAAGAGCTAAATACATGGAAGATGTGCGCTCATGGATCAGAAGATTCAATACTGTTTAAAGATACCAATTCTTCTGAAACTGATCTACATTCTCAATGTAATCCCAATCAAAATCTGGGTAGGCATGTTTGTAGAACTTGACAAGCTGTCTCCAAACTTTTTATGAAAATGCAAACAATCTAGAATAGCCAAAACAATTTTGAGAAAGAAAAAGAAAGAGGACTAAGACTACCAGATTTCAACTTAGTATAAAGGTATAATAAACAAGGCTGTGTGCTATTAAGAGAAATAAAAGCCCACATTTGTACAGAGACTTGTATATACGTGTTCATAATAGCTGTATTAACAGCCAAAAACTGGAAACAACCCAAATGTCCATCAGCAGGTGGATGGATTAATTGTAGTATAACCATACAAGGGAATACTGGTCAGCAATAAAAGAGAATAAAAATACACAACATACGGGACTTCCCTGATGCCGGAGTGATTAAGAATCCGCCTGCCAAGGCAGGGACACGGGTTCGAGCCCTGGTCCGGGAAGATCCCACATGCCACGGAGCAACTAAGCCTGTGCGCCACTACTGAGCCTGTGCTCTAGAGCCCGCAAGCCACAACTACTGAAGCCTGCGCACCTAGAGCCCGTGCTCTGCAGCAAGAGAAGCCACGGCAATGAGAAGCCTGCGCACCGCAACAAAGAGTAGCCCCGGCTCACCGCAACTAGAGAAAGCCCGCAGCAACAAAGACCCAACGCAGCCAAAAGTAAATAAATAAAAAATAAATTTATTAAAAAAAAATACACAACACAGATGAATCTCAAGTAATCATACTGAGTTAAAGAAGTTGGATCCCTCCCCCCCAAAAAAGCACTGTATATGATTCCTTTTATATAACATTCTAGAAAATACAGCCTAATCTACAACGACAGAAAACTGACTAGTGGTTGCCTAGGGAAAGGGGGTGGGGAGAGCGGACTGACTGCAAAGGAGCATGAGGGAACTCCTGCAGTGATGTCTGTGGTGGTTACACAATTACAGACATTTGTCAAAACTAAACAAACTACATACACTTAAAATTGGTGAATTTTACCGTATATAAATTACGTCTCAATATAAACAACATAAAGTCATAAGGCAAACCATCTTTTAAAAATAAAAACATACCTTTTTCTTTCTATATTCATGGAAAGAATACAGGCAAGAATTACCATTCACTTAATACTGTTGAGAAATCTATATTACATTATGAGAATTTTGTAACCTTAGCATGATGATACAACCAAAAACACTGCTAATGGTTCTTTCATATCTGTGTCTCCTTTAACTAAAGACTCAATGGAATTCTACAAGAGAATTTTCCAATCCTGAACAGAAGTACTTATTCTAGTTGAAAATTAATAAGCAACACAGAGTTTAACTAGGAAATCCATTAGCAAGCTTGTAACTGGCCATAAGGTTATCTAAGCCTGACAGGTTCCAGAGAATTGAGGGGGAAAAAAAAAAGTATAAAGGAGATTTAAGAACATGAAACAGCTCTTATGCTACTCAAAATTTAGCAATGGTATTCCGCATGATTCTAATTCTACTCCTACATAAAGAACCCTGCAAGGATCAAGAATACAGAGATTGTTCCTTAAAGCTAGAAGTCAGTCAGTAATAGGAAACATAAAGAAGACATTTTTATCTTATGAAGTTCTCTCAGGGGAGCACTACTTACCTGATTAATTCTCCTGAGTTAAGCTGTTTTTCTCCTTAAGTCTCAAAAAATAACAAATATTTTGCTTATTTTATAATACTGTGGTTGTCTTTTAAGTATATATCAGTATTAACCCTCAATCCTTAAAATTAGAAAACAAAATCTGTACAGTAAGTAATAAATGACGTAAATATTTACAAGGAGAAAAAAAGGCATTGTAAGCAATTTCCAGTTAAACAACCAAAGCAATACGTAGCATGCATATTATATGGATTTGGTTAGAACAGGCAATGTGCTACTTTATCTTCTAATTTATGCTGTCATATAAGTTAGTTCACAGCTTAAGATATTTAAGATCTCAATTAGGTTAACCTTTCCTTTTGTAAATTAAGAATACAAGTAATAATCATACTCAGTGTTTCCTATTCAAGTTCCACACACATTCACACCTTCAGGCCTTAATGGGCTCTATTCCTTCTACCTACCCTTCTACCTACGATGCCCACCTCCATTTATCCCACCCATCTAGATCCTTCCCATCTCTCACCACCTATCTTAATTGGTACATGTTCCCTGATCCCTTGGGCCAGAAGCAATCTCTCTGTCTTCTAAAATCCCATAGCCCTTTTCTGTAGTCTCTTATGGCATTTAACACTTTCTATCCTGTACTATACTTCTTTAAGTCCAGTAAACACTTTTCTACTAGGAGTATCCTTGAAAGGAAGGTCCACACTTTATTCAGCCTTGTATCCCTAGGAGCACGTAGTGCCTGAAACTAAACATTTATTGGGTGTGTTTAGAGAAGAAATAGAGAGGAAAACGTTCAACAATATTTTTTTAGGCATTCTGTGCCCCACTGCCTTAGGAGATATAAAAGGAAACAAATATCAATGATAGAGACCTGCTCTAAATCTACTAAGAGACATAGACATGTAAAAAGATTAATACAATATAACTGTGATAAGTGTTATAATAAGAGATAAACAGGGTGCTGTGAGGGGAACATTACGTATGTTGAAGACTGTTCTAATTCCACAAACTATGTTAGGAAACCAGTCTAGATTTTTGAAGGTCCCAAAGACTAGAAAGGTTTCAAGAGTGGTATAATAAGAGCCCCCTTAATCTTAAAATTTTTTCTTAACCTGAAACTAACACTCCACCTATATAGTAACCTTACTTGCAAACAGGGAGTAACAAATTTCTCTCTATTCTTGGTACAGCCCTCTGCAATAACCAGGCCTGGTCTTTTTATATTTACACAAATTTGCTCATCTCATCCTCTCACACTTGTCTGAATTGTGCACCATTTCCATAAGGCATGTGCCATTCCCATGCCCCAAACTCTGCTTATCTAAATCTATTTAACCTTTAAGGTTCTTCTGAAAGCCCACTTCTAAGCTATCACCCAAGATTACTACATCCCCCAAATGTATATTGTACCATTACTGCTATCTATACCTCTCTCTCTTTTTTTTTTTTTTTTTTTTTTTATGGTACGCGGGCCTCCCACCGCCGCGGCCTCTCCCGCCGCGGAGCACAGGCTCCGGACGCACAGGCCCAGCGGCCACGGTTCACAGGCCCAGCCGCTCCGCAGCACGCGGGATCCTCCCGGACCGGAGCACGAACCCGTTTTAACAATTAATGATAATGATAAAGTTAATTCTTAACATTTTATACAACTTGGAGTTAAACAGAACTGATCTCAAACCCCATTTGTGCTACCACCTTGCAACGTGAAGCTGGGCAAGCCACAACACTCTCTTGAACCTTAGTTTCCTCATTATTAAAATTAGTATTAAATTGGGTGATGTGTACAACATGCCTAATATACACATACATTCCTACTACATACATGTATATAGATATTTAATTTTAATATTCTTATTTTATATTTAATACTCATATTTAACGTTATTACTATTATTTTCCAAGAAGGGAGATGCAAACTCTCTCTAAAACTCAAGGCAAGAGCAATGAAACATGAACAAAGTGGGTACTAAAAACTGGATCAATTAGTTGATGTAAAGGAGCCTCACAACTTTTAAATGTGCCCTCAAGACAACTCACACAAGACACCATCAGCAGAATTTCTCATGTCTTCTACTGAAAACCATGAAAAACTCAGAGGCAGAAAGACATAGAGGTCTTACGATGGTGGCCCTACCACTTACATACTTCCCAAGAGTTTATCTTCCTCAGTGCAACCCTGAAGCTGTATAAAAGGTCAAAGGAAGAAATATCTTCTTTTACGTAAATCAAATAGTACATAAATTTAACATTTTTTTTAACCTGCATTATCCCTCGGAGGCAAGCAAAACCACTTCTGCAAATTTCAGCCTCAGAAGAGAAAGTCCAAGTGGGATGGGGCTGAATCATCAATTTAAAATGACCAACGTTTGCCCCACCCTGGAATGGGGACACTACCGCGACCGTTTCCAGCGTTGTCCGGGACATCCCACGCTCTGCCCCCACCCCATCCTTCCTTAAGCCCTCACCTCGGACGCTTGTCCCGGCACTAGGCGCAGCCAGTCCCACCCTCGGCTCTGACCCGACGTCAGGCATCCCCACACCAGGGTCCACACCCGTCTCTCGTCCCAATTCAGACTCTTACCCCACCCAGACAACTGCACTCACCCGGGCGGTGACCTTATACACCGTGTAGCCCCTCGGGTGTCGCTGGGGCTCGGTGACAGTGTAGAAACGGGCCAGGTCGGCACCCCGCTCTCGGGGAGAGGTCATCCTCCCGCCGCCTCTGCCGCCGCCGCTTGCCGGGGACCATCAGTGCAACCCGACACCGCCGCGGCCCGGATTTTCTAAGTAGTGGCCAGGCGGCGAGGGGGCGGTAGCTCGGCTGCGGCGCCTCCGCCGCAGCGCTCTGCTTCCGGGTTGGCGGGAAAGCTTCCGGGTCAGGCCGGGGCGCCAATTCTGGGGAAGAAGTGGTTTCACCTGAGATACGGACCCTAATTAGGGCCTGACCCTGGCAAATGGGCTGGAATCAGGCAGTAGAACTGCCTGTAACGGGATGGAGGGATACCCGAGCCTAGCATCTTCTTTCCTTCCCTACTGACGACCCATCGGTTTAAATACCCACAACACCTGAACTCTCTGCCTGACATAATTCTTCCTTCTTTCTAAGACAAATCCCGTAAACCTGTGCATATGTCTTTATACCACCACAGCAAGCTCCCAAATGTTTAAAAAAAAAAAAAATAGAGCCTGCCTGTTAGAGTTTTACAAGGATTAAGTTGCGACCCACTGCAGTAGCCCACTGACAGTAGGCCCTGCGGGGAATTCAAGCTGGGGAAAATTAGGACGTATTCCCTGCTTTGGGTATACTAACCCTTAGATAGTTAAGATGCATATCCGAGGGAAATTTTCACAGGTTCTTGCACCTTTCCATACATACAAAAGCACTAAAATCATTAACTTGAGATAGCTGTTCTGTGTGATTAGCAGTAATCTTTTGATGCTTGACTTCATGTTTTTCCCAGCAAAAAAAAAAATCATATATAACCTGGCTCCTCCCTTACCTCTTTGGAGCAGTTTCTCAGAGCTATCTGAGAGGCTGTCTCCTGAGCTATAGTACTCAAAGCGGTCCCTGAATAAAACTGAAACTGATTATTCTCACATTGTGTGTATTTTTTAGTTGACACAGCCCTATATCAGTTTTAAACATCATCCCTTCATGTTCTAAAAGCTGGAATCTGTGTCTGGCTGGGGAGGTCGGGTTGGGGAGTGGGTGGGAATCACCTGACCTCAGAAAGCTACTAGGAAGATAGAGTTTCCTATCTCAATTCCTTGCTATCCACTGCTTGGCAATTATTCTACCTTACTTTGATCAAGATTTTCTCTTTCCCCCATAACATTCATTCCAAGCATTTGCCATTCTCCTTAACTCTCTATTCCTCTATTCCTCTCCTTAACTCTCTATTCCTTGCCTCCCTACCCTTTGGCCCCTCCTGCTTTACAGGAGGAAAAAAGTTCTTAGTACCAACCCCTCCATCTTGACACATTTCTATACAGACATATCCCTACCTCGTTTTTCAGGACTAATCACTCTTCCTGTGCCCTGATATTCATCCTCATTGGCAGACCTAAAGACATTGTTCCATCGATGACATCCCAACTCTGCTCTCTGTACCTTTAATCTATTCCTTATCACTGGCTCCTTCTTCTCATCCCATGTATGCCTAAATCTATCTATCATTCATTCATTAAACCTGAATTCACCACCTACTATGTGCCAGACATCATGCTAATTAGGCATTGGAGTTACAAAGTCCCTGCTCTTAAGAACCATCTAGTAAGAAAAAACAGAGAACAATTAAACTATATTGTTGTAAATAGTATAACAGATGTATATATGGAGTGCTACAGAGCACATCTAATTAATATTGGAAGATTAGCTAAGGTTTTTCTGATACAGGGGAAACTATGGCTGAATCTTGAAAGAGAGATAGGAATTAGCCAGGCAGAGAAGAGAATAAAGGACATCATTCATGTTGTCTTTTCCCCTGCTTCTTTCTTTCTCCTTCCCCTCTTTGTCAAAGTTGTTTAAGTTGTTTTCAAAGTAATCTGCATCAATAGTCGAATATTCATCACACATTCATACATTCATGAATATCATACATTCATTCCCATATTCACTTCACTACTACACTGCTACTGTGAAACTGCTTTGAAAAAAGTTTCTAATGACCTTATCTTACCCAGTATTTCCAAACTTTGAACGTTTCTGATCATTTCCACCTTTTCAAAACTCTTCTATGTCCTTAGTATAGGAGTCAGCATTCTCTTGCTTTTTCCTTTTACACTCTGAGTCATTCACTCCTTTTCAATCTCCTTTGTTGATTTCTCCTCCTTCTGGGAAACTTTAATGTCCTTGTTCCTCAGAATTTTGCCTTTGATCCTTTGTTCTTTATTCCCATTGACTTACAAATCTATATCTCAAGGAGTATCTCTTTTCTAGGATTTGACACATATTCTGCACATCTTTACCTATATATCCAAATACCACTAAAAAAAAGATTAAAATCTGAGCTTTTTTCCCTCAAAAGCCTGTTCCTATCTCAATGACTGACTTTATTCTCCATTTATTTACATTAGCCAGGAATCTAGAAATCACCCTTAGCAACTTCCTCTCCCACTTTCTCCAAATTTGTTTAATTCAGCAACTGTCATTGGTTAAAACTAAAAGAATGGAAAAAGATATACCATGAAAGCACTACACAGAAGACTTTAGAAGAAGACACATTACCAGGTATAAGGAAGAACAAAACTTAATGATAAAGGGTTCAATTTGTAAAGGAAAAAAAAAAAGTTGCCTGCCATTCCAGTTCTACAAGAATCAAGCCATTTGCCACTGCAGTTGCCCACTGACAGTGCACCCTGAGGGGAACTCAGGATAGAGAAAAACTGGAAACATTCAACAGTGCTTTGGATATACAGGCCCTTAGATAGTTAAGATGCATATCTAAGGAAAGTTTCAAATGATCCCAGATTCTTACATCTTCCCATACATAGAAAAACACTAAAATCATTAACTTGAGATGTTTATTCTTTGTGATTAGCCGTAACCTTTTGATGTGTGACATCATGGTTTTCCCAGCAAAAGAAACTCATGTATATCCTGGCTCCTTTGTTATCTCTTTGGAGCAGTTCCTCACAGGTTTCCTAGAGGTTCTCTCCCAGTCAATAGTCCTCAGTAAGGTCCTGAATAAAACTTAACTCACAAGTTTTATGTTGTGCATTTTTCTTTCAGTCGACAAATTCATCAAGAAGGCATGACAATTTTAAATGTGCATGTGCCTAATCAAAGAACTTAAAAATGTATACAGCAAAAACCAGTAGAACTAAAAGAAGAAAAGAACAAATCCATGATAGTAGTTAAGACATTAACACTCCTCTCTCAGTAACTGATAAAACAGGTGGACAATAAATGATATTTTTAATCTAAAATTTTTTTTTTTTGGCCATGCTTGGGATCTTAGTTCCCTGACCAGAAATCAAATCTGTGCCCCTCACAGTGGAAGCTTGGAGTCTTAACCACTGGACCACCAGGAAAGTCCCAAATCAGTTTTTTTTATCTCCAGGCATATAAGAAAATCTCTGTCCAGTCATTAGCTGACCACTAAGCTAACAGAACAGAGACTTCAGTGGCCACACACAACAACTAATAGACTTTACAAAACAGTTCAGAAAATGTACTAAACAACAACTACTACAAGCAGTAACAATGAACTCTGAGGAGGGAAGAGAATCTGGTTTTCAGAGTTGTCACATTATGATACTCAAAATGTCCAGTTTTCAACAAAAAATTATGAGGCATCCTAAAAAATAAGAAAGTATGGCCCCTACACAGTGAAAACAGAAATCAATAAAAACCAAGTCCATGAGGAAGCCCAAATGTAAATAAACTGTTTTAAATATGTTCAAAGAGCTAAAAAACAAAACAAAAAATGTCCAACCAAAACTGGCTCAAGAAGCAACAGAAAATGTGAATAGACACATAATGAATAAAAATATTGAATCAGTAGTTTTAAAGCTTGAACAAATAAAAAGCCCAGGATCAGATGGCTTCACTGGTGAATTCTACCAAATATTTAAAGAAAAATTAACAACAATCTTTCTCAAATTCTTCCAAAAAAAATAGATGAGAAAACAATGACTCATTTTATGAAGCCAGTATTAACTGAGTATCAAAGCCAGACAAAGACATACCAAAATAAGAAAACTGCAGTCCAAAATCTCTTATGAATATATGGAAACATCTTCAACTAAATATAAGCAAACCAAATCCCACAGTATATTAAAAGGATTAAATAACATGATAAGTGGGATTTATCCCAAAAATGCAAGGTTGGTTCAACATATGAAAATAAATGAATGTAATACACCATATTAATGAAATAAAGGGGGAAAACACGTGATTATCTCAATAGATATATACAGAAAAAGCATTTGACAAAATCGAACACCCTTTTGTGATAAACACAAAACAAAGTAGGAATAAAATAGAATTTCCTCAACCTGATAAATGGTACTGATGAAAAAATCACAGCTAACATCATACTCAGTGGTGAAAAACTGAAAGTTTTCTCCCTAAGATCAGCAACAAGACAAAGAGGTACACTCTTTCCACATCTATTCAACATTGTACTGGAAGTTCTAGCCAAGACAATGAGACGAGAAATATAAAGCATCCAGAGTAGAAAGGCAGGAGTAAAACTTTTTTTTTGCAGGTGACATGATCTCATATACAGAAAACTCTAAACACACACAAGTGCAGTAAAACTGTAATTGCAGGAGATAAGATCAGCACAGAAAAATCAATTTTATTTCTATACACTAGTAAACAATCTGAAAATAAAATTAAGAAAATAATTCCATTTATAGTACCATCAAAAACAATAAAATATTTGAGAATAAACTTAAACAAGGAAATGTAAGACTTGTACACTGAAAACTCTAAAAACCTCGTAGAGAGAAATTAAAGCATACCTAAATAAGTAGAAAGTCATCCCATGTTCACGGATTAGAATATGGTTAAGATGGCAATACTCCACAAATTTATCTACAGATTCAGTGTAATCCCCATTAAGATTCTGACTGCTTGGTTTTTGTTTTTTGTTTTCTTTTTTCGGAAATGGTCAAACTGTTCCTAAAATTCATTTGGAAATGCAAGGGACGCTGAATGGCCAAAACAATCTTGAAAAAGAGAAAAAAAGGATTCACTTCCTGATTTCAAATTTTACTAAAAAGCTACAGTAATCAAAAGAGTGTGGTCATGGCATAAGGGTAAACATATAGACAAATGGCATGGATTTGAGAGTTCAGAAATACGGGTTCATGCCCTGGTCCGGGAAGATCCCACATGCTGCGGAGCGCCTGGGCCTGTGAGCCATGGCCGCTGAGCCTGCACGTCCGGAGCCTGTGCTCCGCAACGGGAGAGGCCACAGCGGTGAGAGGCCCGCGTACTGCAAAAAAAAAAAAGCTATGGCATTATGTCACTCCTCTGTAAAATTCTTCAGTGGGTCTTACTGTCATAATTTCTCTGTCATAGATTTTTAGGATCCATCATGTCTGGTCCCTGCTCACCTGTCAGTTTCATTTCTCTGGGTTTCAACCAAATCCTTTGCAATTTCACACCTCCAGATCTGCAAACCATTTGTTTCTCTTGAGATCCCCACCACTCCCAACCAGCCTTCAGGAATTAGCTCACTCAAGGACTAATGATTTTCTGAAGCCCTATTTCACAGTAACGATCTTCCCTTTCAAGGAGTAGTAGGTGCTCCTTCTTCTTTGCTAAAACATCTCTATTCTTCATCTGTACTACACAGCTTTTGCAGGGTAGTGATATGTTGTGTGGGTTAATTTAGGGCTGACATGTTTTTATCCCACTACACCGTGAACTCCTTAAAGGCAGTCTTCTTTACATTTCCTATTACTGACTGACTTCTAGCTTTAAGGAACAATCTCTATATTCTTGATCCTTGCAGGGTTCGTTATTAGGAGTAGAATTAGAATCATGCGGAGTACCATTGCTAAATTTTGAGTAGCATAAGAGCTGTTTCATGTTCTTAAATCTCCTTTATACTTTTTTTTTTCCCTTCAATTCTCTGGAACCTGTCAGGCTTAGATAACCTTATGGCCAGCTACAAACTTGCTAATGGATTTCCTAGTTAAACTCTGTGTTGCTTATTAATTTTCAACTAGAATAAGTACTTCTGTTCAGGATTGGAAAATTCTCTTGTAGAATTCCATTGAGTCTTTAGTTAAAGGAGACACAGATATGAAAGAACCATTAGCAGTGTTTTTGGTTGTATCATCATGCTAAGGTTACAAAATTCTCATAATGTAATATAGATTTCTCAACAGTATTAAGTGAATGGTAATTCCTGCCTGTATTCTTTCCATGAATATAGAAAGAAAAAGGTATGCTTTTATTTTTAAAAGACAGTGTTGCCTTATGACTTTATATTGTTTATATTGAGACATAATTTATATACAGCAAAATTCACCAATTTTAAGTGTATAGTTTGTTTAGTTTTGACAAATGTCTATAATTGTGTAACCACCACCACAGACATCACTGCAGGAGTTCCCTCATGCTCCTTAAAGGCAGGGGCTGTTCTTCCTTTGTATTGTATTTGTACCCGGGTATTTGTTGCAGTGGCTGGAAGATAAGAGCTTCAGAGTTAAGCTAGAAGATAAGAGCTTCTGAGTGCTTTAACTCCCGGGCTCTAAACATTTTTTCCTGCCAATCCAATTAAATATATTAAGTTATAATTATTTATCTTCTTGCCAAAATCATCCACTTATACTGATCTGAGCATCTGACCAGAATGTAATAAAAAATGTACCCATAGGAGCACCTCAATACATAAGGCAAATGCTTACAGCCATGAAAGGAGAAATCGACAATAACACAATAATAGTAGGGGACTTTAACACCCCACTTACACCAGTGGACAGATCATCCAAACAGAAAATAAATAAGGGAACACAAGCTTTAAATGACACAATAGACCAGATAGATTTAATTGGTATTTATAGAACATTCCGCCCAAAAGTGGCAGAATACACTTTCTTCTCAAGTGCACATGGAACATCCTCCAGGATAGATCACATCTTGGGTCACAAATCAAGCCTCGGAAAATTTAAGAAAATTGAAATCATATCAAGCATCTTTTCTGACCAGAACACTATGAGATTGGAAATCAGTTACAGGAAAAAAAACACAAATACATGGAGGCTAAACAGTGCGCTACTAAATAACTAAGAGATCACTGAAGAAATCAAAGAAGAAATAAAAAAATACATAGAAACGAATGACTATGAGAACAGGACGACCCAAAACCTATGGTATGCAGCAAAAAGACTTTTAAGAGGGAGGTTTATAGCAATTCAATCTCACCTCAAGAAACAAGAAAAATCTCAAATAAACAATCTAACTCTACACTTTAAACAACTAGAGAGGGCTTCCCTGGTGGTGCAGTAGTTAAGAATCCACCTGCCAATGCAGGGGACATGGGTTCAAGCCCTGGTCCGGGAAGATCCCACATGCCACGGAGCAACTAAGCCCATGTGCCACAACTACTGAGACTGCACTCTAGAGCCCACATGCCACAACTACTGAAGCTTGCGTGCCTAGAGCCCGTGCTCTGCAACAAGAGAAGCCACCACAATGAGAAGCTGGTGCACCACAAGGAAGAGTAGACTCCGCTCACCGAAACTAGAGAAAGCCCCCATGCAGCAACGAAGACCCAGTGCAGCCAAAAATAAATAAATTAAATAAATTAATTAAAAGAAAAACAACTAGGAAAAGAAGAAAAAGAAAACCCAAAGTCAGAAGGAAAGAACTCATAAAGATCAGAGCAGAAATAAATGAAATAGAAACAAAGAAAACAGTAGCAAGGATCAATAAAACTAAAAGCTGGTTCTTTGAGAAGATAAACAAAATTGATAAACCCTTAGCCAGACTCATCAAGAAAAAAAGGGAGAGGATGCAAAACAATAAAATTAGAAATGAAACAGGAGAAATCACAACTTATACTGCAGAAATACAAAGGGTAATAAGACACTACTATGAAAAACTGTATGCTAATAAAATGGACAACCACGAAGAAATGGACAAATTCTTGGAAAGGTACAATTTTCCAAGCACGAACCAGGAAGAAGTAGAAAATATAAACAGACCAATCACAGGCACTGAAGTTGAAACTGTGATTAAAAATCTTCCAACAAACAAAAGCCCAGGACCAGATGGCTTCACATGAGAATTGCATCAAACATTTAGAGAAGAGCTAACACTTATCCTTCTCAAACTCCTCCAAAAAATTGCAGAGGGAGAAACACTCCCAAATTTGTTCTATGAGGCCACCATCACCCTGATACCAAAACCAGAAATGGATATCACAAAAAAAGAAAATTACAGACCAATATCACTGATGAACATAGACGCAAAAATCCTGAACAAAATACTAGCAAACAGAATCCAACAACACATTAAAAGGCTCATACACCATGATCAAGTGGGATTTATACCAGGGATGCAAGGATTCCTCAATACATGCAAATCAATCAATGTGAGATACCACATTAACAAATTAAGGAATAAAAACCATATGATCATCTCAATAGATGTAGAAAAAGCTTTTCACAAAATTCAACACCCATTTATGATAAAAACTCTCCAGAAAGTGGGCATAAAGGGAACCTTCCTCAACATAATAAGGGCCATATATGGCAAACCCACAGCAAACATCATTCTCAATGGTGAAAAACTGAAAGCATTTCCACTAAGATCAGGAACAACACAAGGATGTCCACTCTTGCCACTCTTATTCAACATAGTTTTGGAAGTCCTAGCCATGGTAATCAGAGAAGAAAAAGAAATAAAAGGAATACAAATTGGAAAAGAAGAAGTCAAACTGTTACTGTTTGCAGATGACATGATACTATACATAGAAAATCCTAAAGATGCCACCAGAAAACTACTAGAACTAATCAATGAATTTGGTAAGGTTGCAGGATACAAAATTAATGCACAGAAATCTCTGGCATTCCTATACACCAAAAACGAAAAATCAGAAAGAGAAATAAAGGAAACACTCGCATTTACCATTGCAACAAAAAGAATAAAATACCTAGGAATAAACCTACCTAAGGAGACAAGAGACCAGTATGCAGAAAACTATAAGACACTGATGAAAGGAATTAAAGATGATACAAAGAGATGGAGAGATATACCATGTTCTTGTATTGGAAGAGTCAACATTGTGAAAATGACTATACTACCCAAAGCAATCTACAGATTCAGTGCAATCCCTATCAAATTACCAATGGCATTTTTCACAGAAGTAGAACAAAAAAAATTACAATTTGTATGGAAACACAAAAGACCCTGAATAACCAAAGAAATCTTCAGAAAGAAAAACGGAGTTGGAGGAATCAGGCTCCCTGACTTCAAACTATACCACAAAGCTACAGTAATCAAGGCAGTATGGTACTGGAACAAAAACAGAAATATAGATTAATGATACCAGATAGAATGCCCAGAGATAAATCCACACATTTACGGGCACCTAATTTATGACAAAGGAGGCAAGAACATACAATGGAGAAAAGACAGCCTCTTCTATAAGTGGTGCTGGGAAAACTGGACAGCTACATGTAAAGGAATGAAATTAGAACACTACCTAACACCATACACAAAAATAAACTCAAAATGGACTAAAGACTTAAATGTAAGACCAGACACTATAAAACTCTTAGAGGAAAACATAGGAGAAACACTGTTTGACATAAACCACGTCAAGATCTTTTTTGACCCACCTCCTAGAGTAACAGAAATAAAAACAAAAACAAATGGGACCTAATGAAACTTAAAAGATTTTGCACAGCAAAGGAAACCATAAACAAGACAAAAAGACAACCCTCAGAATGGGAGAAAATATTTGCAAATGAATCAACAGACAAAGGCTTAATCTCCAAAATATACAAACAGCTCATGGAGCTCAATATAAAAAAAAACAACCAATCCAGTTAAAAAATGGGCAGAAGACCTAAATAAACATTTCACCAAGGAAGACATACAGATGGCCAAGAGGTACATGAAAAGATGCTCAACATCACTAATTATTAGAGAAATGCAAATCAAAACTACAATGAGGTATCACCTCACACCAGTCAGAATGGTCATTATCAAAAAATCTAGAAGGAATAAATGATGGAAAGGGTGTAGTGAAAAGGGAACCCTCCTGCACTGTTGGTGTGAATGTAAATTGATACAACCAATATGGAAAAAAGTATGGAGGTTCCTTAAAAAACTAAAAATAGAACTACCATATGACCCAGCAATCCCACTACTGGGCATATACCCTGAGAAAACAATAATTCAAAAAGAGTCATGTACCACAATGTTCATTGCAGCACTATTTACAATAGCCAGGACATGGAACCAACCTAAATGGCCATCAACAGATGAATGGATAATGAAGATGTGGCACATATATACAATGGAATATTACTCAGCCATAAAAAGAAACTAAATTGAGTTATTTGTAGTGAAGTGGATGGACATAGAGTCTGTCATACAGAGTGAAGTAAGTCAGAAAGAGAAAAACAAATACCATATGCTAACACATATATATGGAATCTAAAAAAAAAAAAAAATGGTACTGATGAACCTAGTTGCAGGGCAGGAATAAAGACGTAGACATAGAGAATAGACTTGAGGACATGGCAGGGGAGGGGGAAGCTGGGGCGAAGTGAGAGTAGCATCGACATATATACTCTACCGAATGTAAAAAAGATAGCTAGTGGGAAGCAGCTGCATAGCACAGGGAGATCACCCCGGTGCTTTGCGATGACATAGAGGGGTGGGATAGGGAGGCTTGGAGGGAGGCTCAAGAGGGAGGGGGTATGGGGACATATGTATGCATATGGCTGAGTCAGTTTTTTGTACAACAGAAACTAACACTAAAAGAAACTTGAGTTTTTGGCAAAGCTTTGCTACCTTGTTGTAGACTTTTCTTCAGTTTCTATTAGATTTTTCAAAATATTGTAATAAATCAAAGATTCTCTTAAATATTTTTGACCTCTAGGATCCCAAATCTCCCAAGTTTAGATAACTATGAACTAAAGATTAATTAAAGAGAATAATGTGAAACAACTTACACCTTGACGTTAGCCTTCATTAAAGGTACATACTGCTTACAGCTAAATATCTAGTTTGGGCATGGCAGAGTCAAAATACTTGGTAAAATACCATAAAATATCCATTTATTTACTCATTATTTAGACAAACAAAAGACACGGCTTCTGTCCTCAAATGGGTATCAGACAACCACAAAGAGCATTTTTACTTTTTCTTACATGTAGCTTCCTCATGCTCTCCTCTGCTGTTCCATTTCCCAGCCTCTTCCTTCTTCTCTGTGTCCAGGGAACCCCTGCTGAGATCTGTCCTTGTTCTTTCATAGCTTCCCAGAAAGATAGCTGTAGGAGCCCAAAAACAGACCAAGCCAGGCAGCAAGGACATCTGTCAGAGCTAAGTTCAATTCTATAACATTCACAAGTATCTGTACTATAGGGACTCACAAACCTGCAAAGGCCTCATTCTGGGACTGGGGGATCAGAATAGGAAAGGGTTTGGGGGTAGAGCAAAAAGATGAGCTAACATGAGTTTTATATCCTGACTACCAAATTTCTATCATTGTGCCTCTGTTTTGAAAGCCTGAACATCAAGAGTTCTTAATTTAATCAGCCCATTTACAGGTTAGGAAAGAATTGAGAAATTCTAGCAAGGGCTGAATGCTGTAAAGTTTTCATCAAGGATCACTGCAGAACATATCGTTATGGAGAATTCCATCAGCTTTGCAGTCCAATTTCCTGGATATTGTGAGACCATTTGTGAAACCTGGCCTGCTCCAAATTAAATCTTTAATATGCCACCACTCTGGCAGGTCAGATATAACTTAGGCTGGAAAAAATTAGAAACGGCATGAAAAAAAGAAAGGTAAGATTTCATAACCATAAAGAGTTAGGAAGCCACTGTACCAGACTACTAGGTTCTGCAGGGGAGAGAATTATGTCACCATGACAACCCGAGATATTTTTATTAAGAGAGTTGGTAGGCTATACTGAAACATGTTCCAGAATTTGGAGGTTGAATGTGAAGTATAAGAACATGTGTGGGAGTTGAAAGACAAATTTCAACTTTATTTGGATTTTCATCTTTATTTTTTAGCTTTTCCTTGCAATCCACATATTGCCAAATCTTGTTTTTTAAGCACAAAAGGGCAAAAATAATTTTTATACCCCATATTAATATATAGATGTTATGTACATGTATGTATATATGACTATGTAACTTCACGAATTGGGAGGGTTTTTTTTAACAAAGGATACAAGGTTTCTTGAAGAATTGGACACATTTATATCATCAATAGTTCAAAATAGGTTATAATAAAAAAATTTTATAATTAATTTATTTTTATTATTTACTTATTTATTTTTGGCTGTGTTGGGTCTTCATTGCTGTGTGCAGGCTTTCTCTAGTTGTGGAGAGTAGGGGCTACTCTTCGTTGTGGTGTGAGGGCTTCTCGCTGCAGTGGCTTCTCTTGTTGCAGAGCTTGGGCTCTAGGCGCGCAGGCTTCAGTAGTTGTGGCATGTGGGCTCAGTCGTTGTGGCATGTGGGCTCAGTAGTTGTGGCTTGCAGGGTCTAGAGCACTGGCTCAGTAGTTGTGGCACACGGGCTTGTGCTCTGTGGCATGTGGGATCTTCCCGGATCAGGGGTCGAACCCGTGTCCCCTGCATTGGCAGGCGGATTCTTAACCACTGGACCACCAGGGAAGTCCCAAAATAGGTTATTATACATTAGTATACCCATCCTTGTCTTAAAAAACCTGAGAGGATCAGGTGGATATCTTATGTATTGAATTTATACTGTATTACTTTTCATTTGACTTTATAACATTTTAATCTTCTGTGTTTAATTTCCTCTGTACTGTTTCCCAAAGTGTCTGCATAAACCTCTGTTATATGTGTGTTATCTACTCAGTATATGTAGTTTATTTAACCAAGTTTATGTTCCAGTTTGTTTTGCATACAAAGTTGATGCAAAATAAACATTTCTGCCTGTGTCTTATAACAGATACTTCACAGCTATCATTTTATTAAATCCCCACAATATTTCATAAGTATTATTATCCCCTTTTAGAGATGAGCTAACTGTAATCAAAGAGGTGATACATTCGCCCCATGCCACATCTGTTAAATCCCAGGTTTATTTGACACTTACAAGTCTTTCCATTTCCTGTGCTACACTGATTATCAATGTCCTCATGATTCTGGAGGCATATACTTTGAGCTTATAAAGAAATTGTTTCTGATATTACATAAAACAATATGTTTGTACTTCCAGCTAAGATATAAGTTCTTGCATTGAAATGTCCTCTGCTCCAACACATAGCAATGAGAGATAAAATATAAAAACAGAAATTAACAAACAAAACAAAGCCAAGAAACAAACAAACAAATAAACTACCATGCTTGGAACCAATATAAACCTCTCTGAGGCCCAGAAACACCAAAGTTGAGGCCTACAGCGTTCTCCATCTAAGAATTCTGTTCCTGCTTGTTAACATGGACCAAAAGTCCTCCCATGAAAGACAAGAGATGGATGCAGTCTCACTGCTGAAACTAGGGGCTTCTGCACCTATGAAAAAAAGGTTGAAAAGCGCTGCAATGACTGCTTCCAGAGCCGTGACAGTGGCTAGGAGGTAGGCAGGAGAAAGGTGACAGTTTCATATCCCAGACCTGGTCAAGTGGTCCACTAGCTCAAAGCCTGGATCTGCAGTGTTTCTTAATAGCATAGCTAGATAAGCTTAAACCACCAATTTAAGACCTGATTCTGGTCTGGGATTACTTGGGGAGAAATGGAGGCAAATAAAACACAGTTTGGTAACTGTCACTCACAGAGAAACCAAAAATGAAGATATTATCAGTGACACAAAAACAAAAAGATTTTATCACCCACAGACATTTGCTAAAAAGAGAAACAATGTGTAAAAAATGACACAACGGGCCCAAAATGGATTCGTTTGTGCTAAGCACCACATCAGCAAATCAGGACTTAATACCTAACCTAACTGCAGTTTCAGCCTCTCCCAGGAATGTAAACTTTAACCAGTCAATCTGAAATTACCTGGTCAGCACTAGCAAGGTAGTCTGCGCAATAGAACCCTTCTGTCCCCCGAAGGCAGGTGACCTTGCCTGAAACAACACACTCTTTGCTAGAAACTTCCTTTTCTCAATCCTTTCTGCCTGCAAAAGCCTTCCATTTCGTACAGCTCCTCAGAACTCCTTTCTGTCTGTTTGATGGGATGCTGCCTGATTCATGAATCCTCGAATAAAGCCAGTTAGATCTTCAAATTTCCTCAGGTGAATTTTGATTTTTAACAATAACAAAGAGGCAAAGAAGTTGTTATAAATATGTTGGTGTTACGATTAAAAAACTAGTGTTGAGGGAACAAAAAAAAAAATCAAGAAATATGGGCAGCAGTGTTTAATGAAAAAGTCTGCTAAAGTTCTTGTCTTAATCATGAAAAGGATAGAGATAACAAAATTCTTATTAGAAATTTTGTTAGGAATACAAATGAAATTAGTATTTGGAGCAATAGAAATTTTTATACATGCCAAGTGAAAATACAACCACTTTGGAGAGCAATTTGTCAATATGTAGTGAAGATGAGGATGTATTTCCTACCATCAGCACAATTCCACCCCTGGGAACATGTAAAGAAACATCACAGATGTGAACAGGGAGACATATAAGAACATTTATTAGTAATTATAGCATTAGTAATAATAGCAAAAACAGTAAACAACATAAATGTATATCAACAGAATAGAAGATTAGTAAATTGTGACTTGTAGTTGGAATAATGTACAGTATTGAAAAATGAATGAACCAGACTTAGAGGGATAAACATGGGTAAATCTTAAAATATAATGTTGAGTTTTAAAAGCAAGTTGCAGACAGAGTGTGCCATTTACATATAGTTTTAAAATATGTTACATAAAACATTATATAATGTTTGGAATACTTATTATACAGAAAAATATAACAGCATATATGGGAATGGAAATCAGGACAGTAGTTATATCTGGGGAGATGAAGGACTTGTGGGTGAAGTGCCAAGAGGCTTCAACCACATTTTTAATACTTTATTTCTTAAGCTGGGTGTTGGGATAAATGAAAAAATGAAAGAGTGAATGAACTTTAACTGCAAATGTCATTGGAGTCCACCTGGTATAGGGATATAACAATAAGAATATCTGGAAAGATTATTTAAATTGGAACTTAACAAACTAGAAGTGCTACACTCTTGTTATGGTGTTAACTTGAGGTATGATTGACAAATAAAAATTGTACATATTAAGGTGTGCAACATGTCTTGATATATATAAACATTTTGAAACGATTATCACAAGTTAATTAACATATCCTATCCATCTCCTCACTTAGCTACCACTTTGTGTGTGTGTGTAGGGTGAGAATACTTATCTTAGTAAATTTCAGGTATACATTTTTATTAACTATAGTCACTATGCTATACTTTAGGCCTCAGAATTTATTCATCTTATAACCGAAAGTTTGTACTTTTTGACCAATGTGGTGTAAATTTCTGATTCCTCCTGTCCTCTAGAAACTAGTGAAGGTCTTCTCCAGATGTGTAATGTTTCTCTTTCAGTCTGTTCTGGATTTTTCTTCTCTCATAATCCTGGCTCTGCCTTGTTTGCTGATCCAGTCTAGACATCCCAGACTAGACAGCTGAAATGGTCAAGCCCCTGCTCAGAATTATCTGAAAATTGTTTTCAAATCCCTAAGTCTCTTTGCTATTGTTCAAAACTCATATTTTTAAAAACATTTTTATTAGCATATAGTTGATTTATAATGCTGTTAGTTTCTGTACAGCAAAGTGAATCAGTTATATATATATCTCCAATCTTTTTCAGATTCTTTTCCCATATAGGTCATTACAGAGTATTGAATAGAGTTCCCTGTGCTATACAGTAGGGCCTTATTAGTTATCTATTTTATATATAGTAGTGTGTATATATCAATTCCAATCTCCCAATTTATCCCCTCCCCCTGGTAACCATAAGATTGTTTTCTACAGCTGTGACTCTGTTTCTGTTTTGTAAATAAGTTCATTCGTACCATTTTTTTAGATTCCACATATAAGTGATATCATATGATATTTGTCTTTGTCTGACTTACTTCACTTAGTATGACAATCTCTAGGTCCATCCATATTGCTGCAAATGGCATTACAAAATTCATATTTTTGAGTATTATTTTATCTTCTGCCACATTTCCATAACTCTAGTCATCTCTATGTCTAGTTGTAGAGCCCTTAATTCCTTAATGAGGTTCTCTGTACCTCTGTCACACTCTGAAATGTGCCTCCACTAGTGACTTATTCCTTGAGAGGAGAGACAGTCACTGACTTCATGCCACTGCACCTCTCCATCCTCCTCTCTGCTCCATAATCAGCGCTGGCAGTTCTGTGGAAGGGAGAGGGAGTCTTACCTACTTTAGTTTCTGGCAGCAAGAACAACTTCCATGGTTCAAGAATAAACACAGAGGGCTTCCCTGGTGGCGCAGTGGTTGAGAGTCCGCCTGCTGATGCAGGGGACACGGGTTTGTGCCCCGGTCCGGGAAGATCCCACATGCTGCAGAGCGGCTGGGCCCGTGAGCCATGGCCGCTGAGCCTGTGTGTCCGGAGCCTGTGCCCCGCGACAGGAGTGAGAAGCCCGCGTACCGCAAAAAAAAAAAAAGAGTAAACACAGAAACTTACCCGTCCAGTTATTACAGAGCTGTTCTCCTTCCCAGTGGGCAATGAATTCTTGAGAATCCTCATATCATAGAATGTGGACTCTGAAGCACTTCCCTTTTCTTTCAAACATCAGAGCCTCTGGGAGAGGTTTAACTCACACTTATTGCCATATTAACTACTCACACCTCCGCCCAACTGATTCAAGTTCCTAAGCTTTTAAGCAGTCCCCTTAGCAGCAGATGAATCTCTGTATGCTTGCCCGAAATATTTCGTTTCCCTTTAGTAGAGACCTTGAACGCTGAGGCATTCCTGACCATTCTTCTTCACTGCCTCAGCCCCTGGTTATCTATGCAATTATGATGGAATGGTATTTTGAGATATCAATCAGTGTCTCACCCCACCCATTTCTTATTACCATCAAACTATTTCAAAAAAGAAACCACCTGTTCACTAGAGATTGACCTTAATTATTTGAACTTGGATTCTTAAAACATTTCTGAGTTAGTTTCTGTAAGAATAATATATTTTTATTTTAAGCATATCACATTAAAGTATTTCTATGTCTGTTTTCAGATAATGTAAGAAGTTAAATTTATATGTGTTTATTTACCTTTATAAGCCAATCAGAACAGAGCTCCTTTAATAAACTTTATAATTTAATTTATGAGTACCATCCTGATGTAAGACATCTCATACTCACAAAATGAGAGGTAAAGTCCTTTAGAAATAACAGACACATAGACACACAGGCATATGGAGAGTTTATGGCTTTTATTTTACAATTTCAGCCATGGGTCAAGAGTAAACATAGAAACGTTAAAACATAAAAATTCACTATTCTAGATATCAAAGAGTTATTCTTCCCAGTAGACACAGAATTCTTGAACTGAAAATAGACAAATGAAAAAACAAACAAAGCCAACAAACCAGATTCTCTGTTGTCTCTCACTCAACAGAAAATAGATCTCTATAAATCATTAATCCTTTTACAGAGCCCACCAATGTGGTCAGACCATACAACCGAATTCCTGATCTTTGCTGCCATGAAGGGGAAATAATTTATTGGCCACATATAAGCCCCCAAAAATTGGTGGAGGAGAAAATTTACTGAGGAAAACAGAGACCTAAAGAATTCTATTGTGCTTCAGATTCACCTCTGGGAGCAAGAAAAGAAGTACCTGGATTTAGCAACCCGTGAGGTGTACTTGTCTGGTGGTGAAGTTCAACTGGTTGTCAGATGAATACATTGGGCATCTCAGTGGGAACTGCAAAACTGTTACAGGATAATTCTCAAAAAAAAAAAAAAAAGTAAAATCATGCTGTTACCCACCACGGTTCTTGCCCTCCCTAATCAATAGAAATTGATGAGGCCAGACAAGAAATTCAGGCAAGGCTTTATTGGGGCTCCTGGTGCAGCACGAGGGAAAAACAAGCAAAAACAAGTGACAGGTTCCCTTGCTTGTTCCCCGAGTAGGGGAGGCGAGCTGGTTCCTTATACAGGGTGAGGGTAGGGGTGGGTCCAGGGCTTGGGCCCGAGGGCTGGCTTGGGTGGTGTGTCCACCCACTTAGTGGTGGACAATCATTTGTCCACCATCAATACTTGCAGTGCTTTTGCAGTCATTCATGGACATGTGCAGAGTGGCAAAAATTTGGTTGCCTAACGTGCATGTTCCCAGGAGAGGTCTAGGGAAGCAAAGTGCTGCCTTCTTGTTTCAGCTCTCACATCATAAACAAGTGTCCTCTTCATGGTCTATTTAGTGCCACACTTTTCACATTTTTGTGCCTTTTTTCTTAGGGATTTTCTTGTTTAAAATGGCCCCCAGGGAATTCCCTGGTGGTACAGTAGTTAGGACTCCGCATTTTCACTGCCAGGTCCTGGGGTTCAATCCCTGGTTCAGGAAATAAGATCCCACAGCTGTGGGGTGCAGCCAAGAAAATGAAATGAAATGAAATAAAAGAAAAGAAATAAAATAAAATATGTTAAAAATGGCCCCCAAAGGTAGTGCTGAAATGCTGTCTATTGTTCCTAAAGTCCTTGAGGTGCCTTATGGAGAAAATACATGTGTTATATATGCTTCACTCAGGTATGAATTCGTGCTATTGGTCATGAATTCAATGTTACTGAATCAAAAATATATAGTAAATAAAGTGTCTTTAAACAAACACATATAAAACAAGGTTATGTATTGATTTAGTGACTAAAATGTGACCAGTGGCTTGGGGGAACCTAACTGTATTTACCTTAGGAGCAATGGTTCAGTAGTTATTAATTCAGTGTTGGCAGTAACTTTGAGACAGGCTGGGACCTGGGACACTTTGCTGCCGTGCTTGCACCTGGACAAACATCTCCTTGAGCAACAAAATACAAAGAAACTCTAAAGGACTAATAATAACTGTGTGCATGCTTGAGCAGTTGGGGCAAATTATGGACATGATACAAAAAGACCGAAAAAACCCAACTACCACTTCTGAAGAGCGGGGAGCAAAAAAGGTGCACTGCACATGCATGCTGCACTCAACACCACCAAAAGGGTGGGCAAACAACCTAAGCCCCTCCAGCCCGACCACTGCACAGACTCCTACCCTCACCCCACAAAAGGAATCAGGTCACCACCGACCTTGGGGAGCAAACAAGGGAAACTGTTACTTGTTTTCGCTCCCCCCTACTGCAGCAGGGGCCCCAATAAAGCCTTGCCTGAATTCCTTATCTGGCCTCTTATCAATTTCTATTGATTGGGGGAAGGCCAAGAACCCTGGCTGGTATCAACTTTATAGAACACAACTACCACAAATAACGGAAATCAACTATATGTATACGGAGGGAAAAAGTGTTTTTCAAATGCATCTGATTTTCTTATTAACACAAGTGGGGGGGGGGGAAGCCTTCCCAAGAAATCGCTCCACTACTCTCCCAAACAGCCTATAAAAGCGGTCATCAGGCCTTTCCCCCTCCACTATTCCTTTCCCCCTCCACTTTATTCTTCCTCAGTTCTCTCTCTGTGTGTCTCTTGAACGGGTTCTCCACCTAAGTAATGTTTTCCGAGAATCTAGAGTCCTATACTAAATTTGATAGCGACAGACACAGACGACGCACACGTATGTTCAAAAGTGAGCTCTGCGGCCGTGTTCCCACAAAATTAATTGAAAATAACCCGTGGTACAACAATTCTATCAGAACTCAGAGAAGGGCATTTCCCCACTTTGGGCATCCACCTTTGGAAATTCCCAAGGACATTATATAAATACACTATATTTTTCTTTTCTTTTCTTTTAAACAGTAACTGCAGTGAACCCTCCCACAAGCCTTAATAAACCTTCCGCTCTTAGTTTATTTCCTCGGTTTCTTTAAGACGTAAGTCGGCTGTTTTGCCCTGTTCAGAAATGGCTGCCCCTGCTTCACACGCTTTGCGCAGGGTTCTTGAACAGAATTTGGCGTAGAGGCAACTCAGTGACTTACGCGGCGCAAGATGGGGACTTGGCGGCGGGCAACACTGAACCTCCCAGCATGCTTTGCGGCCTGGCGGAGAGGCCCGACGCCTAGTGATGGGGAGCCCTCGATGCTCTACGCCGCCAAATCGGCTGTAGCGGTTGAGGTTGAGCCCGGGGCCTGGGAATTGGACGCTCGCAGAGGGGGAAAATGGAAGCGTGGCGCTGTGTGAGGAGAGGCTACGGCCGCTGTGTGGTGGGGAGAGGCAGGTCAGTAGGGCTGGGTGGCGGGAGGGAGGAGGGAGGGGCGGGCGGCCTGGGGGCGGGCGGCCAGGGTTAACCGGGGCGGGGCGGGGTGGGGAGTGGGGGTTGGACGAGGAAGAGGGCCCGGGCCGCGGTACCGTCAGGACGGACCTCCGGAGACCCCGAGGGATAGGTAAACCCGGCGCGCAGCCGGAGGGGCGCTCGGCCCACGGGATCCAGGGCCTGGGCGCGGAGCGCGTCGGCCATGGGCCGGGTTCGTGCTTTCCGGACCAGGTTGGCCTCAGAGTCCCGACCCTTTTCCCCCAACCCAACCTCCTAGCCAGCCTGAGCCTCCGGGTCCCCGGCCTCCTTCCCCAACCCTGCAGCCCCCTCCGGGAGCTGCCGGTCTGCAGGGAGGGGCTGGTTTGTTGTTGTGTTGGTGTCTCTCGAACTTTAGTTACTGGGATCCCAACCTTTACGATTATTACCAAATTCTCTTTCCACATCTATATTACTTAATGGATATTTTTCTTGAAATTGACTCACTTTTTAAAAAAGCACTTCAATAGGTGCTGCGCACGTTAGAGTCTCCCTAAGCAGTATCCGTGAGATCTTGGGTTTGGTATACTGATTTTTTTTCCTAATACATTTTGAAATGGATACTTAGATATAAAAAATTTTAAGTTTAAATGTGTACCACGCGAAACCGACTGGCGTACCACACGTGGGAAGCACAGCACTCTATTAGTTTTTACATAAGTTATGGGGATCTGGTTTTAACTCCTGTAGTCTTGGGACTTGACAGTCGTCAACAATGTTTCCTGAGTACCAGCTGTGTGTCAGGCACTGTGCTAGGCACTTGGGAAGAGCCCCAGATTAAAATGAATAAGAAGGCTCTGGCCGTGAAGGAGCTCATCATTTTAAGAGAAAAAAAAAAGTCTGTATAAGTACCTACAGATATAGAGAATGTTTTGTAGTACAAGTATTATATTTCAGTACGGTAGCTTATTAAGATAGAAAATGTATGGGCAAGCCCCAAATCTCTATGGCTTTCAGAGTTGTCACAAAGCAGGATACACTACCCTTGTCATGTCTTTAAAGATTTACAATTACATTGAGTTTAGAGAACAGTTTGAAAATGTGTAAACTGCTCAATAAATTTATGTAACAGTTAAAAATTTAAATGCTGTTAAAATGAAACAAATGTAACATATAAAAGTCAAATAACATTTAAATACAATTTAAGCAAAATTCTTTTGGTGATAAAAGTGGACATTATTGACGCTATCTTGGAAATGTACCTTTAATGAATTCTGGAGGAAAGGATAGAAGTTTTTCTCAGAATCCTAGCATTTTGCCAGAATAGTGTAGTAGAAAGAAGGTGGTGCTTGAGTTGCGTTGTTTCTTAGGAGAGCCTGAGGGCAATATATCTATTCAAAATAATAATAACACTACTTTGGAGACATTTTTCATGCTATAACCTATCATATAATTGGTATCAGATAATTGATGCTGTTGGGTTTGAAGTGTTGGTGAATTTCTAGTAAGTAATTCTCTTTCATTTCCCTCAAGGAGAAGCGTGCTTTAAATTAAAAGAAAAAAAAAGGGAGTAGCATGAAACAATAAATTATCTACCTACTGATTAGCAAGAGAGGTACTTTTATGAAGTAGTGATAGTCTTTTGTTAGCTATAAAGATGTTTGGAAAATATAACCTTGGTATAAAAAACATGTTCAGAAGCATGTTTTTACTCCAAACCCAGGTTGGAGAGATTCACTTTAATTGTAGTCACCTTATGTGTTCTATATTTGATTTAAGTATTATGTTTGCTGTGGATTTTATTTGTCCATTGAGTTTTATTAGATGCTAGAAAGCTACTCTGAATACAGTTTGGTGACTGATTCAACACAGTTGAATTGTGTGGACTTTTAGAAGTGCATCTGGTGTTTCGGGAGGTTGGTGGATTCTATGTTAAGTGTTTAGAATACCATTCATAGTTGTTTAGGGAGAGTATTGAGATACTGCCACTAGTAGTTAAGTAATGGCTGCTTTTTCCCCCATCCTTCACAGATTTAGAAGTCAGATTTTAAATATTAGACATTACCTTCCCTTGAGGAAACATTTAGATTTTGTGTGCTACAGCTGAACAAAAAGTGGTGCCTCAAGGAGTGTATTTATTTCTTTTAGATACCCCATGTTACCCCATCACCAGAAGAGTCTCGGCAGAGACTGGACTGCACCGTGGGAGAATCTGCAAAGGTGTTGCTGGAACAGACATATTTCTAGTTGTATGAGGTGGCCTGGACATTATTCTCGTGCTCCTTACCCATACTTCAGTAGTAGGCATTTTTCACTAAATTGGAGACCACCTTGTTTGTTTGAGTCTAGAACTCAGTTTCAGTACTGGAACTGGAGACCTGACAACCTGAGCCAGACATCTTTGATTCATCTCTCTAGTTACATCATGAACTCTGAGGGAGATGAGCCTTCATCAAAACGAAGAAAACACCAAGGTAAAGGTGACATTTATCTTGGTGGAGAAATAGACATAAGCCATAGAGTAATTGAAACTTTCGTATTTAATCCTTAAGAAAACCTGCAGGTTTTAGAGGTGTTGGTGTTTATTTTTAGCCAGTAGTTTTCTGTTATGAAAAAGGAATTTCTTTTTTAAAATTAAGACTTTTAAAAAGAAATTTTCAATTAATTGTGTATTTCTGGCAGTAAAAATAGAAGTGACTCTACATATAGACTAAAGTTGGAAAACAAATGGAGGACTAGATTAAAACATTAAGTTTAATTTAAGAATAATTTTCAAATTCAGTGTTTTTGAAACAAAGGTCCTTAGACTTCTTAGAAATTGGTGGATGTATGCTTGGGAGTCCACAGAGCTATTTTAAAAAATCATGTTTTCATTTTTAATGTTAGCTTCATTATATAAGACAAAAGAATTTCCTTAAATAGAAACAATCATAAATGAAAGCTATTTTCTTACAGAATCAGATTTTAGCTTATTAAATTTATATTTCTCATACTGGGGTCTGTAGACATAATCTCGAGAGTCTGTGGGAAGTTTTATCTTTTAACCACATCTTATTCAACTTTGAGACACTTTTTTCTAGATATCTTGATTATTTCTATTTTTCTCATATTCTTTTTACTCTAAACAATTCACTAGGCTCTCTGTGCTGCCAGCCAAGCCCTACCTCCAAAGTATACATGAGTTGTCTAAGTAAATTTGGAATTGTCTTTCTTACTGAGCTGTGGTTTTCAGTGAAGATCATTCCTACTGAAGATACGAAAATAGGCTGTGTGAGTGTTAAAGTGTAGGAAGCTGACCTAAGTTTGTCAAAGGATGGCATTCACAGTGTCTCACCTGGAAGTCAGAGCTAGATTAGTTAGTGCTCTTTCAAGTAGAACTTCTACTACACATTTAAGTAGAAATTCTAAGCACTCAAAAGTGAAAATTTATTTGTATAGCACTTAACCACCACATATGTTTATAAACAAAGCTTTGTTTGAATGATTAAAAGGTGTATTTAGAGACATTAAAATTAGGTTCCTAAGGACAACGCATACTTTATAAATCTAGGGCTGTATGATGACATGAGATAGCTTCTCATTCACGTATTCATTGTTCATCAGGACGACACACTCCTCTTCTGTTTAGCCTTTTGTTATAAATCAGGTGTGCTCTCAGATGAAGCGGTGGTGTAGTGACACAAGCATGGGCTTAGGAACCGCTCCCTGCTCTCATTCTGCTCCACCACTAATTGTGTGGGTTTGGACAGGTCACTGAACCTCTCTGCTCCTTGGTTTCCCAGTGTAAAATAATGCCTACTTTGAAAGCCTGTGGAGGCATGAAGTGAGATATGTCAAAGTGCCTGACACACTGTTGGCTTCATAGTAGGTACTCAGAAAATCCTGGTGGTGGTGTTTTCCCTTTAATGGATGGGGAATTACATTTACATACTGATAAACTTTGATTGCAACCTGACTCTTTATATGTCCGTTCTTCCTAGGTATTGTGAATAAGGAAAATGCTCTTCGTTAAGCCATATTTGTGACTTCTGATATTTCACTAATACTACTTTTCAATCAAGAGAACAGCATTGCTAACTTGCCTATCACTTTAAAGTGGTATTTGAAGGATTTGTGTGACACAATTATGACCTTTTAATTAGGCACCCTAAAAACCCGATCAGGCCTATTGCTTACTTTCTTTGATTCATCTGTCTTCTCTGCTGTGATCACCTTGTTGCTCCTGACATGGAAGGTATATAAGCTTTTGTAGTGTGAATTTATGTTGTGAAGTATGTGAAGGCCAGAGACTGTCCACTCTCTCAGTAGTTTCAAACTGTCTTCCAGGGAACCCTAGCATTCAAATACATTTCTGTATGTTTATTAAAAGCAAATGTGGTCAGGATAAAATGTGTTTACCCCATCATCCCAGCTCCAGTCCCAACATACCAGGGACTGATGGTCATGACATGAAAAGTAATGCCAAAGTGTTACACAAGCTGTAGAAGTCTGAAAGCCACTGTATTAATTTGATAATCTGATGGTCTCAGTTATTTAAAAAATGGAATTGCAAAAAGACTTGGTTACAAACTCTTAATTGCCAGGACTATACAAATCTTAATGCTTTTATATGCCTTTATATATACATATTCTACAAGAAAGTATGAATGATTTCTTTAGACTTCCATCTTTCATATTTTAATGCAGTGGTGTCATGAGGGTAGTGCTGTAAGTTTGTGATGGTAGCTTGCATTTTGTTTGTATGACTAGAGCCCTTTGCATCTCGTATACATATAAAGACTTAATGATTTGTGGCTAAAACCATAGACGGTCCCCAGTTTATGAATGAATTGTGTTCTAGATAATCAGTTCTTAAGAATCAGTTCTGTTTTCCTCATAGAAGCTATGTTATAAATCTCAGGGTAGTTGTGTGGAGTCAGTATAATTTGCTTTAGTTGTGGCCTTTAGCGGTAGGATTCTCCATTTTCAGTGAAGGATAAGGAAGGGGATAGTTTCCTTCTCTTTAGCTCTAGGCTAAATTATGTAATAGTTGAATGCTTTGTTTAGTTTGGTTTTCTTTCCTTCCACCATTTTTTCTTAGCCTTTCTCCTCAGGCTCCTAGTACCTTCATGGTATCATAATTCCAACTCCCCTGTTCCACCCAGACCTCACTATTCATAAAAATTACCTTCCTCTTCTGTCCTCTGGTCAAAATGCCTATTCCCTCAGTGCAGCAGATATCAGCATTTAGATTTTGAGGGAAGAAACCTGATTAAAGTCAATTTGCCAGAGTATATTTTAAAATTTTTACTTCACTGGCATTTTTATCGAGTGTACTGACACTTTTTTTCTTCCAGTTTTATTGAGATATAATTGACATAGCAGCCCTGTATAAGCTTAAGTTGTACAGCATAATGATTTGACTTACATACATCATGAAATGATTATCACAATAAGTTTTGTGAACATTCGTCATTCCACAGAGACACAAAAGTAAAGAAATATTCTTCCCTGTGATGAGGACGCTTAGGATTTACTCTCTTAACAGTTTTCCTATAGAACACACCACAGTGCTCATTACATTGATCATGTTGTACATCACATCCCTAGTATTTATTCATCTTATAACTGGAGGCTTGTACCTTTTGACTGCCCTCAACCAGTTCCCCCTCCCCACTAGAGTGTGTTGATATTCTGACTGTAAATATACCGTCATTGTAGAAGATTTGGAAAAATCTACCACAATCCTTCCTCTCAGAGACAATTACTCTTAAAAACAGTGGTATGTTTCCCTTTAGTCTTTTTCCCCCATATATAAAATATTTTTCTTCAATTTAATTTTTAATTGGTGAAATTTTAGGGATTGTCATCCAGTGAAGTGAAAACCTTCTTTCAGGAAAAGGGAGATATTCTAGGGCTCAGATTTTTTTCATATCATCTAATCATTCTCAAAAGTCCATCTTCAAATCTTTTTGTTTCCCAAGTTCATCCCATTTCTTGTTTTTCCCTTCTTTTGAGCTTATAGATTCTCTAAAATGTTCCACATTTTTTTTCATGGCTTCCATGGCAGTAAGAGTATCCTCTTTAATGGTGGGGTGAGGAAGACAAGATCAAAGGGGGTGTGTGTGTGTCTGTGTATATATACATATATATAAACATATATACTTAGTGGTGTGTGTCTGTATCTATAGTGATACACACATATATATATTTATTTTTAGTAGGCATTCCTAAGTCAAAGACTGCCTATAATTGCAAAATGTCATGCTATTTGATCCTCTTCTCATCACTTTATCAGGGTACATGGTGTCTTTGCAGAATATAAACTATCACACATTCCTGGTTGCTGCATGCTAGTTTTGTCAGTCAGGCATCATCATTTACTAGCATTCTGTAGCTGTGTTACATTTAACTTTTGCTTTGGTGTGCATTAAAAATATTTCTTTTGCTTATTTTGTTTGCATTCTTCCAGTAAGTACTACTTCCATTTATTGTCATTATATACCCTTCATTCATGTCTAAACCAGATTTCTCAGATGAATTGTTTCTGGAACTTAGTTAAGCATTTGATGATCTTATCATACTAATAGGTGATAAAATACAATGTGAAATCACCTTATTGAAAGGCCAGCTGTGACATACAAATATATTATCATGGTTATGAAGTTGCTGAGCATGTCTGCGGCAGAGCCACTTCGTAACCATGGGGAAGTGAGAAACCGTGACCCCAATATAGTCAGTTTTATTAACACACACTCTCAGCCTCCAAAATGACTTGCTAGACCCTTTTAAACTGTTTTGTACCTCTTGGTCAGTCAGTGTATCATTTTACTGCCTTTGTAATCAATTTGATGACAACTTCTAGTTATTAAGTACCACATTGCCATTTCCTAGGGAAAAACATTCTGTTCATTGCCTATAGGAATGTTTAAAAGGCAAGAAAATACTTATATACAGGAAAAATATGATCCGTTTTTTATTAATTCTTTGTATTTTATTTAATATATTTTAACAGGCACAATAAAACGGGATTGGGAATATATATGTAACCATAATAAAGAAAAAACGAAGATCCTAGGAGACAAAAATGATGACCCCATATGTGAAGACAGTGAGAACAAGTTTGACTTTTCAGTGATGTCCTATAATATACTTTCTCAAGATTTATTGGAAGACAATTCACACCTTTATAAGCACTGCCAGCGGCCAGTATTACACTGGAGTTTTAGGTTTCCCAATATTCTGAAAGAAATTAAACACTATGATGCAGATGTAAGTACAAAATATCATCAAAATTCCTCACATAAGGAAGAGTTGGATTCATTTCTGAACTAAATGGTTTTATCCCTTTTGTTTGTAGGGTAAGAAGGGAAGACATTAAATATAGTGATGAGGGAACTCTCTGGCGGTCCAGTGGTTAGGACTCTGCACTTTCACTGCCAAGGGCCTGGTCGGGGAACTAAGATCCCACAAACCACAGCGTGGCCCAAAAATAAATAATATATAAATATAGTGATGGAACAGTTTTTAACAAGGTATCATAACTTTGGAGGAATAACTTGCTAATGGTTGTTGATATAAATAATTATATAATGTTTCAAATAAGATCCAAAAAGTTTTAAGCATCGATCAGTTTTGAGACAGGGACTGGCACCATATTAAGTATTCAGTAAATATTTCCTTTGATTCAAAATTTAAATAATTCGTGCAAAAATTTATTTAGATGATAGCATTCAAAAACTTATCTCTTAAGAAAGGACTAGGCCGCCTGCCGATGCAGGGGACATGGGTTCGTGCCCCGGTCCAGGAAGATCCCACATGCCGGGGAGTGGCTGGGCCCGTGAGCCATGGCCGCTGAGCCTGCGCGTCCAGAGCCTGTGCTCCGCAGCAGGAGAGACCACAACAGTGAGAGGCCCGCGTACCGCAAAAAAAAAAAAAAGGACTAGGGGCTTCCCTGGTGGCGAATCCGCCTGCCAATGGATTAAGAATCTGCCTGCCAATGCAGGAGACACAGGTTCGAGCCCTGGCCTGGGAAGATCCCACATGCCACAGAGCAACTAAGCCCGTGGCCACAACTACTGAGCCTGCGCTCTAGAGCCCGTGCGCCACAACTACTGAGCCTGCGCTCTAGAGCCTGCGAGTCACAACTACTGAGCCCACATGCCACAACTATTGAGCCCATGTGCCTCAACTACTGAAGCCTGCCCACTTAGAGCCCATGCTCCACAACAAAAGAAGCCACAGCAATAAGCCCGTGCACCACAACGAAGAGTAGCCCCTGCTTGCCACAACTAGAGAAGAGCCTGCGTGCAGCAGTGAAGACCCAGTGCAGCCAAATATAAATAAAATAAATTTTTTTAAAAAAATGGTGATTTAGTACTAATGAACATGTAAATTCAGGAAAAATATTCCAACATATAAATTATAAATATTTCCTTTGGTAAATACCAGTTTTGGATAATAAGAGGGCTTCATGTGATTAAAGGTCAGGGTTTTGGGGGCTGATCAAATTTGGAGACATTAATTTGATAGATCTATACATTACAGGAAAAAAAAATTTTTTATTTCAGCTTTCATCAGGTTTTTAGAATTTTAGAAACCTATTTTTAAAGACAAAAGCACCAGAAAATTCATATTTGCATATTTTTGTTTTAATTCAAGCCATTTTTTTTCTTTTAAGGTACTTTGTTTGCAAGAAGTGCAAGAAGATCATTATGGAACAGAGATCAGGCCAAGTTTGGAATCATTGGGTACAGTGTAACTTTTACTTTAGCCAGATTTACTTAATGGGTTGTTAAAGTATAACTTGCTAATAACAAAGATGTGTGGTGTATTTGGACCTAAAATCTTAATTTTGAAAAAACTTAATATGCATTTCAAAAGGTCAGGAAAAGATTGAGGTATATCAAATGGGACCTTTTGTGTTAATACATAATTTTAATTCGGATGGAAAGGTATGCAAGAATCCCTTAATAGCTTCCTTTCCAGGAGTTGCTTTGCCTACTCCCAGAGCCCTAAGATCCTGAGTTCCATGAGATCAGGGACCATCGTGTCTAGTTCATCATCATATAATACCAGTGTCCACCGTGTGTAATGGATAGAAGCTGAAAATCTGGTGAGTGAATACCTCTAGAAACAGGTTGTCTGTTTGAGAAATGCTGCCTACTTCGCATTCATCCATGCAGCAAATATTGATATTTTTTGAGTGCCTACTGTACACCATGCACTGTTCTAGGCAGTGGGAATACAGCGGTGAGCAAAACAGGCAACAATCTCTGCCCTTGGGGAGCATACATTCTAGTGGAGAAAGGCCAAGAATAAACTGAACAAACAAGTAAATAGTGCCTTAGGTAATGGTAGTTTTCTGGAGAAAAGCAAATGGGTCAGGTTTCAGTTTTAAACAAAATGATCAGAGAAGGTAACATTTGAGTAAAGACAAAGGAGGTGAAGGAACAAGCCATGGCTAGAGTTTTCCAGGTAGTGGAGATAGCAAAGGAAAGGCGCTGAAGTTGGAGTGCCTTAAGGCAAGTGAAGCTGCTGTGTGTGGAGTGGAGCAAGCGGGGAAGAATTAGAGGCAAAAAGGTGAGAGATATGGGGTTGGGGGCGGTGAGGGGGCAGATTACTATAAGGCCTCACTGTCTTTGTCATGACTCTGACTTTTGTTAGGATGGAAATGAGAATGGTGATAATGTACACGTATGTAACCCTGAAGTCTGCCAGTAAAAAAATCTATTTGACCCAGTCTCAGACTTTTTTGATTCTAACACTTATTAACATCCTACATTACTAATGTTTTGCAGAATATACTTTGGTAAACATTGTTCAAAAAATTAGGAGAACTGTGTTTTGCCATATATATAATTTTGTGTGTGTGTGGCAGAACAGTTCTTCTAATACTTACATATATAAAAAACCAGCCATCTTCGTTTAAAATTTTTTTCTTTCCTCTAGGTTATCACTGTGAATACAAGATGCGGACAGGAAGGAAACCTGATGGCTGTGCCATTTGCTTCAAACATTCCAAATTTTCCCTCTTATCAGTGAACCCAGTGGAATTCTACCGCCGTGATGTTCCTCTATTGGACAGAGACAATGTTGGATTAGTGTTACTCTTGCAGCCCAAAATCCCAAGTGCTGCCTCCCCTGCAATCTGTGTGGCTAACACACATCTGTTGTATAACCCAAGGCGAGGTGATATTAAACTGACCCAACTGGCAATGCTTCTGGCAGAGATTTCCAGTGTTGCCCATCAGAAAGATGGCAGCTTCTGCCCCATTGTTATGTGTGGTGACTTTAATTCTGTTCCTGGTTCTCCACTGTATAGTTTTATAAAGGAAGGGAAATTGAATTATGAAGGACTTGCCATAGGAAAGGTACGTGCTTGCTTCCTCATTATTAGGAGGTGGACTTAGTCTCTCTCTTCATTGTAAAGTGAGGGTAGTCATCACAGGGCTATTTGAAAACCTTGATGAGTCAGTACCCTCACTTTACCAACCTGTGATGATGAGCTACAGCTACTGATAAGTAATTATATTTACTTGAGTGAATTTCACCTATTGAATTTCCATCTATTTGTGGCAACATTTTGCTTGGAGGAATTGACAGGCAGTAAAAAATTCAGAATGGGGGAGGAGAAGAAAAATGAAAGCGTTGACAGACATGAGTACTGCATAAATAAGGAACTACTTACAAGGTGGCAGAATAGAATTTTGAATGCTGGATGTGGCCAATATAGTTGGCAAAACAGTAATTTAGTATTTATTTATTATATAAGCTTCCCTTTATACAGTGATAAATATTTTAATTCTTTAGCTGAGTGTAATTTATCCCATGTTTTTATTTTAATTGTACTTTCTTTTGCTTACTTTAGATGATTTCATCTTCGGTATATTTAACCAAAATAAACTCTCCACCACTGAGTTTTGAATGATAGTTTAAAATTTTATAAGAGTTGATCTCTCTTAGTATTTTATGTAGCAGGAAATATATTGCAGGTAGTAAAAAAGGAGGAGCAGTATTAGTCCAAAACTATAGATCGTTTAGATTTCCAAATTAGACAAAAACATGCATAGGAAAAGATTTCCATTTACATGTAAATAATAAGTGCTTTCTGAACTCTATTTGAACAAGATTTTATAAGCACAAATAATTAATGTAATGAATAAAGGGTAATATTTACCATTCTTGGATTCCCTTTTATCTAAGAAATAAACTTTTCAGTACACAAACTATTTAAAATCTATTCACCTAAGATACCTGTTGAAATTTTGTTTAGGTATCTGGCCAGGAACAGTCTTCACGGGGACAAAGAATTTTATCTATTCCAATTTGGCCCCCAAACCTAGGTATCTCACAGAACTGTGTGTATGAGGTACAGCAGGTACCAAAAGTAGAAAAGACAGGTAAGTGTTTGCAATACATTTTGGCAGTCTTCTTGATAATAGTGTTCCATTTGAAGACATAAAACTAAATTTTTTAAAGGGATAACATCTCAGTGATGAATATTCATATATAAAAGCATATAGTTGTTTGCTTATTCCTTTTTTTTAAGAGCTCTAAATTTACCTTTTTAAAATTCAGCTTCCAAAATTATCTTTGCGTGAATTACTTGCATGTTGCTTTGGAAATGTTTGTGTTTTATTTTTGCTAATTCTGGAGATCATCAAAACATAGATACCAGAATGAACCATTTTACTAGGCATCTATCTAAACTAGATATGTCTTAAATATTGTTCCTAGAGTAAAAGGACTATACTAAGGCAAGCTAGAACAAAACAATACATTGATAGTATAAATATATTTCTCTTTGTTCTTCCAGACAGTGATCTGACACAAACACAGCTGGACAAAACAGAGGTCCTAGTAACAGCTGAAAAGTGAGTTTTGGAAAGCAACAATAGACATTTGCTGACTTTAGTTGAGTAAAGAAATCACTTGGATGAAAAATGAAGTTGATGATATTTTATGCTGGTGAAGAATGCTGGCTCTTAAGTCAAATAGACCTGAGTTCCAACCTTGACTTTGCTACTTTTCAGCTGTGTGATTTTTGAGCAAGAAATTTAACATCTCTAAGGTTCAGTTTCTTTATCTATAATTTGGGTTGTTGTGAAGATTAGATGAGACAAAGCATGTAAAGCTCAGTGTTTGACATACAATAGTAAGTGCTTAAACCCTGCTGTTTATAGAAGCAGCTTGTCCATGAACCTGAACAGGCTAGTAAATTTATTATCTTTGAAATTTATTGCTATTACATATTTAAACAAAGGTCAAGATCACAGAAAAATATCTTTCAGATTTCAAGAGGACCTTTAGCCTCCTTTGACTTACTGGATCTTGAAACAAATCTAAGGAGAATTGACCCAAAAAAGAATATGTCTGTAGAAAAGACAATTACTTATACGTATCTCTTAAACTACAGGAAAAGGTCATCAGAGGTAGCTGGGTGAAGATGCCTGGATTTCTTTTTATTAAAGAATCATGAATGTTTAGGGCTGTGGTTGAGAAACAGATGTATATTAATACAACAGGATGGAGACTTAAATCTTGTCCCTTGGGAGATTCTTGAAATGTCTTGATTGTTTCATATTGTGCTCTTTTATAGCTTTGACTTTCGTTTAACATTTAAATTTTCTCATTCTTTTTATCTACTTTCTCCTCAGTCTTATTTTATTTTGTATATCTTGTTTTGGGAAAATATCTCATCTATAAGAATTAGTAAGAAAGCAATTTTTTTGAATTTTTGAAAAAGAATATATAAAAATCTGTGATTAAAACTTTCAAAGTAAAAACTTCCCTGAGTAAGATTAATAAAAAGGTTACTCTTACTAACAACTACTTAGTTTTGAGTAATTCTAAAATCATTTTATAACAAAATGGGGTATAAGAAAAGATACTTTTAAGTATCTATATAAATACAGTGTGTGTATACGCATAGCTTTTATCTGTAAACTGAAATGTTGGTAGTAAGATAACAGTTTGCAGGAGACCTATTTTACATTTAAAAATATTGTAAGTATAAGTCCTTAGACATAAAAAGTTGCTAAAACTTGGAAGTAGAGCATCTTGAAGCAATTACCTTTGCTTATTGACATATGAGCTCTTTAAAAGCAGAGCAACATCTTTATTTGTGTATTCTCAGCGCATAAGATGAGATAGTGCCTGGGACTTAGTACGTGCTTGGTAAATGTTTGTTGGGTGAATAAAAAAAAAGTTTTTTTAAATTTTGTTTTCTTTTGTGACATAAAAGATCCTTAAAATTCATGATGTGTTAGTAGGAAATGATTTTTAAACCTTTTACCCATAACATTATGTGTATTTGTAGTGTGGGGTAAATGTAAACCATTATAGAAGCTGTTTTAAGATACAGTATGAGGGAATTCCCTGGCGGTCCAGTGGTTAGGACTTCATGCTCTCAGAGGGCCCAGGTTCAATCCCTGGTCAGGGAACTAAGATCCCACAAGCCGTGCAGTGCAGCCAAGAAAAAAAAAAAAAGATGCAGTACAAAATTATCTCATATACCATACCAAGAACAGTAATGGTAAAATATAAGCCCTCTGACATCAGAAGTCTGTTAGTTCTAAATAGCATTCCTAAAGGCCACTTTAATTTTCCTTCTTAAAAACAACAAAAAACTTATAAATTGTTTAAGAATATGTGTTCATTCGCAAGTGAATCTCTCAAATATGTTATAATTAATTTTAAAAGTCACATTATTCAGTTAAGTATTGAGCTCCCCACTCACACCCCACCCCATGTATCACAGCTCTGTTAATGGGTTTTGGATATCACTGCATGAATAAAGGAATGCAAAATTGTGATATGGTCTATTTAAATAAAGATTGTCCTAATGTCTGGTTTTGTCTGGAAATTAAGTGAAAAAGTGGTTTAAATACGAGGAATTATAAAAATCATGAAGAACTTGATGCTAAATAATTTTTCTTTTCAATTTAGATTATCTTCAAAGTTACAGCACCATTTCAGCTTGTCATCTGTTTATTCACATTATTTTCCTGACACTGGAATTCCAGAAGTGACCACCTGTCATTCCCGAAGTGCCATAACTGTGGATTATATTTTCTATTCTGCTGAAAAGGAAGGTGTTGCTGGGCAGCCAGGTAAAGAATGCGTGTAATCTTAAATTCTGCTTGAGAACACAGTAACTAAAACTTCAGGGCTAAAGTTGAGAAAGCTAGCTAAACATCTAGATGTTTAGATTTAGAAATTAAAAATATTTTTAAATTGGTAATATATTTGGCAGATTGGTTATATATTTGAGTAAATCAGTTTATCACCTGCAAAAGTTGGAGGCAGTGGAACACCTCAAAGCAAATTATTACCCAAGAATTATATCCACAGCTCTACCCTCCAGTCCCAGTCGGCTTCTGAGGTAGAGTACAGATCTTTCATATTGCCCTTTGGTTTCACTCTCCATACATTTATGTTTTTCTTGTGACAGCAACATCATACAGTTTTGTACTTAAATTTTACTGAAGTATGCTGCCTTCATTGTAGGGCCTTGC
>NW_020837992.1:8940234-9210758 GCF_003676395.1 Aethalodelphis obliquidens | reverse complement strand
TTTTTTTTTTTTTTTTTTTTTTGCGGTACACGGGCCTCACTGTTGCGGCGTCTCCCATTGCAGAGCACAGGCTCCGGGCGCGGGCTCAGCGGCCATGGCTCATGGGCCTAGCCGCTCGGCGGCATGTGGGATCTTCCCGGACCGGGGCACAAACCCGTGTCCCCTGCATCGGCAGGCGGACTCTCAACCACTGCGCCACCAGAGAAGCCCAAGATTTTAAATACTAATCAAAGGACTTAACATGGAGAATAAAGTGCCATTTAAAGTAACTGGAAGTCAAAAATATATTCAGAAAACTGAAAATCCTAAATGTGGACAGCTATTTTGTTTTTCCTGATTTTCCCCTTTTTTCTTTTCCTTTTTCTTTTTTCAGTGCTACTTTTCTTTTCCCATCTGTTTGTTTGTTTTCTCCTTCACAAGGATAACCTTACTAGTAACATTCAGGAGGGGGTTTACTCCTCTCTGCTAGATCAACTCTGCAAAATAAGCTTGCTTTGAATTTGTAATAAGGTTCTGGTAGTTGTCATACTGAAGAACACTCACTAGGTGGCGGAAGTGTGCCATGGACCAGCATCGCTACTGTTAACATTAAGAGCACATCCTCTTTTACTCTATTTCCATGGGTACTGAGTGTCTGGGACCAAACTATACTAATTTATTCTGCAGTCACCTCATAAACGTCCTACTCAGATGTGGCTTGGTCTGTCTGATTTTATACAACTACAGAAAGGTTGATGGGTGAATTTCTTAGGTAGTTGTCAATCTCAAATTATTCTTAACATCTTATGTGTTGCATTGATATTTTCTTCTAAAGATTATTTGCAGAAGTTGAAATGGAAAAAAAATCTGAAATAGAAAAAAACAAGCATCTGAAACGTCTGTTTGTTAGAGAATTATAATTAGGTTATATCGCAATAAAAATTTAACCATATTCTAAAAACTGTTTCATATTAGACTTCCAGAAGGGTGTCAAGCTATATATCGTTGTTTTAAAAGAAAAAAAAGATTTATATGATTTACAGTAACCTGTTGTTTCACTAAATATGTATATGTTTCTTTAATATAGGAGCCGAAGTTGCTTTGGTTGGTGGCTTGAAACTTCTAGCTAGACTGTCACTTCTTACAGAACAAGACTTATGGACTGTTAATGGACTTCCAAACGAAAATAACTCTTCGGATCATCTGCCTTTATTGGCTAAATTCAGACTTGAGCTCTGACTCCTTTGTTTTTTTTTTTTCGGTACGCGGGCCTCTCACTGTTGTGGCATCTCTCGTTGCAGAGCACAGGCTCCAGACGTGCAGGCCAGCGGCCATGGCTCACGGGCCTAGCCGCTCCACGGCATGTGGGCTCTTCCCGGGGCACGAACCCGTGTCCCCTGCATCGGCAGGTGGACTCTCAACCACTGCGCCACCTGGGAAGCCCCTTACTCTTCTTTGATTACATATATACTGTGCTTTCCCATTTATGTTCTTTTTCAAAGAATGTAAAGTTGTTCTTAAGAGTTTGCATGTTACTTATTTTTATGCTATGGAATTTCTGAAGAGGTTATGTTAAATGCTTGAAACAGGTAGCAGAAGAAACAAGTTTACAACAATTTTCTTTTTTGATAATGAAAAAATATTTTCCTGACAAGTGAGATCTAAACGCTCTTTATTGTAAAAGAGTTGTAAATATTTATTATAAATTCCAGTAAAATTGACAGTGATTTTTAAATATAGTGCAGTTTCTTTAGTCCTCTTAGTAAAGAATTTCATGTTTTTGGCAAGCTTTACAGTGGATCCAAAATATCTTTGAGTTCTTACAAACCACAACTCATTTCCCTTGCAGAGGCCCGATTTCATCATGAGGATCATATGTTTGTTGAGTCCTAAGTAGTTCATCTCAGAAATCATCGGGTTCACAAGTGTCCAGCCAACCATTGTAGTTTGTTTTTGAGGGGGCTCAGTAATGCTTTTCAAAATTGTACAGATTGCTTAATCCATCTTCTTACTATCCTGAGCCATGTAATATGCCTGCATTTTATTGGGGAAATATAGGTCACCATAACTAGTAGGATGAAGTGCTTTACACAAGCCCACTTTCCATCCTGTCATAGACCATTGCAGGATACCTAGGAGAGGCAGAGATTGGGGTTATGCCTTGTGTTTCCCTAGTAATTTTTTTTTTTTTTAATATTCGGTTTCAAGAAAAGATCCCTGAATTGGGAAAGATATTTTATTTTACTTAACTAATCCTGTAGAAATTTATTTTATTAGGAAACATATTTGGAACAAAGTGGCAGCTATAAGGTTATTTTTATTTTGCCTTAGAAATAAGAGGAAGCCAGCAAAACTCTAGAGAGATATCAGCTTGGAGACCTAATACTCGTAAGTAGTAACTTTAACTGTTTTGTTTTGTTGTGGTTTAACTGTTGTGGTTTTGTTTCTAAAATGTTTTATCATGATGCAGCAGTGTGAGATGATGCTGATTTTTTTTATAAAGTGGTGAAGATCAGGCCTAAAAAATCCTGTAGTTGGCTCTGTATAAGTGTTTGAATCAAAAATTTTTAAACATAATTGAAAATTTCCTTTTTTAGACATTGGGATCAAAGAATTATGTACATTTTTACTAAGTAGTAATTTTATACTGAATTATACAATGGGTTTTACAGTGGGTTTTTTTTACAGTGGGTTTTCTTAATAGAATACTTCATCTTAAATTAGAAAGCAGCAGCTACTTTATAGTCTTGGACTTTAAAAGTTTTTCTACTAAAGTATTTACTACAATGTTTAAAAAATAAACCAGATAAATACCCCCAAAAGGCATGTGGGTTACAAGGATTTGCCTAGTAAAAATTATAGCGATAAGCAAGTACTTTTAACTGTTTAATGTCTTTCTCTCACAGTATTAACTATAGTTCTAGGATTTTTCATTTCGTAGTAAGTTTTCAGAAAATTGTATGTTCTAATTAGCAGATATTGTCATCATCAAATAATAACAGCACATAGTATATTTATCCCCTTTTAGTATTGGGGAAAGAAAAATGAAGATTCATTGATTACTACTTTGTGTTGTGTGAATTTATTAACTAACTTTATATATAGGTATTGTTGATAAACATCCCTGAAAACCTCTATGAAAACTTAATTTTTTGTATCCTGATTAATATATTGTGATTTTAGGCCCTTTTCATGTGCTTCACTTCAGTAGAGTTAATCCATAAAATTGCTTTCTACTTTAGCTTATAGAATGAAGTATTATTTTGTGTACTGGAGGCCAAAGGGTCCATGTAACATCATAGCTTTTTAAAGCTCCACTAGGGACTTCTCTGGTGGTGCAGTGGTTAAGAATCCACCTGCCAATGCAGGCGACATGGGTTCAGTCCCTGGTCCGGGAAGAACACGCATGCCGCGGAGCACCTAAGCCTGTGTTCCACAACTACTGAGCGTGCAAGCCACAACTACTGAAGCCTGTGCGCCTAGAGCCCGTGCTCTGCAACGAGAAGCCACTGCAGTGAGAAGCCTGCGCACTGCAACGAAGAGTAGCCCCCACTTGCTGCAACTAGAGAAAGCCTGTGCACAGCAATGAAGACCCAGTGCAGCCAAAAATAAATTTATATTAAAAAAAAAAGCTCCACTAAAATTAACGTCCATTTTCTTTACTTTTTTTGGTCCAAAGAGTTAATAACTCTGTTGGATCCTTGTATTTATCTGCCAAAATTAAATTAATTTAAATTTGGTTAATTGCTGAAACCAAATCTCCCAGTCTCAAGGGCTATGCTATCCAAGTGTGTGTGGGGGGCGGGGGTTTTTTTTTTTTCTTTGGCTGCACCCTGCGACTTGTGGGATCTTAGTTCCCTGACTAGGGATTGAACCTGGGCCATGGCAGTGAAAGCAGAGTCCTAACCCCTGGACCTCCAGGGAATTCCCTATGCTATTTAAGTTTTAAATGGAAAGGGATATATTATGGAGTAGTGAAATGCTTTACTGTATGTAGCCTTTGCTATCAGTATGCGTGTTTGAAATCATCTTTTTTGGAATGTAGCAGCGGTCTGCTTTTAACCCTTTGCTTTCATAAAAAAACTAAGATCCAGAGAATTCAAGGGGTTGGAGAAACATTCACGTCAAGTCATTTGCACTTTTTCCCTGTAAGTTACCTAATATATTATTGTACTAGTACATCTGTGCCTGAAGATTTTGTGGTAGATGTACTAAGCTGTGTAACTGACTTGTTGCCTCTTCTAAATTGTTTCATTACCCTTTTCAGCCTTTATTACTTAGGGTGATACCAAAATATAAGTGAATTAAGATACACCAAAATAGAGTGATGTTTAACACAGAGTCTGAAAATTGTGGATGACAACAAGGGTGAGAGAGTGATAAATTAGTTTACCAACAAGGGTGACAGAGTGATAAATTAGTTTACTAGGACAAGTATGTAATAAGAGGAATAAGAAAAAAATCACACCATTTATATTTTTAGAAGGAAAACAATCCTTGAGTTTCCAGGATGGTTTTATTAAAGTCCCATGCTGTGTATAAACATACAAGTGATGAGAAAAACATTAACTTGAAACATGCACTTATCTGGCATTCTCTAAAATACCATTATACAAGTTTTCATTTACTTAGAAAAATACCCACTAAAACAATCACAGTTTTTCTTAAAAGATTTTAAAAAAATGTGTTGGCCAGAACAAAGTCCAGAGAATAAACAAGATTCTGAATTGCATGTCAAAAAAACTGTACAAGGTTGTACATAAAACTATAGCTTACAAAAGCCTCGGGTATAGTAAGAATACTGAATTAAGATTTCCAAAGTTCTATTTACCAATATCTATTAATAAAATCCTTATGAAATAATTGACTTAGAAAAAGTGAAATGCTCATGATTTCAGAGTGTGTAGAAAACACTAAATACCACTTTCTGAAATAAAGTGTACTCAAAACAGCACAACATGTAGTCTAGAATCAAAATTTCTGTCATTCATTTAAACTTTGCATGTATTACCATAATGGCTTAAGCATAAAATTTCTCTTGCATTAATAACTTTAAAAACTAGATTTCAGATCACTTCATAGTTTTGTTTTTTATCTTTTGAATTATAGCCAGTTTTAAAATCAGTTCTAGGGGGTAAATCATGTCTTTTTTTTTTTCTTGCCTTATCAATTAAATTACTTCACTAGAATGTAGGAGTTTGTTGCCTTTCTCATATCTTTTAGAAATTAACATACTCCATAGGCAATAAAAATAGAATAACAACCAAGAACATTTTAAATTAATTTTCACATTTCTGTGACTAACTCTTGCTTTGGGGAAATGAATCTTAAAATCAAGAAATGAGTGTGGAATAAATCAGGTTACTAATTGAATCATCAAGCCAGTTGGCAGTTTTAAGGCTTATACATCAGCATATTAGAAACAGGCTGTATTCCTATTCCTTTCCCCTTTTCTGTGGGAAACAAGAGGCTATGCATTCAAGAGGCATTGACATTCCATATTTTAGATTGGACAGTACTTAATACTTGGAAAATCCTATTCCAAGCTCTTAGAATGATTGCAATGTTTTAAGTAGTCTACTTATTGGATATAGTATTTTCAGATTGATAAACAGATGATGGTATTTCATCTAGAGAGAGAGCTAGGTCAGTATTGTTTTAGAATGAGAATGAAATGATTCACTGGCGACTGCAAACATCTAAATACAAGTGGCCATGAGGCTGCAAATGGGTTTATCTTGTGAAGATTAAGGATAACTCATTTTAAATTCTGCTAACTGATAGTACTATTCTTGAGGAAAGTGGTTTAAGTTCCGAATTTTTAACTTATGCTGTATTTTAATCTAACTGAGATGTACACTTCAGTCAAAGAAAACCAGAGGGGGAAGTACTGAGACTGAAATAACACTTTTGTTGACTAGCAGACTTCACTTAAATATGCCTTTTGGTCTCATGAGTTGGCATGGTTGCTAAGATCAAACAAATGAAACGGAAGCTGTACTCTTGATAACATACAGACTTGGTATGCTGTTAGAGTTATTCTGTGTGGTCTGCAGCCAGAAGTTACACTGTAACTACCATATGCAGGCCGGATATTCATACTGTGCTCCGTGGACTAAATCACACTATAAGGTGTAACACTGCACCTGAAGACTTTTCCATTAAAACTAAGGTTCTGCTTCTCTAATTCATTGTATTTTCCAATACCAGTTCCTAAGCATCCTGAAGTGGTACCTAAAAGCAATGTACTGGAAAATAATCACATCGTGTTGTATTTGGTCTTAATATAAGACATCAGAACACATCTCTAACAGCAGTGAGTCCTTCAGAATCGAGGCCTGACTTAGAGTTTCGAAATCAGGTGAAATGGGATCAGCAAGGTTAGCTGGTTCTCAAGACCTACTGATTCACTCCTGGCCTGTGCCTTTGAGTGTGTTACTGTCAGAGGTAATTGCAATACTACTAAATGTGTGTAACAGTTCATGACCCTGTGTGCTTTTTGCTGGACTCTGCAAAGTTTAAATGTTAGTGACAGAACATAGACTAGCTTCTGAACGTGCTTTTCTTTTGTTTTGAAAGAACAAAAACTGCTGTCAGTGAATGCTTTAAGAAAGGTTTAAGAAAGAAGTAACTCCAAGGTCCTGAAAATGGTTTCCCGTATTGCCAGAAGAATTTCAGTGCTTTTCTAGTAAAACACTTGCATATATAATACCTTAAATTTCATCGCATGTGTGCACCAGGAAAAAAATTCCAGACCTTGTGGAGATCCCCATGGAAAATATTGGGGAAACAATACAAATAGAATATAAAAAAACAAAACACCATTAAATTTGCATATCTGATGTCAAGATGCTGAGGTAATATTGACTGCTTACAAAAAGACCCCACCAATCTTTGCCGCTGTTATTGCTGAAAAAGACATTAATACTGATTGAGTTTACCTTACTATATCAAAAGTGGGAGGGAGGGTTTCATGAACATTTACTACTGCTGTTTAAAACAAGTAAAAGAATGTAGGTAAATGGGAAAATATAAAACTACAGTTATGGTCTTATCCTTTCTATCTGGAGTGAGGGAGACAGTCTGACCACAGTGGGATTTATTACTTAGCCTTTTCATGGTTGTCCCTTCGTGAATTTTTTTAAAGTTCATTGTTACCACCCACTCAGAGTCTATTCCAAGTGAACCCTTACAAATAAAATTCACAAGTTCTTAATAAATAGTTGCAGTTCCTCCTGAAGATGCTGGGTAAAGTGCAGACAGAAGCACCATAGAAGCCCTGTTGCTGGCTGTATTGCTGGCCTAAATTCGGATTTGATAGCCCACTTCATTCAGAGTGCTGAGATCAGCCACCTTCTTTTCAGGCAATGCAGGCCTAAGGGTAAAAGAAAGACGGTAGGCGAGAGGGGAAGGGACAGAAAGATCATTCAGTATTGTCAGGGACCTCTACCCTTTTGGTATTTGCCCCCCCTACACACACACACACACACCAGCCTTAGCTCCCAACTCCACCTCTTGTTTCTCAAATCCACCTTTATAGGTTTTAAGGAACCTTTTAATAGGCTTTCATTGTAGAGTTCAAAAAAAATTTACAGGTTGCTGAATGAGTTTCTTCAACTTTAAGCCTGAACTTGGTCACACTAACTTCTGAAACCTAGTTTCTGTAAACCTTGCAAGGGTCTAAAAATGTTTGACTACAGTAGAACTGAACATCTGAACCAGATTCTCCTAGAAACCTTGGCCTCCTTGTGTCGCTGCCCTGGGGAAGCCCAGCACCTACAAGATGTCTCAGGTGACTCAGGTTCTTGTGAAGATTCTCAGTCACTATTCATTCCAGGCTTGAGGGTATAAAATCAGGATGAATCTTTTAGAATTCATCTGTAAAAGCAGGTCAGTGTGGAAAATCATTCAGTGGCAAATCACCTCTCTTCCCTAAATACATTTTCTCAAGCACTTTACAATATGACAGTACACTCAAGCATTTATAGGAAGTCGTAAGAAAGTACTTCAAGGTGGGGAAAGAAATCATTCAGTAGCACATCATCTGTCTTCATTGAAGATACTTCCTAGGTGACTTCCCAGTATAAAATCATACCTAAGTGTTCTCATGATTTATCTCACAATTTTTTCCATTTTTAAAATGAGCCTCGGGGCTTCCCTGGTGGCGCAGTGGTTGAGAATCTGCCTGCCAATGCAGGGGACACGGGTTGGTGCCCCGGTCTGGGAAGATCCCACATGCCATGGAGCAACTAGGCCCGTGTACCACAACTACTGAGCCTGCGCGTCTGGAGCCTGTGCTGTGCAACAAGAGAGGCCGCGACAGTGAGAGGCCCGCGCACCACAATGAGGAGTGGCCCCCGCTCACCACAACTAGAGAAAGCCCTCGCACAGAAACGGAGACCCAACACAGCAAAAATAAATTAATTAAATTTTTTAAAAGGCAAAATTCCTTAAAAAAAAAAAAAAGAGCCTCCTCCTCACCTTCTTTGGTAAGACATAACCCAGATTGTAAACCAGTATGTCTGGGTTCTAACTGAAAAGTTTCACGTTTTTACAAGAAGATCAAAGACATTTTTAGGTTACACTTGAACCTTGTCTTAAGTGTTAAAAAAAAAAGAAGAGAGAGACCAAAATGAAAATATAATTGTTTAAAAGTTTCTTGGTTTATACCTTTGAAAGATTTCCTAGCAATAAATTTGTTTTTCCCTTGGCATGAATGTGGTCCAAGTCATTCAGCGTTGCTAGAACGAGAAATCAACAGCCAGCTTCTACTTAGGGTGCTGCTCCATAAAGGACACCAGGCTTAATTTCGGCAACAAATTCTACCACCCCTCACGTTCTCATTCTCTCTCTCCTTGGCCCTCCCTCTCCCCTCTTCCTCCCTCTCTCCCTCCCTTTCTTGTTTTCAGAGATGTCCCATTTCTGAACAGTCATTAGCAGTCTATGATCATCCCCTCTGAAACTAGATTATCCAAAGTGGTACAAAAACCTTCCCTGACCTGCTACTTGGCACTACGAAAATAACTTGTAACCTTTCTTTTCTCCGTTGCACGGGGCTTACTTCTCAGCTGGACCACGTGCCCTGCTTGATTGGTCAGGAATCATGCCTCTCATTCCTTTGTGTATCTTCTGGTGCCCAGGATACACAGATGATACTGATAAATATGGTCGGCTGTGGGTAGAAATCCCAATACTTCCTTGCCTACACCCTTCATTGTATCAAAGCGCCTAAGGCTTCTGACCTTCAGGGCAATGGTGTCCCAGCGCATACATGCCCTAGAGATTAGCCATTCCCTATAAACAGAGCCACTGCCTCAGGCCTGGTAGAGTGGCTCCGGGGACAACTGCAAGAGCCATTCTTGAGTTGACGGCTAAAGGGAGCACGCTTTTGCTTGAGGATTCAAACTTAAACTTGTATTTCTGCCCTAGTCCTTGGCCAACTAATGTGGGGAGAACTAGGGATTTTGCAGACAAGCCAGGTTCACAGTCCATATGTATCAATATCTTGTTCATTTTGTCATAAAGCCTGAAAGAAGTCTGTTTTGTCTCCTTGCCTGGCGTGGTGCTGTCTTCACAAATAGCTAATATGAACTTTCTCCCTCAAGTGGACTCCCCTTAAGTTAGCATCAGCCTAAGGCAAATGTGGTTAGAAAGGTAAATTACTCCCCCCCTCCGCAGTGTGCCCCACTTTTAGAAAATTCAGTAGTCAAAAATCCACTGGCCGGGCTTCCATGGTGGCGCAGTGGTTAAGAATCCGCCTGCGAATGCGGGGGACACGGGTTCGAGCCCTGGTCCGGGAAGATCCCATATGCCGTGGAGCAGCTAAGCCCATGCGCCAGAACTGCCGAGCCTGTGCTGTAGAGACCGCGAGCCACAACTACTGAACCCACGTGCTGCAACTACTGAAGCCCGCACGCCTAGAGCCCGTGCTCCGCAACGAGAAGCCAGTGCAGTGAGAAGCCCACGCACTGCAACGAAGAGTAGCCCCCGCTCGCCGCAACTAGAGAAAAGCCCACACGCAGTAACGAAGACCCAATGCAGCCAAAAATAAATTTATTTAAAAAAAAATCCACTGGCCAAAGGATAAGCTTGAAGTACCCATGTGCATTCCTTGCTTTAGAAAAGGATTCAATAGGGATCATTCCCTATAGCAACTGAAATAATTTTCCACCATGGCAGCTCTTTAGATCGCCCGTTGCCTCTGAAAGTTTAGCAATCCCTTGTGCTTAACAAGAGAATCCCTTGCTCCACAGTCCTCGCAGCACCTACCAATTAGCTCACCCCAGTTTCCGAACCTTTCTTGCACATGCTTTCTTCCTGGCCTGGCATCTTCCTCAACACCAAGTCACACCTCTCCTCATCCTGAGACTCGAAAGGTGCTGCCCTTCCTATATGAGAATAATGCTAGTAAGACCCTAGCTTCATATCATTTCTCAGGGGTTGGGATAACTCTGCACTGACCTATTTTCTCTCCCTCGGTCCTCTCACCAACAGCACCTGCTGGAAAGGCAGTGGCAGGACAGGCGACAGGGTAGGTCAAGGAGAGAACAAACCCTACCCACTCAGCCCTGTAACGAGGGCTTCCCTGGGGTCACTGCAGTGACAGGCCACAGGCACAAACCACACGCTTGCCACCTCCTCAGAAGCCACTTTTGGGCCACTCTCCTGGCTTCCTCCTTTTGGATCCCCTCAGCCCTGATAAACAGAATTTTCATATTTTTCGAACTTGCTGTGCCCTGAAAATTTCTCCCTTTACCTTTCCCATGTTCTGCTCTCAGCACCCTTGAAAACAGATGCACTTTAATGAGGGGCTCTTATGTGGGAATTCCCTGGCATCCCAGGGGTTAGGACTCAGCGCGCTCACTGCCAGGGGCCCGGGTTTGATCCCTGGTCAGGGAACTAAGATCCCATGAGCCGTGCGGTGTGACCAAAAATAAATAAATAAATAATTTGGGGCTCTTTGGCCTCCTTTTTCTAAACCTTTCCTTATCACTTCCACCAGTTCCCTACACCTTCCACGTGCTGAGAAATCACCGTTATAAATAGCTTTTATTTATTAGGCACTTACTCTGGGCCAGGCATTGCTCTAAGCAGTTTACATGGGTGAATTCATTCTCACCATAACGTTATGGCGCTGACAGTGTTACTACCCATTTTACAGAGGAAGAAAGGGAGGCACTGAAAGTTAGGAAGATTGCTCAAAGCAAAGTCGTGTGGTTATTAGCAAGTGGTGGAAACCAGAGTTCTTCCCCAGAATCTAGAGCCCATGCGCTTGACCAAGATGCAAACTGACCCCCATCCCCACGCGAAGTATCCTCCCAAGCATCTGAAGATGACATCAGGCCACTCCTGCCTCTGCACCTTGGCTTTTGGAATGCCTCCTGCTTGTCTTCTTGTCATCCTTTCAAGAACCAACCCAGATGCCACTTCTCCCCTGCAGTATTTTCTAACTTCCTCTCCCCACAGCACACTGCTCCTTGCTCTGTATGCGCTGGTGTTTCCTTTTGTACATCTGCTAAAGAATCTCGAAGGCTCATAATCCCTGTGCCTGCCTCAGAGACTGCAAACAACTTCAGAGCAGGGATCAAGTGAATTCATCTGTGAATCCCCACTGTTGCACCTGTACCTCTGGATACATTTTTTTGTCTAGTTCTGACTAACGTGTAAACGGCTGATAGGACTTCATTCTGTTACGTTTGTCATGGGATATTTTTATTTTAACAAAGTCCTAAGCCAGGAATTCAAGCCACCATGACACCATTCGAAGAATTAACAAGTAGGAAGAATTTTTTTTTTTTCTGCGTAAGAGAGGCTTTACCTTATCTCCGAAAGCTATTTGGGGAACCTGCCTACTTGTACAGTTGAATGTGGTTCTGCGACGACAGACAGCTTGGGGGCTTCCAATGGAAAGGGACTAAGCTGCCTCCTTCCTCTGTATCTCCACCCCTCCCACCTCCCCGCAAGAGCCCAGAACCCAGAAGAGGGGGAAAAAAAAGGTTAACACTGGCAGAAAATGAGTTAAACTGAGATTCCTGGTGACCCATCCGTAAGGTGAAACCCTTTTCTTTCTCAGCAACACTGGTTACAATTTCCTGGCCTGGCGAAGGGCAGAAGTGGGTTATCACAGCATGCCACCTGCCCGTGGACCTAGCCAGAAATACTGTTCAGTCCTTGCCAGCTCATGTCAGGGCCAGAGCTGGGGGAGCTATTGAGTGTGGAGAGGCCTCTTCCAAGTACTCCCCTGGTTATAATTAGAATATTGCAAGGGGGGTTATTTTTAAGAAACACAAGCACCAGGATAATGATTCAGCCGGGTCTGCGCTTGCCCAGAACCTCGCATCAGATCCAGGGTTATTATTTTAGAACAATATATTTCTCCAAACCCCTCCCCAGTCCAAACAAGGAAAAGAAATCAAAGGATTCTCCTCTGGAAAGCTCTCGGGCACCTTCTACTTTAGGGGAAGCGGGGTAGGGACTTCAGGTTTCCTTTGATGCACTTTGTGGATGGAAAAGGGGGCGCTCCTCTCCGAGCACAAATGGAAAATCCCAGCCCCAACTGTATCCAGGGTGAACCAGGGTGACGGATCGATGGCCTGGTCCCAGGTCCACCCTCAGCCCCACCCTCAGGCCTGCATCCCAGGAGTCAGCCGCAGCGGAGCTGTGCAGAGGGGGAGGTGGGCTGGGGAGGACAGGGCAACTGTTCCACGGAGAAGGTATTCTGTGAGACGTGCCACTGCTATTCACCACACACACCCTAGTGTTCGCTAACTACACCTTGACAGTTCGGGCAGAGTGAACTGTCTCCAGGTGGCACATCGTGTCTTCCTCAGGGCCGAGGAAGAGCTCGGCTAGATTGGATGTTGGTGTTGAAGCCGCCAAGAAGCATCAGAACCAGAAAGTGATGGCAGCACGTTGGGGACAGAAGCGGGGACAACATCATATCCTGGGGCTGAATGAGTTGGCGTGCGTCTGTGTGACACTGGCTTTCGGGAAAGAGGCAGTAAGTGGAGGAAAAGCCTACAGCGTTTTCCCTAAAACCACCCAGTCCCCTTTCTGTCCCTCCGACTAAGGGCTGTGTCTGGGGCATCTCCTCTCCTCACATCCCAACTCCCCAGCCCCCAAGCTGTCACTGGGTAGGATGGGTCAGAGGGCCTGAGTGGCAGCCGGACAGCAGGGCTCCTGAAACTTGCTTGCTACTTACTCATTCACGAGAATTTATTAAGCAGCGCCTTGTGCCAAGCACCTTGCAAGTCTTGGGGTTACCAAGACAGATGGCAGCTCCGTGGAGCCACCATCCACTCCCCTTTCTTCCAATGGAAATTTACCTCTTGCTTCTCCCCTACGAGTGTGAGATACTGATTCAGGGACAGGGCCCAGCTCTGTCCAGTTCAGGGCTGCCTGATGGGGACGCACAGACCACCAGTCGGGCTGCTCATGCTTCTTGCTTCTGTTTCCCCTGAGGTCACAGCCCCTCAGGGTGGGGGTGCACGTGCCCGTGTTCACACGCACCGTCCTCACACACCACACGCTCGCAAGGACCAGCTGAGCTGTGATCCTTGTGGTCTCTGGATTCGAGAAAGGGATACACGGTAAAGGAGCAATGTTAATCTCTTGGTCCTCAGCGTTAAGGGTGTGGAACGGACTAAATCAGGGATGGTGTTGGCCCCGCCTTCACAAGCTCAGGGAGACCCCAGGCCCTCCTCTCTGGTCTAGTCTGGCAGCAGTCAGGTCAGGCCAGGGCCCGATTTAGGACTCATGGCCCATGCGGGTACGCCTCAGGGACGAACACTGGGTGGTTCCCGCCCACCTGTCACCTTCATTCAAAGCCTGCTCCTTGCTCACATTCCTTACTTCCCAGGACCGCAGGCACCACTGCTGGCAGCTGACAGGGCAGACAGCTGAGGCTGCTATGTGAACAGACAGGCTTGAGGCAAGAGAGATGTGGCTCTGAAAAGATCCTCCAGCCCTTTGCCCCTTCTTCCAAGCCCTCCCCGGCCAGGAGCTCTGGCCAGAGACCAAGCGCCATGGGCCACTGAGATTCCACGGCGCAGCTTCCAGGCTCTGATCTCCCCTCCCCTTTCCATGGCAGAGAACCCCTGTAGGAACCCCAACCGGGCATGACTGTTTCCATCGTCAGCTCTGGAGGCTCTTGACTCACTCTGCCAGAGGCAGTCTTTCCTGATAAGGCCCATCACTCCATCTTGGTTTCCTCAAGCATCCCCGGGGACCCTGGACCACATGAAATCCCCTGGGGAACGAAGTTGGGCGGGCCTCTGAGTTGGAGACTACCTCCTCCGAGCTCCTGGAAAGAAACCCCACATCATCGTGGAGGCTTCACTTCTCCCTCCATAACCTTCCTAGTTTTCTCTCCCTCTTTGTGCCCCTGCTACGTTCCATGTGAAGGCAATTTTCCCCTTTCCCCCCTTGGGGAGATTTTCTCATTTGGGGTCTATAGAGAATGACTTCTTGGGCCCCACTCAAAATATCTTCGATGTGATTAGATCATGGAATCAAACTGCTTCTCCTATGACTACATTATGACTTCATTTAGAAATGACTTGAGGGCCTCACTCAACCAGTTGCCTGGAGGCATCTTCATGAGCCTGGTGATAGAACAGAGAAGGAATTCCCTCATCCAGCTGTGGCCCAGCAGTGGAAGGAGAACTCTCACGGGGCTGAGTAACCTCTGCGACCCTGAGGGTCTCCAGCAGGGTGAGTAAAGCCCACTGGAGGCACGAAGTGCCCTCGAGACAGATGACAAAGAAGGGAAATCAAAGAGAAGGAAAAAAAACAATTGTGAACAGCAAAGAAGAGAGCAGAGACAGAGGGGAAGAAAGGAGTCAGAGCGGGGGAGAAGAGAAAGATGGTCTTGTGGGTCCTGAGGGACTCTTGCCCCAGTTCAGAAGAACGCTCCTCGGGGTCACTCCGGGTGGTAGGAGCTGCCTTCATGCGAACACAGGCAGCCCAGCCAGAAAACCACTGTCCACTCACCCCCACTCCCCCGGGTTCAGGCTACAGTCAGCAGGCCAAGAGCTGTGGACTGTCAGAGACGGGAAGGACCCCAGGGAGCATCTGAGGTTCTCAGTGGAAGCATTTTAGGTGGAATGGTTCTTTACGGGGGAGGACGGTCCATAGCTTTGCAGGGCATTTACCATCTTGGCTCCCAGGCCCTAATGGGAGTATTACCACTGTTGATAAGCAAAACCCTCCCCTCCCACTGCACGTCTAACCCTTTTCCCCCAGGGGGCGCCCTGGCTCCTGTTGAGAACCTCTGTGAACACCCCTCAGTGAAGAGCTAAGCGGGGACTGAGGCCCAGAGTTGTAGAGGAGTTGATTCAAGTTCGCAAAAGGCCTTTTACACCTAGATCTAACCTCCATCTCCCTGACTCTGTAATTACGAACTTCAGGAAACAACCTGGCTGTTCCGTGTGGACGCTTCTCTAAACACTCCTAGAGGAGCAGCGAGTACGAGAAAGGACTCGTGGGTGGAGGGGTGGAGGGGTCCCTGTTTCTCTCTTGAAACGCTGTCTCAGCTGACAGTAAGGTAGTCACTGCTACTTGCCCTCCTCCCACTCAGCTGACTCTCTGTCAACCCAGTGACATTGATCCTCCTTCCTAGAAGGATTATTCAGACATGTGCAAAAATGGAGAGGAATGCAGGGCTGGAAGTAGCTCCAGCTGCAGGGAGGTGGTGGCTGAGGATATAAAGTCACTAAAATTATCCACGCACAGACAGGGGCTGGGGCCCCACAGCTGATGGGCCTCTCGCCTGTTATGGTAATTTTCCACCCTTTGGGCCACTCCCCGGCCTCACTGTGGCACCCAACACATTTAGAAATGACTTGATGGCCGTAGGTGATGCTGAAATAATAACACAGTGAGAATCACCAAACCCTTGCTAATCCTGACCATGCTACAGTAGGATGCCCAGAGTTGGAGTTATGGGGTCATAATCAAATTTATCACTTTCTCGTTTCCTAGCCAAAAGCAAGATTACCTGGAGAAAAGCCTGCTTGGTGAAGGCCATGGGTAGAAGCTGAGAAGCTGCTTTTCTCCAGACACACCTCTAGGAACCAGGCTGTCCTGGATTCTAGTCTGTTGCAATGGCGGAGGCTGGGAGCCGGAGAGGGATGGAGGGGCCCGGTGCTCAGTTCTTCCCGTGGTCCTCACCTCTCACAGCCCTCATCTCCTGCATCTCTCTTCCCTCTCTTCCGACACATGGTGGCCCCTGTCATCCCTCACCCAGCCCTGCAACCCACAAGTCAGGGTTTAGGAGGAACCGGGGAGAGACTCTTCCCTCCTCGTAACTCCTCCATCCACTGTGAAACTCAGCCAAGATATTTGCCCTCTAGATTCCTCTCCTGACCTCCAAACACTAGGAGAAAAGAAGCGGCAGGGGCTTCCACCACCAAGAATAACCGTGGTCTTCCTGGATTTGCTCACATCAAATTGTCCACAGGAACCCACAAGCCACCTGGGTTCCCTTGATGGGCAAACAACCAAGGCCACCTGGCCCCAACTGGGAAAGAAAAAATCCCCATATTCTGACCTTGGGAGGAGTTTATGAAGGAAGACTCCTGGGAACCAGTGCTCTGCCCAGAAGAAGGGGCTGCGGAGAAGGGTCATGAGTCCAAGGGATTCTGAGGCTGCTTGCAGCCACTCTTCACCTTTTGGGGAAAGTTTACATTTTCACTGCACCATGAGCCGCCACCTGTGTGCTCCTGGGGCCTGCTCGGCTACAGCTGGGACCGATTCAGGGCATGAAGGAGGCTGGTGGAATTGAATCTCAAGTCCCTGCACGTCTTTCTTCCTGACCCCTTCCCAGGCCCACTCCCACGCCTCAGGAGGGTGGGCCCTGACACTAGAGGGTGGCTTTGCACTCACATCCTAGGCAGTCTAACAGCCGTCCTCTGCAGGCACCGGTGTGCTTGCGTGCCTTAGCTGCACGACAAAGTAGCTGCAGGTCAGAGCAGGGGCATGGCCTGGGGGGTGACTGAGAACAAGATTTCTCTATCTGGCCCACAGGAGAAAGACCAGTTGGGTTCCTCCCAGAGTGACTTCAGTGGGGCCCAACCATGGGTCCAGGCCCCGGTCACACCCTCTAACCTCACCCCAGCAACCTCATTATCCAGAGGCCCAGGCAGGACCAGGCAGGGCTGAGCCCCTGAACCACACTCAATGGCCTCATCCGCCCCTCTCAGCAGACGTAAGACCTTCATCTTGACGTTCTGGGTTTTTTTTTTTAAGTCAAGCTCCAAATCAGTTCTCCCACATTGATTGATCACACGGTGGCTCTCCAGGTGTGGTCCCTGGACCGGAGCATCAGTATCACCAGGGAACTTGTGAGAAGGGCACCTTCTCAGGCCCCACCCAGATCTGCTGACTCAGGAAGGCTGGGGGCAGGGCCTGGGAACCTGTTTGAACAAGCCCTCCGGGTGGTTCTAGGTTTGCTCAAGCTTGAGAACCGGGTTATAGGATCCTTCTGCCTCTCCTCAGATGGGCCCCGTGTGCAGCCCTTTCTTCACCCTGTACTGATGACCCACCTCCTCACTCCCACCAGATGAGTCGGCCTCCTGCCCCAGCAGGATCAAAGCCGTCCAATGTAACGTCATCAACTTCTACTTCCTCATCCCCCGTTTAAACCCTCCCTCTTCCCCACTGTTTTCTGCGGGCACAGGCGTACTCCTCCACACTCCTGACCCTTTCTCTCGCCCTCTGCTTCTTCCACATCTACTACGCTGGGTCTTCTTCCTCTGGCCCACTCAGGACCTTGACATCACTTCTTTTCTCTCTTTTCTCTCCCTTCTTTCCTTGCAAATGTATCCAGCTGTTGTTTCAGCTGTCACTTCTGAGGGGATGGCTCTAAGAGCATGATCTCTCTTTCCCAACATCCTCCAACTCCAGACCTGCATTTTCAGCAACTTCTACAACAAACACCCCGCTCCCTGGGTGCCTAAGAAGTACCTCAAAGTCCACAGTCCAAACTCAAATTCACCTTCTTACCCCACTCAAACCACCACCAATACCACCACCATCACCAGCAGCTTGTCATCCTGACTTTTGTCTCTACAATCAGTTTCTAAGACCTTATTGGCTTTACCATCCCTGGGCGATCACAGTAACTTTTTCTGGTTAAAAACTGAGTATATTTTGGACCGCAAAGTTCCCGTGGACCCAAGTGAAAGGACGTGTCCAGGAATCGCCTTAAAAACCAACGGCTGCCATTCTGTGCATAAATCCGTCAGGTAGAATGCCTAGGGTTTCATGTACCCTGAACGCCAGGGTCTCAAGGGGAGAGAAAGACTCTACGGACTGCTCAACGTTTGCTGAAGAGTGGGAGCCCCTCAGGAAAGGACTCAGGCCTCCACGGGCAGAAAGGATAATCTACCAGATTAAAGGGCCCCCTTCCCTGCTTCAGCAGCCACCAGATTCCCATTTCTGGGTCACTCACTCTATGCCAAATGACCCTCTCGGAAGGGCTTACATGTCCATAGTCCTGTGAGACAACTGCTACTTCGTTCAGGGACAGCAATGAATGGATGTTAGAATCAGAGAGGAGGAGACACAGGGTTAGGGCCAGGGTCAAGGGTACTCGTCGGTATCAGGGTCAGAGGCCATGTATGAAAGGCTTGAAGCCATCTTGCTCCCTGAAAGGACACACCTATGTTGAAACCACCCTGACTGACCTTCAGCTACAGGAGGAGCACCTGACCCTCCTGCTTTGTCCTTCCTCCCCTTTCAAACCCTGGGTTGCAGTCATTTTGCCCAAGGCCTTCCTGGCTGTCGATGCTGAAGCCTGGGATTGGCAGTGGGAGGTGGAGGGGAGATGAACAGGAAACCTTCCTCAGAACTGACAATACGTGGTCCTGTCCTATTCTTCCAAAAACAGAACCGATGCTCCCTCCCCCGCCACCTTCCCAGAGTCAAGAGACCTGGGTTCTAGCCCCAGTGCCATCACTGGCCAGCTACACGACACAGCAAAAGATGACAAACCTTTTTTGTGCTCTGGTTTCTTCATCTAAAAAGGAAAACCGTGAAACTCTCCCTTCTCCCTCTACAGAACTGATGTGACAGTAACATGCTTGCGTACAGCAGTTCACCATTAACAAATCGCTCTCATTACGTCTTCTAACTTGATCCTTACAGTACCTTGTGATATAGGCAAGAAAAGCATTTTTATCCTCTTTGACGGATGAGGAAACTCAGGCTCCCGAAGGATTTGCCCAGGCTGCAAGGTTAATAGGCAGCAGAGCCGGGGTCCAAGCTTGACCTCTGTGCCCTGTACCACTCGGTCCCCTGCACGGTGAGAACCCATGTGACAGACACAGCGTGCTGCTGCTATTAATCAAGGTAGTCGTTTTTCCCAGTGTAATTATGACCCACATATTTGCCAGTGGACTATCGCTCGTTACTTTGGGTAGCCTCAGCATCTCCAATCCATCACTTAAGTGGGTCATTTTGAACTAAGATGCAGGTGTGAAATCACTAGCTTCAGGGCTAAAACAGGGGAGGATACAGTCAACCAGGGAAGAGGATGAGCCTAGTGGTATTTCTGATGCCACCATCCATGGAGGGCGATCACGCTTTCTGCTGGGCACAGAAGGCTAAGGTTTTAGGCAAGTTCATCACTTCTAACAATCTCATTTTTGGGGTGAGAGAACTTGAGCCCAGAAAGGCTGCATGACATGCCTAAGGCCCCATAGCTCCTTAAGCAGCTGAGCTGGCTCCAGACATGGGTTTCCTAACTCTAAGGCCAATGCTCCTTCCATGCTGCCGGGATTTCGCACTGTTTCTCCATCTCACACCAGCTGGGGCTTATCCCTCCAACTGTGTCTCCATCTGACAGCCAGGAGGGTAAGAGCACTGTGGGTGATGTGCATGGTGGATCCTTTTCCATAAGAGATGTCCACCGAACGAGGGGCAGATCTCTTGGAGATCACCATTTGTTTCAAATGCCGAGCCCAGGACACAACTTCATCCCCAAGGGCCAGGACAACCTCCCAAACGTGTGTGTTGGGCCTTAATTTGGGGAAGAGGAAATACTACTCACGACTTGTCTCGCCTGCCGAGCCGTCTTGGGGGGCTCGCCTGCCTCCGTCGGGGGGACAGTGATTTTCCCCGGCTTCTCGCTTGGGTTGGAGAGTGGGCACTTGCAGGTTTCAGGAGCTGGAGGAGATACGAGGAGTTACCACGTTGCTTCCTAACAGCCCCGCCCTCGCGCCTTCCTACAGCCCAGCATCTCAACCCCTGCCCATGCATGATCCCGGGGTTTAGAAAGCCCTGAGCTGGAGGCCTCCTCCTGACACACAGATGTGCTTCTCTCATGCTGCACTGACAAGCAGCAGAGGTACCACTTCCCAGAGGATGACGGGATTACACTTGTGCCCCTTTCCCCACGGCAGAGAGAGGAACAGAGCCCCATGTCTCAGCCTCCTGGGGCTGTTCGGTTGCTCAGAAAATTACCCTCTCGCGGAGGCAAAGTCCCATCCATGTTGCCCCAGAAGCCAGCTTGTTCCTTTTCTGACCCGCCCACCCCGCACGCATGCGCAGAGCGGGTCCAGCTGATCCAGGATCTCCATTACAGGTGCTGCCAAGTGAAGTCCCCAGGTGCTAAACACAACCAAGCCTGAATTCGGCATAATCCCTTGCCCCTGCGGGTCTCAGCATACACACAGGCTTTCTCTCTCAGTGATTCCACGAGCTCTGGAGGAGCAGGGACAAACAGGCATCCTGTCACCTTGGAAGTGACATGGTAGAAGGAAGAAGGGCTTATGAGTGTAGTTTATATAAAGCCAGCAGAGCGCATGCTCCTTTGTTTGCTTTTGTGACTCCAGGTCAGAATTTTATGCCAAAGGGCTTTGCAACTTACAAAGCAAAGCAGAGATAAAACACGACTCTGAACTAGATTATACAGCAAGGTGACCCACTCATCCTGGCTTGCCTGAGACTTTCTTGGCTTTAAGTACTGAAAATCTCATTTCCTCAGAAACCCCTCAGTTTCAGGGAAACTGAGATGACTGGCCACTCCTACTATAAAGACAAAACAGAATAAAACAAAACTAGAGCCTTAGTATAAAATGACTAACATTTTAGATTGACTCAGAGAAGGAACTGCAGGCCAAGACTCTGCTTCAGCTACAACACCTAAATTGAACTTAGCTCTAGTTTTTAAAGTAGTAAATGCAAAGACTTAAATTGTCCATGTCAAAAATTGAATGATATTTTTTTAACAGGGTGCCTACTAAGCAAGATAACCTCAAGAAACTTTTGACCATCTCAGAAACACAGGGCACGTGGCAATAGAGAAAGAGAGAGGGAGGGAGGGAGAAAGAGAGAGAGAGAATGAGGAAAGAACTCCCTTGCATTGCTCATTTGCCTCCCCTGCACCTACCTTCATTCTCATGTCCCTGGCATATTTCTCCAGCTCCTTCCTTATGTCAGCCCTCAACATCTTTGAGACATTGAGGACCAGCTGCTTCCACTCGATGGGCTGGAAGCTATGAGGCTCATGGGGGACATACAACCCAATCTTGACCTTCTTGACTGTGTGCAGATATTTCTTGTAGGAGTCTTCAAAGTCAAAGATGAGGTCACTCAGAGTCCGAAAGGTCAATGGCTTGTCCATCAGCTCAGCCCTCCGGCTCATGCCCAGTGAGCCGTAGCGGCCATTGCAGTAAATCCCCAGCACAACGTGGTGAAAGTAGTTTCCTGAGAAGTAGGTTTTAAAGCTGATGGGGAATCGCTCGATGGAAGGCTGTCCATTGGTTAAGTATCTTAGAGAATCTCAGTCAAGGAAGAGAAGGGAGGCTTGAAGACACCAGAACTTGGACTGCCAGGAAAGGAAGGAAGCCCATACGGTCAGTGGGTCTACCCCTCTGCCTCTGAGCAGGCCCAGGCCTGACCTTTCCAGACCGATCGTCTTATAAAGGATTCACTGGATATCTTTGAGTACCCGCTACATGGTGCATACCAAACCAAATTAATATGGGACAAAAAGGGAAGACTTGCCATCTTCTTTAGTAAATAAATAAATGCAAACAAAACCATTAACAACGTACTTTATCCTCCCTTGGTGCTCTACAGGGGATGATAAGCTATTAAAAGTCGGTTTCTGCCATTGGAATGATGTTCTCAGTCGTTAATTCTGGCTGGAGTATGTGGGACAGACCAGGAATTGAAGGCCTCTGCAATGGTGCTGGGAGAAATGACAACCAGAGCCCAGGCAAGGCAGGGGAGATGTAAGACACAGACCAACTGACAGGATGGGAAGGGACAGAATGGTGTCAGAATGGGTCACATCTGCGCCTTGTCTGCTCCTCTCATTGGCCCCAGCATACCCATGCCGGTAGCCTTGGGTACCACAGAGAGCTGCCTGCAGCATCCGAACCTCAGGCTCCCTTCAGCCCCCAACCCAGCTGGTGTCACAGCTCGGCTCTCTCCACGTGTTGGCCCGTCTGGATCGAGCCACCCAGCCTCTTACCATTAACTCGGTTTGGGCCCAGCAACCCCATCTGGTGCAGCTTCAAGTAACTACCCCCACTGACTCCACACGCTGCAGCGACGGACAGGAGGCACCACAACCTCAAGTCCACCTCAAAGTTTCTGCACAGCCCTGGCGTGGCCGTGGAGACTCAAAGACCCAACTCCTCTGGAAGTTCAAATACACCCTGCTGAAGACCATTGGTGTCTTCGGACCTTTTCTAAGGGAAATAACAATCCAGGCTCTTAACATGGTGGCTCGTGCACAGTCAGTGCTCAGTAAGTGGGTACCATTCTCCACTCTCTGAGAACTTGTCTTCACCATTTCTTGCCCCTGCTCCAATTTACCTTCCACACAGTGGCCAGAATGATCTATTGAAGCTAAAATTTGGTACATGTCACTCTTCTGCCTAAGTTTTCAGTGTCTCTCATCTTCTCCAGGACTTGGTCCAAATCCCTCAGCAAAGTCCTGCCATGATTCAGCCCCTGCTCGTCATCCCTTTGTACCGTCTCATCTCCCCCACACTCTGGGCTCACACACTGACCCACAGTTGACCCATGACTTTTTTTTTTTTTTTGCCTGCAGTGCCGCTTGCAGGATCTCAGTTCCCCACCCAGGAATTGAACCCGCACCCTCAGCAGTGAAAGCGCGGAGTCCTAACCACTAGACCTCCAGGGAACTCCCGACCTGTGACATTTTTGAAGGATACACCCTGAGACCATGAAGAACCCAAAGATCTGTGCCCACTGCCCTCAGCACATACTCCCCCAGAATATGAAGTCAAATATAACTGAATATTTTAAATGACCTTTACATTACAAGGCCACGAGACCAAAGTGACCTATGAAACTTTCAAAAACAAGCTACTAAACCCACTGTATATGACCTCACGTCTCCATCGTCGTATAACTTCTTTTATGGCTTCACTCACACATCAGTCTTACATTGTGGGGGATTTAAACCTGGCAGAGATCTTTGGGGTCTCCTAAGAATCATGAGCGATAAGGATGCTATTGGGGATTTCCCTGGTGGTGCAGTGGTTAAGAATCCGCCTGCCAATGCAGGGGACATGGGTTCAAGCCCTGGTCCCGGAAGATCCCACGTGCCGCAGAGTAACTAAACCCGTACGTCACAACTACTGAGCCTGTGTGTCACAACTACTGAAGCCCGCGCGCCTAAAGCCCGTGCTCCTCAACAAGAGAAGCCACCACAATGAGAAGCCCGCGCACCACAACGAAGAGTAGCCCCTGCTCGCCGCAACTAGAGAAAGCCCGCGCATAGCAACGAAGACCCAACACAGCCAAAAATAATGAAATAAATTTATTTTTTAAAAAAGGATGTTATTGGGCTTACTCTCTTTACACAGGCTGCACTCTGACTGGAACAGCCTCACTTCCTGGGTGTGATACCTTCCCCGACCTTCCTCAGTGTGCGTTAAGTCTCCCACACCCCCTGCAAGAACTCCCACAGCACTTGGTGCTTATTCATCCCGCTTCGTGTGTGTGTGTAGGCGCGCGCACGTGTGTGCGTTTGTATCTCGTAATGGCAGGAATTGTGCTTGCATCCTGGTATCCCCAGGCACCGCACAGGCCTGGCACACAGAAGTACCTGGTTAGTGCTTGCTGAAAGGATGAATCTTAGATTGTGAGGATACATTTCCTTACATTTAAAAAGACTGTACTCGACAGAGAAAGACAAACACTGTATGATACCACTTACATGTAGCATCTAAAAAAATACAACAAACTAGTGAAGATAACAAAAAGGAAGCAGACTCACAGATATAGAGAAGAAACTAGTGGTTATAAGTGGGGCGGAGGGGCAACATAGGGATGGGGGAGTGGGAGGTACAAACTGTTGGGTGTAAGACAGGCTCAAGGATGTATTGTACAACGTGGGGAATATAGCCAATATTGTGTAATAACTGTAAACGGAAAGTAACCTTTAAAAATTATATTAAAATTTCTTTTCAAATAATTTTTTCTAAAAAAGGTCTGCACTGGGTGTGGGGCTAATCCAGCACCCTTAAAAGAAAGAAGCCTTGTCCTCTACCCTCAATTAAATCACAGATGGCTCCTCTCTATAAAAATGGTTACCTGCTTTCTCTTCACTTTATCATGTGAGATAAACTGGCAGTAAGGGAGTGAAATCACATCCTTCTAAGTCCTCTTACATAAATTCTTACTTGCTTTCTGGGGCGAGTTCTCTGGGGCTGGAACAAGGGCATTCCTCAGTTAAGTCAGTGTAATAAACACTGGGTGAGTGTTTCCTGTGCCAGACAGACTGCTAGGTAGGGCTGCAGAGCCAAAGATGAAGACTCCCTGGAAGTCTGATAGGGAGACAGACTCAAAGTGGACACAATACCATCAGTGTGGCAGTTTCTCAAGCTAACTAAACATAGAATTACCATATGACCCAGCAATGGTACTTCAGGTATATACCCAAGAGAACTGAAAGCAAAGACTCAAACAGATACTTGCACACCAATGTTCACAGCAGCATTATTCACAATTGCCAAAAGGTGGAAATAACCAAAGGGTCCATCAAGGGATGAATGGATAAGCAATGTGTGGTATATACAGACAATGGAATATTATTGTCATAAAAAAGGAAGGAAATTCTGCAACATGCTACAACATGAATGAAGCTTGAGGATATTACACTAAGTGAAATGAGCCAGTCACATGGACAAATACTGTTATGATTCAACTTTACGAGGTACCTGGAGTGGTCGAATTCATAGAAACAGAAAGTAGAATGGTGGTTGCCAGGGGCTGGGGACCCTGTGTTTAATGGGTTTAGCATTTCAGTTGGGAAAGAGGAAGTTTAGAGATGAATGGTGGGGATAGTCGCACAACTGCGTGAATGTCCTCAATGCCACTCCATCGTACACTTAAAAATAGTTAAAATGGTAAATTTGTGTTATGAATATTTTACAATTCTTAGAAACCCCGCATTCGCAATATATGTGTCAAGTCATTATGCTGTACACCTTAAACTTACACGGTGCCCTACATCAATTTTATCTCAAACTGAAAAAAACCCATCCCAACGTGACGTGTGTTGTGAGAGAGGCATCCCTGCCACCTCAGGAAGAGCAGAGAAGAGCCCTGGGGACCAGAATGAGTCCCACGGGACAGGTAGAGTCAGCCAAGGGGAGAAGAGTGGGGAGGGAGCTGCAGGGACCACCAGTCCATCCTGTGACAAGTCACCAATCACTTGGATTTGCTCCATCACTACAGCAATCAGTAAAGCCTTGGGACCTGGAGCCTCTGTGAACGGAGAGGGAGGGGACTAAGAGGTATGGATGAGGGCTGGGAAGTAGCCTGAGCTTTTCTAGGGAAAAGGGAGCAGCAGTGCCCCAAGCTTGGGGAAGATCTGCCCAGTACCCAGCCTGCTGGGGCTATGCCTCCCCTGCCTCTAATTACACACCTGTTGTTGAATAAACCATAGCACTTCAGCACCATGATGAAGCCCCACCAGGGCCAGTGAGGCCCCCTAAAGAGCTGCCATGATGCAGAAAATAATTTGGAACCAAAAGTCTATCTCTCCAGCATGATCAAAAAAGCAAGATCAAAAGAAGTGGCCCTTCGCGAATGAATCCTGAACTCGGAGCTCACATCCAACAAGAGAAAACAAGGACAAGCCCATGGACACAGCTTCCAGGCAGCAGGCAAGCCAACCTGTTTCAGAGCTGTCAACACACCGCTTGTCCCCTGTGGAAGGGCCCATGGGAGGCCGACCGGTGACCCAAGTCCATCCTTCACTGTGCCTGGGAGCAAAGCAGGCCACCGGGCTGCTGACACAGAGCAAAGACAAAGAGGCCATAACTTTTAGAATTCAGCTGTGTTTCTTGTCTGTGCAAGAGTCACATTTCCCTGAGTTCAGCTGTATTTCTCCACCCTCCCTCCACTTTTCTGAAATAACACACCGGTTAGAACAAAGGAGAACCCAGAGCACGCTACCCTCTGATTCGGACAGGCCCAGAGGCTGGCCACAGGTCCATCCCCCCAACCGCAAAGGTTTTATTGGTAACTCCGGTAACCTAAGCTAATTTCGGCTTGGACTGATATAATTGCTCGGGGACAAGACAACTGTGTACGGGACTGCCGTGCGAAGCAAGATGACCTCCATCCAGGGGCCCTGCGACCTCTGTCAGCACAGGGTCTGAAGGCAGCTGGTGCCCGTGGTGATGGGCTCCCTCACCCATCACCAGCAAATCCCCGACAATTGTTCACCCCATTAAACTTGCAGGAGGCTCTGCCCAACAGCTGTGCTGACTCCTGCCTCCAAAGGGTGGGGCCCGGAGCCATCTGCTGCCGCCCCCACCCACCCCGCCCCCATCCTGCCCTCCTGCTGGGCTCCCAGATGCGGTCCATCCCCTTGGTGAACAGGGAGGGGAACAGGGAGGAGGTATGACTGGAGGGCTGGGCAAAGGCCTCCACAAAGCTCAAGTTTCCATTTTTCAGACGTCAGCCTGGGCACCTGCGGACAGTCCTGTTTCAGATCCAGCCAGCCAGCGCTCTGCAGACTAGAGGGGCGGAAATTCCCCTCCCCACGAAGATGTCCAGGGGGCCGGGAGAACAGACCAGACCCAGCCTACTGTCCCCAGTCCGATTCTGAGTCACCAGTCCTCCCACTGACTTCTGTATCTGCTCTCTCTCCTGGTTTTCCTTCTACCTCTCTGGCCTCCAAGTCCTGTAAATTCCATCTCCTCGGGATCTCTTGAAACGGTCCCCTCAAATCGATTCCCATTGCCAAAAACATGGTTCAACATCACCATTGCCCTCATGTAGCAGCTCCTAACTGGCCTTGCAGATGCAGCCCCCCCTTCTCCGGCTGCCCTTCAACTGGCCCCAAGAACTACCTCTCTAAAGTGCACACCTCATCATGTCCTGTCTCTGCTCCAGAGATTTCGGCTGGGCTGCCCATTGCCTTTGGAAAAAGTTACCCTTCTCAGAATGGCATTCAAGGACCTACCTGTCCTAACCTGGGATCACCTCTCGAGCTCATATCTTACTGTGTTCCCTTGGCCGGTTCACCCCAGCCGTCTGCCCCAGGACTGGGAGTTTCTTTGCTTTTCTACCAGATCATATTCTACTGCCACCACCACTAATAAGTCAGTGCCATCACAGTTATTCTGGACCATATTCCCCCTCAGGCTGAGGATCCAGGAGTCTGGTGCAGAACGGAGCAGAAAGTGTGGAGAGACCAGACCCTTGTTTCAGCTTTACGTCCTGTAGCGTCAGGACACTACGCCATTGGCCTCTTCCACAATCCACTCATAGAACTTTCCCTGGAGATGGCTTTGGATAATCCCGTTGTCCCTGGAAGGTCTTTCCTGTTGCAATGCCAGATTAATGCAAAAAATAAAGATACACACTCTCTCACTAGTCCCTTGAAGCTGTAATTCTCCTCGTGACTAATGCGTCTGGCCTGGGAGCTGGCCGTGATGCAGGCTTCAGCTCACAAGTTACACTGATGATGGTCCAAGCTCTGATTTGGTTCAACTCCAGATGGTGAAAGTTTGAGAGAAGCACCAGGAGGGCTTGACACTTTCCTCCAAGGAGACAACAGGCATCTTCTCTGTGGATCTAGGATGTTAAAGGCACAAGCAAAAAAAAAAAAAAAAAAAAATGGCACAAGCAGCCCCACAGTGAAGCCATCATCTATGGAGTACATTTAAGCTTACATCACTTAAAGGATACATGCCCAGGATGACAGCTTCAAGGCATTTGATAGGCAAGGACTCCCGAGTCATTTCTTTCGCTGTTTCCATTAACCTGTAGGGTAGAGCACAGCAAAGGATCTCAGACTTATTTAATTATGCAGTCGGTCTGTGTGCCCATCCACCAGGCATGCCCATCGCCACACTAGGCAGCGTGCAGGAGTACAGAGAGAAAGGGCAGAACTTGCCTCGGAGGAGACTCGCAAAGCACACCCGCACCTGGTGGAACTAAATTCCTCAATTCTCCACTCCTCTCTGCAAGACGCAGTTCCGGGAGATCAGTGCTCTTACTCCACAGCACCCTCCCACTAACCCAGGACACGGGTGTCACCACGGAGCAAGTGAAAAAGGCCACATAAAACGAAGTTCACAGGTCTGCCCCACCCCTGAGTTAGTCTCCACCACTGAGCTTAGCTCAGCCCCACCTCCAACCCGGCCCGGGGCACCCCTACCCCTTACAGGCCAGAATATTTGAGCACCGGGATGAAGGAGAGAGAGTGGGAGAGAAAGATGACAGCTCTCAGATAGGAGCATGGTCACCTGGCCCACAGATCATGCACCACTTACCCACTCAGCGGTCTCATTTTCCTAATTTCAAAGAACTGGGTCCCTGTATGATTGTATCTGTGTGAAGTATGTAAAGGGAAAGTGACAGAAAACTCCAAAGGTCCCGGTAATCCAGCAGAGGGATTTCTCAAAGGGATGAGGAAGTGGGGGCTTTCCAGAAGGTGGCCTGTAGCCAGAAGATCGCCAACAGTATCTTCCTCCTCTCTGTCCTGCCCTAGAAATCTACTTTCTAACTTAGGCCCCAAAGCACCCTGGATCTATACAATAGCTATTTTCAATCTGCTCTGTATTTTGTTTAGTTGACTACATGTCTTAATTCACCTACTAGACTACAAGCCCTTTGAGAGGTGGGACCATTTATCATCTTTGTCTCACCCATAAAGCCCGGCACAAGCCCAACATATTCCATTCAGCAAATATTATTAAATAAATGAAGAATAAGTGAATGGATGGGTGGATAGAAGGAAGGAAGGAAGGATGGAATTGATAGAAGAGTGGATGCATGGATTAATGGAAAGCTGGTTGGGTGGCTGGACAGACAGAAAGGTAGGTTGATGGATGGGTGAAAGGAAGGATGGAAGGGTTATGGATGGAAGGTGGATAGATGGTAGTAGGGTTTCTCAAGAGTGCAGACTCTGCAGCAGAGCCTACTGTGGAGATAGCACTTTCATTTCATGCCTGGACTGCTATTTGACATTGATGACTAGATCTGAGAAGATGACAGCACTAACCACAAACTGCGATTTAGCTGGTTGCCCACAAGGTCTCAGGGACTGGCAAGCCCGCACCAGCTCATTCTGAAGGAGACTGGAGATTCTCAGATACCGGGCTCTCTGAGACTGGATCTTGATTTTTTTCTGAGCCTGAAGAAAAGTTGTTTTATATGTTTCTTTTTCCTGCCTCAAACAAAATCCTATAGAAAAAAGTGCACATTGGGAAGGTGCTAATGAAGCATGAACCTGTAGCCCAGGCAGGAAGCGAGGTTAGATGTGTGCCCCTACAGTGGTATGGGCAGCTGCAGAAAAGTGGCAATGATCACCTCAATGCACTGCACACCCTCCCGACAAGGGTTGGGATTCCTCTCCGGGCAAAGACGTGCTTGGCCGCTAAGACACAAACATATGTAACGATCACCCGGAGAGTTTGTTAGAAGCAGATTCTGGGCTCCATCCTTAAGAGATTCTGATTTCAGGCCATGGTCTTAGCCCCTGATGTCAGAGTCGCCCCACCTGGGACTGTCGAATTGGAAGTTCTAGGGTGAGGGCCAGGGGATGATTTTAACAAGCTCACCGTTTAGAAATTACCAGCATGAGCCATAAGAATAACCAATAACAATACAGGCTTGCCCAGATTTTTAAAAATACAATATACAAAACCCTAGAGATAAGAGAGAAAAATGAAGGGCTATGCAGCCTCACTGTGAAATGATTTTTCACTTTACCAAAGATTTCATTCAAATAGTGAGATTCCTTGTATATTTAAAGTAGCATGCAATTGGCAAAAGTTCTATTTATATGCCCAATTTTCCCCCTGTTCCTGTATCTAGTTTATACATCTAGTGCATGGAGTGAGACAAACCCCTAATAAAATAATAAAAAACTACCTGACCATTCTTTCTCCGTTCCTTACAGTTACGGGCCCCTGAAAGTGAGGTGGGGAGGACAGCCTCCTGTAAACGCTGCCTGAAGAGAGAGACTTCATCCTCTGCTCCCTATACAGCAGGGCTCGGGGGTGGGGACTTCTCTTTCCAGAACCCAGTGCAAGGTCAGCACTCCAGTTGGCCAACGCTGTGAGGCTGTCAGAAGGGAAGGCAGGATTTGTCCTTTTCTGTCCCCAGCTGAGGACATCTGTGGTCAGGGCTGGCCCCAATCGGTCCCCATACCCTAGCATCAGTCACTGTATCCAGGACAAAGCAGTAGGAAGGCCCAAGGAACTAAATAAAAGGCTGGTCAGGAGGTAGAGCAAAGAGGTTACTCCAACGGCCAGGTGACCTGGAGCCTGATCCCAGTAGCATGGTGGTGCTTTCCCTTCTCCAGCCCTCTCTGCAGTCACTGAACCAGCTCAGTGAACATCACAGTGGGTCAGCGAAGGGAAAAATGAAAACGCAGATCCTTCAGGACTGAGAATGGGCTGCAGCCTTTCCGGCAGAATGAGCCAATGATATGTAAAGCACATGCAAATTTGCCCCATCAGTGCATTCCCAGCGGCCAGGCTCGTCCTCTTTAATCTCCAGCCAGATGATCCTTGTGAAGACCATGTCCTAAATAGAAGGGGGGAGCCATGCTAATTTCTGTCACCTTCTGGAACGTTCTGTGAGGAGTCGATCACATCCAGGAAGGCTCAGCTTTTGGGGTCCAGGGTTGACTCTGGCAGGAGTTTATGTTTCTGGGCCACATGGAACTCCCCACGTGCGGTCCCAGTTCAGCGATCGGCACCGACCTCAGCCTTCTGTGGGCTAGAACTGTCCGCCTGACCCCTGGAGGCTGGTGTTATCTTCTCTAATATCGCTTCAGGATTCTACGAGGAAGATGCCACGCAGGGGAGTTCACAGTCCGTGAAGTGGGAACTGAGAGGCTAATCAAGTAATCTGCCCACCCAAACGAGCTGCAGTTCTCATCTGGTAGGACCCTTCCCTTCAGGGAAAACACAGAAGTCCACAGGAAAGCTTCTTGCCTATAGCACAGAGAGGGGAGGCCTCTTCCCAGGCACGTGGGACATGTGTGCAGTGCCCCGTGAAATCCTTTCTGCTAAGCTCTATGCCTTTAGGGAGGAAGGGCAGAGGTCAGCAGACCTCCTGAACAATGTGCTGGGGGCTAGGATGGCGGCAGCTGCCTCGGCAGGGAGTCCGATGCTGGCTTAGCCGAGATGCTCACTGACTCGCTTGGGCAAACGGCCTGTCCCACTCACATACACCTCCCTCTGTTGGCCCGGCTCCCGTCTGACTCCCATCCCTGATAAAGCACCGGCCGTGGCGAGGGGAACATCTGACCCTGCCCCTTGGTTCTTACAACGTAGCTCACATGGGCGCTCAGAACAGATGTACTCCTGACTGCGAACACCGGGGGAGAAAAGGGGCCACAGACTCGCTGGTCTGCACCCAGCCTGGACCCACAGGACTTCTCAGCTCTTCTTCAAACTCACATGAGGGGAGAGGGCCCCCAGCCCAGGGCCTCATTCATTCATGCAGAATGGACCAAGGGCCCCAGCCGCCAAAGGCAGCGCCAGGTGGGCCTCTTGTAGAGGATGAGTGGTCAGGATCAGGGCAAAAAGTGAAAGGAAAGAAAAGGAACAGAAGACTAGGAGGGGGGCTTCCCTGGCGCTCCAGTGGTTGAGAATCCGCCTTCCAGCGCAGGGGACTCGGGTTCGAGCCCTGGTCTGGGAACTGAGATCCCACATGCCACGGAGCAACTGAGCCTGCACGCCACAACTACTGAGCCCATGCGCCCTGGAGCCCGTGCACCACAACTAGAGAGGGAAAACCTGCGCGCCACAACAAAGAGCACACGCTGCAACAAAAGATCCCGCACGCCTCAACGAAGACCCCGTGTGCCGCAACTAAGACCCGACGCAGCCATAAATAAATAAATAAACAGATATACTAAAAAAAAAAGGCTAGGAAGGAACAGGGAGAAAGAAAGCTGGTACAGGAAGAGAGATGGAGGGAGCCAATGATAACCAAGGAGGAGGAGGTGGAGAAAGAGTAGGTGGAAGGAAGTGGGGCGTGTGCTGCCCACCGTCGCTCCGCTGCCCTTTGCCGTCCCGGCCCACACCCTGCTTAAACAGAGAGGGTCTGATCATTGCAGTGACGTCCTCCAGTGTCACTTCTTCTAGACTCTCACATCGAGGCATCCCTCCGTGCCCGGCCTCGCCAACCTCAGACAGCATTTGCTGACCAGGTGGGGACAGAGCCGCCACCAGGCTTGCGATCATCACGCCTGTCCCCAGGCTGGGTCTGCTCAGACCCTGGTCGGAAGGATACTGTAGTGTCTTCATGTAGTTCTGGACTGCCTGGAGCCACTCTGGGATCGTCATCGACAGCCTGTAGTTGGGAACCTGGGGTACCGAAGGCTGCAGGGAAGTAGAGAGAGATCATTTTATCAAGGAGATGCAGAGCTACTCCTGAAGGCAGATGGCCACGCTGGCCTGGGCACCTGTTCAACTGGTGCCTCCTGGACAAGGTCTCCCCAGACCGGCCAGTCCTCTCTCTGCGTTCCCCTGGCACATACTCCGCCCTGGGTCGCAGCGGCTCTCTATGACCCTTTCTGTGTTGTGGTATGAACACCGCCTGCCTCCCCATGGGAGCCTCAGCCCTTCTTGAGGCCAAGGACCATGTCCTATAGTGTCCCCCGCCTCCCCAGGCCTGGTCCAGGAGGGTTCAGAGGTGCTCCATTAATCCTCACACTTCTACTGCACGAGTACACTTTTGCTGCATGGCTGGTGTCACCATTGCACGTGTCCACTCCAGGGCACCACTGAATACAAGATGAATGGCGCCCCGAAGGAATGCAACATGGTGCTACACGTGCCATTTCTCTTCAACAGCACCCCCTGCAATGCCCATCACATCCATTGCCTGAGTCCAGCCCCGAGTGCACTAGGAAAGATTCCCTTCTTGCCTCGAATCTTCCCAGCTAAGTGCAGCTCCTCTCACTCATGAGCCATTTTACCCTTTGACCCCACCCGGCTGCCCAGTCCGCCTGGGCATCTCCTAGTCTGCCTCTTGGTCAACATTCACCAGCTGAGAGTATGAAGTTCTAACCCCCGCTGGGAAGGGAAGGGAGCAACGGCGGGCCAGGACTGAAAAGGGGGAGGTAAGTCCCTCTTCTCGGGAATTTAGAGCTGAGACACCACCCAGCTCTGAGCAACCCTGCCGACCAGGCCAAGAGCGAGAGGAAGCAGGGGCTTCCAATCCAGTCACTCCTGGGAAGCAAGGGAGCAGTTTCTGCTTTATTTCTTCTCTGTGTTACCCAGTCCCTTAACCTCGGCCTGTCTGATGGGCGGGGGGGAGGGGCGCTGGTGACAGAGACACTCAGCCCATGTGGGTCTGTAGCTCCGGCAGGAAGGAGGACTAAGCCGCTTAGGGAGGGGCAGAAGGGGCCCGCAGGACAGATTAGTTCCATCCTCTAAGGAAACAGGGAAAGGGAGGCCCTGGGGATTTAGTACTTAGCTGATGGAAGGTGAAGCCACTGGTGAACAGACTGAGAGACAGCACTGGGCAGCCTGGCTGGGCACCAGCGCCAGACGCTGCCCACGGACGGTCCCCACTTCTGTCCCCAGCTCTGCAAGCTCAGGCCCCACAGACAAGCTGGAGGGCGAGGGGGTCCCCCGGGCCTGAAGCAGGAGGCTCCTCATACTTCTACACCTTCTGCTGCTTTTACTTAAAATAGAAGGGAACTAGTCACACATCCTATTTCACAGCCAAGGTGCAGAGAGTGTGTGTGTGTGTGTGTGTGTGTGTGTGTGTGTGTTCATGACTGCATGTGTAAAAGAGAGAGAATGTGAGACTGTGTGCACACACTCACACAGCTGTTCTGCAAACATTTTGTTTACAACATATCAACTCAAATCACATTCCTGTCTTGAAGAGTCATTTTTGGGAGCAAAATGTTCCCATCTGAACATCTGCTTATGCGGCCATTCCCACAACACCCCCGCCCAGCCCAGCGTCAAAATACAAAGCGCGTCCTGGTGTTTCCGACCTAGCAAACATGAGGACGCTCGTCCCTGCTTTGGGCAGTAACGTCCACTGAGCTACCCACACCTGGAATTCTGCCTAAGAATGTGCCAGAGCTTTCACAGAGAAGTAAGGAAGCAGGAGAGACTGAGAACAACCATTCCTTTCGCACCTCCAGTGTTCCCAGCTCTAGGCCAGGTACAAGAGGGAGGTGGCGAACGACACAGTTTATGAAGGCAGGAGCACACCTCTACCCTGGCATGCATGGGACAACGCCCCGGAGAATCGCCAGCCACCTGAAGGATCCCCAGAGGGAGGTCCCTTGGCCAAAGCCCTGAGGAAGCCGGAGTGACCTGGCTCTGAGTCAGCTTTGGGGGCCGACCACCAAGTTATTGCAACTCCCCCAAGCCCAGCGGAACCCACAAGAGCCAGATGATGGGGGGAGTCAGGCAGCAGCCGGTCCTCAGAATAGCAGCCCAGTGGCGCCCGAGGGCTTTTCAAAACAGCTGCCTGGTTACCTCAGCCCCGGGCTAAGAGTGAGTGCAGGAGCTGCAGTCACATTCCCCAAACCCCAGCTGGGGAGCCGGGCTGTGGTGGGAGAAAAGCCGAGACTGCTGAGGGGATGATGTCATCTGGCTACAGCCCACCCTGCCGTCTGGGACAGCTGGCGGGGGCTCAGGCTGGGGCTCGGGCTGGGGCAGCTCCCAACCAGCACCTCGGGCTGCCAAGGCCCCACAGGATGATGGACTATAAACCAGGCAGGCTCCTTGGGGTATAATTATGAGTCCTTGCTTTGTCACCTACTGCTGTGGACCCTGGGCAAGCTGCATGGCCTCTCTAAGCCTCCAGTTCCTTCCTGATAAAATAGGAGAGGAGATCACCTACTTCAAACCTTCTGAGCTGGTTGTGAGGATTCTATGACCTAATGTATAAAGCGGACAACTTGGGGCTTGGCACTCGGTGTTTTTTAAGTGTTAGCTGTGTTATCATGATTCATCAACAGTGTGTTTTCAGAGGTCTAGATGGGGGAGCCTGAATGGCCTCCACTTTTCAGTAACTGGAAAACAGAATCAGCGGGGCCTGAGCCCCCAGACACTCAACTGAGGAGCATCACCAAGATGCCTTCTCAGTCTGATGGAAGAGGATGAAAACATCCACTTCCCCTGTGGACACGTGGTGACCATGAGTTAATATCCTTAATTCATGAAGAGTTCATACAAAGTGATAAGAAAGCTCTCTAGGCCTCAATGAAAAGAAAATGGCCCCAGAAAGTGGAAGCAACCCAAGTGTCCATCAACAGATAAATGGATAAACAAAATGTAGCATATAGGCAATGGGATATTATTCAGCCTTAAAAAGGAGGGACATTCTGACACGTGCTATACGTGCCAGAACTTTGAAGACCTTATGCTAAGTGAAATAATCCAGTCACAAAAGGACAAATATTGGATGATTTCTCTTATGTGAGATTCCTATAGTAGTCAAGTTCATAGAGACAGAAAGTAGAAGGGTGGTTGCCAGGGGATGAGAGGAGGGAGAGATGGGAACTCAGTGTTTAATGGGTACAAAGTTTTAGTCAGGGAAGAAGAAAAATTTCTGGAGATGGAAGGTGGTGATGGTTGCACAACAATGTGAATATATTTAATTCACAGAACTGTACACTTCAAATGGTTAAAATGGTAAATTATACGTTACCACAATTTTTTAAATGGCCTTGAAAAGACAATTCACAAAAGAAGAAATGCAAATAAATATTTTTTTTAAATGTTCCAGCACACTAACAATTTAAGAACTGCAAATTAAAGCCACTGCAAAATGTCATTGTTGTCCTCTCCAATTAGCAGAGATATTCTGAAATGTGGATACTCAGTGCTGGTGACGATGCTCTCATACGGCATGATGGGAAAATTAATTGGTACAACCTTTTATGAAAAGACCAGGGCACACTCCTTTTTTTTCTCCTCCTCCCTGACTGGGGTCCTGAGAGTCTCTCCTGTTATTTTCCCGCCCCGTTTCAGCCGAGACTCCAACCTAGAATTCCCCTGGCCCTGGCCCTCTAGATTCCCTCTTGCCACCTGCATCCAGCCATCTCAAACCACAGCCCAGCTGATGATGGCAGAATCTAGGGGGCACACATCAAAACCACCCTCTCCACACAGGCACTGTGCCTACAGTTAGGGGGTGGGGTCCCTGAGGGTAGGGAATAGGGGGGGAAGGAGGGGAGTGGACAGGCATACGGTTGTTCAAGAAGAAAAATGAAACAAACCACAGGCAAGCTTTTGTGGACAGGCTCTCTTTCACTCCATTCTTGCCAAATGCAATGCCCTGTCAGAAGAATGCAAGAAGGGATGTGGAAGGACACGAGTGTGTATCATCACCATGCATCACCATGTGGAAAGAAGGGAGAAGCCAGGAAAGGAGTCAGGGAGGCATCGAGAGCCCCAGCCACCAGGAGTCTTTAACAAGAAAGTACAAGGAGAAAGCGAAGCCTTTTGCCGTCCCTGCTCTGAATATGTATTATATATACTGTGCAGGTGCCAGGCAGAAGAATTTTCTCTGGCAACCTTGGGCGGGGGGCGAGCATGGAACATCACTCTTGGGCCAAGGATGGGCCCCAGGCCCCTGCATCAGGAGCAGCCAGGAATCTGTTGATGGTGACCTGGTCCAGCGGTCACAACCTTGGGCTGAGCAGGAAGGTCGGACATATGGATGGTTTTGAACGCAGGACAGGAGAGAAAGTGCACTGCCTGTGTGAGCCAGCAGGGGGCAGGAGTGGAGCCCTGACCGCAGCAAAGTCTGGCCCCAAAGCCCTCACTCTCCTTCACTCACGCAAAGCTGAGTCCTCTAAATGTGAATTATTTCCCAATTTGGGATCAGCGTGAGAATGAGCCACAAAAACGTGGCGTCTGCGAGAAACGGCCTGGCGTTTCCTGCTCAATCCATCTGGCTGTCTGCCCCAGGAGAGTCGGGCTCCAGCCAGTAGAGAAGCAGGAGGTGCTGTCTCCTAGTCGGCCCAGCTGTTTTTTCTGGGCCAGCCATCCTCTCTGCCCCTCCCTTCCCAACCTCTACTATCCTCCAACTGACCCGTGCTGCTTTCTTGCACTATCCCTGAAAAACCCTGGCTTTCACCTAGTCAATTGTTAACTTCAGACTCAGTAACCACCAGTGGAGAAGGCTGCAGTCACAAATTTAGGATTGCAGAGCAGGTGACACCTGTCCCGCTTTCCCTAGTGGGGGCACCTGGATCTTTGGGCAGAAATTACCACGGCTGCTAACAAAATGTCCTGTGGTCAAAGAAAGTGTCATTCAGTCCTCCTCTTAGGCCTTTGACACCTTCCCCTGGCCACGTCTTTTGCTTCTCAGTCCACAATTCAATTGCCAAAAAAGGTTCACCTCCCTGAAACACTCCAACCCTTCCACCACCACTCCACCACCCCCCTTCTGTACAAATTCCTCAGCAAGACACTGATCTGATTAAAGGAGAAAAGGACTTGGCCCCAGAGGAAAAAGTCTGCTGAGCTGAGTGCAGGAATAGCCCTCAAATCAGAGAGGAGTGGCTCCTGGAAACAGGAACTTCCAAAGCTCTCCCCATCCCAGGGCCTGCATAGGGGTCATGGTTTGGGGAATGCCAGGACCAGGGAGAAAGGGGATGCTGTGATGGGCGCTGAGGATGGAGAACCAAGCATTATGATGCAGTGTAAGACAGAAATGTGAAGCTCTTTATTTAGGTTCAAAAAGCCAATGCCCATGTTCAGCCCGGGGATGCCCTGGCTTGGCAGTTTTCATGTGACCTTCCAGTTACTATGAAAGTACAATATGATATGGCCGCTATATAAAAAAAAAAAAAAGAAAGAAAGAAAGAAAGCTCATTTTTTAAGAACCCAGAATTCAGCCACAATAACGGACGTATCAAGTACGAGTCTCAGGAAGCAGCTCAGGCAACATTTAGAACATTGTGCTTCTTACTGTGCTCATGTTTTCGGGGACTGACTGATGACAAACTAGCAACTGTCCTAGAAAGAGGAGGAGGAAAGTGAGCTGATCTGGGAACTATGACACGTAAGAAAAGGTGAAAGGAACTACCTGTGGACAAAGACGATTAAAGGAAGATGCAGAATAATCCAGTGCACGTGTCACACAGATGACTAGAACCTGAAGACTAATGGGTCACAACACCACGGGATTTGAGAGTTGGAAAGAACTTCACATGAAATCTGATCTACTCGCATTTTATAGGTCAGAAAACTAAGGCCGGAGATTTTAAGTGAGTGACCTAGGCCGCAAAGCTAGAGGTAGCACAACCAGAATTCAGTCCCTTGACTTTTTCACTCCAGGTCCTTTCCTGACTCCAAGAGAACCATCTCGTAACATTCGAGGGAGCTGTGAGTAGCACAGGAAGTCGACGTGTGCCGCCCTTTGGTTCTTGAGCACAAGAATCAGTGGTGACATGTGACCAAGGAGGAGCTCTGTTCAGTTTCAGAGAAGAGTTTCCCAGTGACCCAATCTGGCCAGGCCTGGGAGCTAGCTGCCCTGTGAGGCGACAAGCCCCCCATTCCCAGGAGGCCTTCAGAAAGAGGAAGGGATTCTGCTGAGAGGTACAGGACTGGTCTCTACCAACCCTGACATTGTCTGATTCCCACAGAGAGGGGGTCCCCACCCACAATGTTGGGAGAAAGATGAAGCCACAATGAGAAGTCCCAATCAGGTGCTAAGGGTGCTAAATGAGAAGTGAGGACAGACTCCGAAGTCAGAGCTGCACTGCAGTATCAGAGTTGTTCTCAGGCTGAGTCCTCAAGGAGGACTCAGCAAGGGTCATTATAGCTGACATAAAAGCAGGCAAGATTCTCGCTGGGCATAACGAAGATCTCATTGACCAGCAGGGTAATCAAACACCGTAACCAACTACAGCAGGAAGCTTACAGGCTCTGTCACTTTTCCCAAGGGCACACACAGCTTTCTGGCCTGCAGGCTCCGATGCTCAGGTCACCAGATGCTCCAGGTTGGGGGCTCGACCAGATGGCCTTCCAGGTCTCAGGTCTGGCATTCCTAGACCTGTCCAGGAATCTTCTTGGCCATACCAGTGTCCCCAGGATGGATGGGAAACCATCCGCCATGCTACAACCCCCAGGCTCTGCGGCGTTTCTCCTCCAGTTTGCATTTTCGTGCTTCGTACAGCGACCGCTGCACATCTTCCTCCATCTTACTAACGTTATCTTTGGCCACCAAACCCAACTGGCTCACTGGCTTCTCTCCCAGGTAGAAAGAGTTTCACTCCTGAGCCTCTTTCTCTATCCAGTGAGATTCATTCATCATGTGTACTGGAAAGTCCCTTTTAAGCCACAGTTAAAACTCTTTTTTGTCAGAGCTCAGATAAGCTGGGAAAAGAGAGAGCTGACTGTTTTGCAAGTTTCAGAGGTGAAAGTCACTGTCATAAAAAAAAAAAAAATTGGCAAAAAGTCTAGGAATGATTCACGCTGAGAAGTCTGACTGGTTGACTGTAAATTCATTCACAGCCTAATAAATCATTTGCGAAGGGGGGACAGAGGAGGACCAAGAGACTCCAAAGAGGATAAGCGGGTGGGATCCCTAGGGGGCCTATGCGCTCTTGGCATCACTGGTGCTACTTGGTGGCTACAGTCTTCGTTGAAGCAGGATGTACACGGAGCTAAGTAAATGATAGAGTTTGGCTCCAGATTCAAAGAAACCTTGGCACAAGCCGACCACACAGTCCCAGGACAGCAAGCCCCCTTTCTCTCCCTCCCCCATTTCTAAGACGTCCAAGACAAACATTTCAATTAAGCAAAGGGGGTGGAGGCTGTTGCGAAAAATGAGGAGGGGAAGGGAGTCTGCAGCAGGACCAGGAAAATGGAAATTGCTACGTACAGGCAAAATGGTCCCATCACTGCCCACACCACCCCCTTCCTTCGGAGCCACTAACCTTTGCTAAGAAGGTGGCGTTCCTGATGGCGCCCACCATTTCTCCCCCCTTGGGGTGCACTTTGGCCACGTGCATCCACATGCGCTCCCAGGTGTGGCTGTCGATGGGGAAGCCGCTCTTGTTAACGTGAAACAGCACCCCGCCGTCTTTGTCCTCCTCCTCAGAGCCCCCGCTAGTAGCGAGGCTCACGGGCCGCGCGTGGCTGCTCCGGGACCGGGTGCCTTTGGCGCCTTTGGGGTGGGGGCAGCGGTGAGTGTCGGCCGCCGAGCCGGTCATGGTGGGGCAGGGGCGGGGAGGGCGGCGAGGGGCGTGTGCGCGCGGGCGCGGCACGGGGATCAGCGCCCCGCGGGGGCGGCCTTCTCCATGCTTCTGGCTGCCGCAGGACGCGCGAAGGGGCAGCGGCGGCTGGAACTCCGCTTACGGGCCGTGCCTGAAATCAGTGAGACCCAGCACATACCACGGGTAAGTAGACACCCGGAGGAACCAAGAAGGGGGCCGTGGCCAAGACGGGGGTGTGGGGGCTTCGACGTGTCCCCACTTCCCTGTCCGCTCCCCCCGCGAGCGGACAGGACGCCCCCCCACCCACCAGGGAATTGCACACGAGCTTCCAGCCCTGCCATTACCTAGAAAGGCGACTTGAATTTTGCCACAAATCTTCACACCTACCTAAACCGTGGAAGGGAAAGACAAGGAGCGTGGAGGCTGCGGAGTGGACGGGGTAGGGAGAAGAAAGACAGCTCGTGCAGTGGGATGGAACAGGAGGTCCCCGCAAGGCTCCACACGTCCCTTGGTCGCCAGATGTGGCCGAGCGCCGAGCCGAGCCAGAACGTGCCGGCACGTGAGCGCCCGGGGCTGCCGCGAGAGCCCAGCGACAGGCTCGGCTTGCAAAAGCGGCCGCGTTTCTTCCAAGAAGCCCTCCCGAAGCTGGGCGGACGAGGGGCGGCCCCGGCCCCCAGGCTCCAGTGGCAGTGGCTCCACCCGCCCCCTTCCCTGAGTTCCAGCGCCAGGCACCCCGGGGAAATGGCTGCAGGCGGGGCGCGGGAAGGGCGCACCGCAGCTCCCGGACCCTACCTCTGGACGGTCGGCCTCATGGCTGCACGGCTTCTCCGGGCGGCGGGGGTGGCGGGAGCTGCTGGGGCCGCTGCGGCCGTCGCCTCATTCCATGTCCCATCCTCTAATGTTATTCTGTGACATATAAGCGAGTCACCCGGGCAGCCGCCGATGTTCCGACTGCGTCCATTGGCCACCGCAACAAAGAGGGGCGGGTCCCGGGCGCGGGACTCTACAACCCGGAGCTCCGCGACGCTCTGATTGGCTCCCGGGGTTCCCGGGCGGGAGGGGTGAAGAGTAGGGGGAGCTGGGCCGCAGCGCGAAATCCGATCGCTGTCTTGTCCTGCGAGCCCCGCGGGGCTGGAGCGTTTGTCCCTGGGACTTAAGACAGAGTTTCCCCAGGGGTTGCGGCACTGCGGGGGAAGCAACTATGGGAAGCAGAGGAGAATTAAAGCCACCCAAGAAGTGACCCTGAGGTAGAGGAGGGCTTGTCATAGGACAGCATTCCCTGAAGAAGGCTGGGCACACAGTCACCTGCCGCTACCAGGCAGTGATGGATGGTTCAGGCAGGCATGTAAACGTGACGGCACAATATTAAATCTTTTTTTTTTTTAATCCTACATTACAAATTCCCCAAAACTAAGAAGGGGACACAGCCATATACCCTCTGACATTAGTCATGATTAATAAAGTCCCTTTAAACCAAGCTGATATGCGACACTAAAGCCGGGGAGGTCAGCCAGGTCCCCACTGTTCTGTCACAGCTATTGAGTTATGAGAGGGTGGAGAGATGCTTCAGAGCCACTGTGAAGTGGAGACCCTCCCACACTCTCCAGGGAAACACCTTTTCCTTAAAGGCATCTTCTTCTTTTTTTTTTTTTTTTTTCTTAAAAGAAGAGCAAGATGAGGAGGAGCACCAGACTACTGACCTGAGGTCTGACCCTAAGTCCAGGTTTATCACTTGGCAAAGCTGTGTGATCCAGGACAAGCCATTTGCCTGTTCTGGGCCGTAGCCGCTTTATGAAAAGAGGAGAGCAGACCCTTCACTCTCCAAGGCCTGTTCTGGCTCTAAGATTCTGTGATCTTCTGACTTCCTCTTTTATGGACACTTGGGAACCTGACCATAATATGCTTTCTCTTTAAACTCCAGGCCAGCCTGCCAGCTTTGAGGGGAGTGAAGCAGCTGTGACAGCAATGCTAAGTTAACCTCGAATTAAGAATACAGTCATCAGGGCTTCCCTGGTGGCGCAGTGGTTGAGAGTCCGCCTGCCGATGCAGGGGACACGGGTTCGTGCCGCGGTCCGGGAAGATCCCACATGCCGCGGAGCGTCTGGGCCCGGGAGGCATGGCCCGTGAGGCATGGCCGCTGAGCCTGCGCGTCCGGAGCCTGCGCGTCCGGAGCCTGTGCTCCGCAACGGGAGAGGCCGCAACAGTGAGAGGCCCGCGGACCGCAAAAAAAAAAAAAAGAATGCGGTCATCAAAGACCACTGATGACAGATCTCTATCTGGATGCTTAACCCTGGAACTTCTCTTTCAGAGGAGGGTGTGGTGAGAGGCGAGTGCTGGAGGGTAGCTGAGAGCCAGGTGTTGGGTGAGGAGACCTGGATTCTGGACCAGTCCTGCACAGCTACAGACAGAGCCCAGGACTTTATAGATTCCATAAGGAGACTAACTTAGGTCTGGATAGACAGAGGAAATGGACCTAAGAATAATATTCAGGAAATTGTCTGAATAATTCAAGTGGAACAAGCACACTTGAAGAAAACATTGGGGAATTAAAAGAGAATTATCCTCTCAATATATAATTGACTCAGTTTTCATTTCCTGATTAGGAGAAAACATGCCTCAGAGGGTGAGCTGTTTTCTCATCTCGAACATTCTTCCTCCCTTCTTTTTTCACTCATCTCTCAAATCTGTCCCCTTCTCCTTGCTTCCCCAGGGGTTTCAAGTCCCAGGTGACTAGGATTTCAGGATGCAGATCTCTATACAGAGGGTGAGTATATGGCTTAACCACCCCTCAGGAGAAAACTGAGTTCTCAAAGCTCAAGTGATCAGACCAGTTGGTGAACATCGAAGAATGTCTGGCATGTTTCACTGTCCTTGGCATCGATTCCCAGTGTCGCGACTCAGGCCAAATCCAAACAACTACAATGTCCCTGTCAAACCAGGGCCTGGTTCCTGCTTTACCTGAATCAAAATCCTAGGGACCAGAGAGGATTATCGTTTCATCTTCCTGCCCCAGGCACCTCAGGACTCCTTGACAGTTGAGGGAAACGCTTTTGTTTTTCACCTCCAGTATCCCAACTATCTGTTCTCTTTTCCCTAGGAGATGGGGTGCAGTGGGGAGGCAAGTGAAATGGTCTATGAAGAGAGTTGTGAGATTTGGCTAATTTTCCAAAGAGGTGGTAAGAAGCCTTGTGAAGTGAGCTGCAGTGTCCCATTGAAAGGACTGGAAAGGAGAAGGGCCCTTTTGTTCAGAATTCTTTTGCATTTGAGAATTGTGCTAATTGTGTGGACCAGCCAACTCTGTTCTTCATTTCTTTGTGTATTTTGTGTTACATGACACTCAAGTGAACACAGCCCAGACAGATTATGGGTTTTGGGGTTTGGTTGTTGTTTTCTGCTTGTTTTTAATTTTTTTAATTGAACTATAGTTGACTTACAATGTTGTATTAGTTTCAGGTGTACAGCAAAGTGATTCAGTTACATATATATACATATACATTATTTATATATACAAATATATATATGTTCTTTTTCAGATTCTTTTCCCTTATAGATCGTTACAAAATATTGAGTCTAGGTCCTTGTTGGCTACCTATTTTATATATAGTGGTGTGTATATGCTAATTCCAAACTCCTAATTTATGCCCCCACCCTTTCCCTTTGGTAACCATAGCTCAGATGGTTAGTGAGAATGACATAGCACACAGTGGGGCAGGGCCTACTTGCAACTTGAACAGGGACACCTGATGACTAGCTGCCCAACCTCTGAGAGCATGGTCATGTCCATTCACTGGCATAACAACTGGTATAGCAGAGACATGTAGTGGGAAGGTTTGGAACAAGAAAAAGTGGGTTCAGATGGTATCTTATGATTCAAGTGCCAGTCGCTGGGGTCTCAAAGATAAATAACACAAAATCCTAACCCGATGATCCTATTTCTAGCTCTACCACCTGTTGATGTTAATAGCCTATCGATGGATGTATCAGATGCACCTTATGAGCCTAATCGCACCGGCTAGACCTTGCCTTCCTCCTGCCTCCGCAGCTCCCTGCACAGCCGACCACATCTGTGTAGTTCAGCCACCTAGGACTGACAGTCACTGGCCCAGTCAGGTCCCTCTAGGCGGCTGCTGCACAGCCGAGCTGGCTGACCACATGTCCGGAGCCTGTGACTCTTCCACCACTTCTGGATCGGAAGAAATGCCACACTGCAGGGTGTGGCTTCTAAGCAGCCATCAGAGGGGAATCCGAGGGAATTAATTCCCTCTGGGGAACATTCTGACCAATGAGAAACAAGAGATGAGAGGGAGCTGGGCAAATAAACCCTCTTTCCTTCCTGCCCCCTGTGGACTGTTCCGAGTCATGATCTTCTAACACAGCCTGTCTGGAGATGTACTGCATGGCTGAGCAGACATACCTCCTGAGTAACCTGCCAGGGCTCTTTGCGGTGGGTGGTGAAGCAGTTACCTGCGTGATAACACACCGTCTTCTCATCCTAGCCCACCTCATTCCCCTTTTCGCTCACTCTTACTGCCTTCTCAGTCAGATTTAGTCTTTGCTTCAGATACGTTTTGTAGAGAAACAGAGCTAAGACAGTTGGTTCCACAAGAGGTTCAAAAAGCAAGTCCTCAGGATGGATTTTGGGGTTGTATCTCCTACGTGTCTGAAATCAATAGAGTCCTTTGCTGGTGATAAGAGAGATGGCAATAGCTTTGATATGCGATCGTACCCAAGCTTTCACTTGGTTAATTGGGGTGAACTGGGTGGAGAGCGAGACATTGGGAGAGCAAGTGGCTGTGGTAGTCAGTTTGGAAACAGTGCTAATGACAGGTACCAGAGACCTTGGAAACAGAAAAAGACAGGCTCAGAGCAGTTAACTACCAACTCATGGAATGCTCTGAAAACCAGAGAGCCGCTATGGCTTTAAGGGAAAGTCTTATTTCCTGAAACTGTGGGAGAGACTTATAAAATCAAGCCCAAGATCTGATCACAGGGTAGCAGAACTGCAAAAAAAAGGACAAAACACATGGCCTTGATAGGCAACCATGTCAAAGCAGAGCCCTGATAGGGAAAGACTGGAACCCTGAGACCTGGGATGGGCCTATCTCGGTGGATGAGCACCTTGACCCTTCAGATCCCCTGAATGTTCCTGCCCAAACCAGGTCCCCTTCTCCATGGCTGCTGCTTCTTCTCGAGACCCAGCCCCACCACTACTGCCTCTGCCAAAACCCAGAGTCAAGTTGCAGCACAGCCCACACTGGCAGGAAAAAGTCCTCTTCCAGGGAGAAAAAGCGTACCTGCCAAAGATCTTGCGGGACTTGGCTAACATGTACTGGCAGGAACTGTAGAAATATGTGTGGGAGTGGATCTGGAAGATGTTATATTTGGGGGTTCAACAGGAAGCTCAGTTGGGAGGATCCACTGACTTGGGGATACTCACACAGAGCTCGAGATTTAATGTTTCCGCAAGGATGCTCGGAGTTTGTCCCGATAGTTTGCTGGGATGGCTCTTTGGGGCCTGGTCTCATCGATGGCCTATAGTAAGCAAAGTGGAGAAGCCAGACTTCCTTGTGTAGTGTCGAGGAACGGGCCAGAAGACTCAGGAAGGAAGGAATATTAGAAGCATTTATTATACGTGGCTCAAGAACCCACCACCTGACTAGTTCCCTGGGCCAGCCCAGAGGACGCTCCCTTCGCTAAAGCAATAAAGAGCGTACTAGCAAGGAGGTTTTTCGAGCACCTGGTAGTGGCTATCCTTGTAGTCCAGGGTCGATGGGAGGGAGAAAGCTGGAACTGAGCTCCATACTTTCCATGGAGATGATAAAAATCACAGAATTGCAAAGCACTTAATCATAAAGGACAAGGTGGAATACTTACCACAATGGACAGCAAGGAGGAGGGAAGATCACAGAATTGCAAAGCACTTAATCATAAAGGACAAGGTGGAATACTTACCACAATGGACAGCAAGGAGGAGGGAAGATCAGGGTGACTATATCTGCAGGGACTCCTGGTGTTTGGATAATAAGTCATGGTGTTCCTAGGGGGAGGGTATCCATAGAATTTGTTGTCTAAATTGAGCCACTTTTAAGAGTTAAAAGGGTCCTAGTAGTAATTACATGGGGAGCATAGGTATACACCAGAACCATCCCAGTCAGACTGATACCCATGGCCACCCTGCCAGAGGTGAGATAGATGAGCAGCCAATTCGAGTGTTGCACGATTTGTATCATCAGACAGAACAGAGAGCTGTGAGCAGAAGGCCAACTTTAGGCACCATAGTGAAAAATCACAGACCCTTCCTCCTTTCCAAACCTAAACGAGATCTGGCCCAAAGCGACTGCTGTTGCTGAGGAGCCCAACTGGCCAACAGGAAAGACTGATGCTGAGCCCTCAATATAGCAGCATTCCTCAACGAAGCCATGTAGCCACCTGGTGGCAGGTAAATTTACATTGGACCTTACACCTTGGAAGCTGGCTTGAAGGGGCTCCCATTAGTCAAATCTGGGACGATCTGAGCACAAAATAATTAACTACAATAATGAAATACAAAGCACTGGAAAAATAGGAATCCATGAGTCTATATTGATTATAAATAGATAAATAAGTGGGGAAGAAGGGAAGACTTGCTTAGAGAAGAATATAAATATGAAAGGAGTACTACAGTTAGAAAATCATCATTCTGGGGCTTCCCTGGTGGCGCAGTGGTTGAGAGTCCGCCTGCCGATGCAGGGGACACGGGTTCGTGCCCCGGTCCAGGAGGATCCCACATGCCGCGGAGCGGCTGGCCCCGTGAGCCATGGCCGCTGAGCCTGCGCGTCCGGAGCCTGTGCTCTGCAATGGGAGAGGCCACAGCAGTGAGAGGCACGTGTACCGCAAAAAAAAAAAAAGAAAAAGAAAATTATCATTCTGCAATCATCTCAGTAAAGATTATTTCAGGCAAGAGTCATAACTGCATGCTAGGGGGACATTTTGTTGAGGAGCAGCATATCTGCGTGGTCTTAGGTGTCTTACACCAGATTGCTCATAAGTTTCAAGAGAAAGAATGGTAATTATCCAGTGGAGTAAATACACAGCACCTTGCCCAGGGGATCAAAGTTAATATCACCAATTATGGGCAGATGGACAACACGGGTGTCCAGATGTGATATCCAGAGGACACAATATCCCCTTTACACTATTCTGGCTAGAATCCTTAACATGAATCTAATCATGAAGAAACATCATACCAATCCAAAATAAGAAAAGTTCCATTCAGAAAACTATATGTTGGGCTTCCCTGGTTGCGCAGTGGTTGAGAGTCCGCCTGCCGATGCAGGGGACACGGGTTCGTGACCCGGTCAGGGAGGATCCCTCCTCCCACATGCCGCGGAGCGGCTGGGCCCCTGAGCCATGGCCGCTGAGCCTGCGCGTCTGGAGCCTGTGCTCCGCAACGGGAGGGGCCACAACAGTGAGAGGCCCGCATACCGCAAAAAAAAAAAAAAAAAACCTATATGTTTAAAGCTGTCAATGTAATAAAAGACAAAGAAAATCTGTGGAAATGTTCCAGATTAAGGAAGACTAAAAAACCATGATGATTGGGACTTCCCTGGTGGTCCAGTGGTTAAGTCTCCATGCTTCCACTGCAAGGGGCACGGGTTCGATCCCTGGTCGGGGAATTAACATCCCACATGCTGCATGGCCAACAAAAAGAAGAAAAAACATGATGACTGAATGTGATATCTGATTATAAACTAGATCTTGACCTATAGGGGAAAAAATGGTGTAAGTGATATTATTGGATCAATTGACAAAATTGGAATCTAGGTGTTCAATTAGGTAAAAGTATTGTGTCTATGTGAACTTTACAGAAGTTAGTAACTGTACTACCATGATGTGAAAGAATATCCTGATTCCTTTTCTTAGAAAATATACATTGAGGTATACAGGGCAAAGGGCCATTATATGTGTAACTTACTCTCAAGTTGTTCAGAAAAACACCCCACTGTGTGTGTGTGTGTGTGTGTGTGTGTGTATGTGTGTACAGAGAGAGAAAATGATAAAAGAAATAAGGTAAAATGTTAACGGTTGATAAATCTGGGTAAAGAGCATGTGGATATTTTTTGCACTATTTTTATTCTTGCCACTGTTCTGTGAGTTTGAAATTATTTCAAAGTAAAAGGTTAAAACAGGGGGGCAGACTGAATAATCCCTGAAAACATAATAACTGTCTATTTTACTAGCCCTGTGAGGCAGGTATTATTATTTTCATTTTCATTCAGGTTTAATAGGTTAGGTAACTTGCATTAGGTGATACAATTAGTGAGTGTCAGAACTAGAAATTAAGGACTTCCCTGGTGGTCCAGTGGTAAAGAATCCTACTTCCAATGCAGGGAACGCAGGTTCGATCCCTGGTCAGGGAATGAAGATCCCACATGCTGCTGGGCAACTGAGCCCCCACGCACCACAACTAGAGAGCCTGGGTGCCGCAAACTACAGAGCCCACATGCTCTGGAGCCTGCGCCCTGGAGCCCACGTGCCACAACTAGAGAGAAAACCCGCACGCCACAACTAGAGAGAAGCCCACATGCCACGACAAAAGGTCCCGCATGCACAACTAAGACCCGATGCAGCCAAAATAAATAAATAAAAGAACTAGATTCTCTTAATCCAACTCTTTTTTTTTTTTAATAGTAAGAAGAGCATGGATGTAAATGCTCATCACAGATAAGTCCCAGGCATCTTTATGATCAAAAAGTTTTACTGTCCTGATGCTTCAAACTTTTGCCTCCTAGGGAAGTCCCTTGAATTTCAGGTTCATTAATTTTTCTAACCTATCCCCTGGAGAGGGGAGGCCAGAGAAGGGGGAGCACAGAGGAGAATTAGAAACAAAATTACTAAGACCAGGGGAGCCGCCAGGGAAAGAACCACACTGGAATGACCCACTGGCAGCAACGGGCCCTGGACAATGGTCCTCCCTGCCAGGTTTAGAGTGCTAAGGTGCTTTGAGGACATTTGGCTAGAGGGAGCAGAAATTTAAGACTTTCTTGGATTACAGCTACTTTTTGCCCAGAGAGGAAGAGGATCATCTGCTGTAAATTTACAGTGGCAGCCGTCAGAGGAGAAACCTGGTGTCTCTTCCGGACACTGCAGTCAGAGGCTCTGTGCTCGCCCCTTCACAAAAAGACCATAGACTGCAGGACATAAACAGTGAACATTAATTTCTCACAGTTCCAGAGGCTGGGAAGTCCAAGATCAAGGTGCTGGTAGATTCAAGGCTCTGGTGAGGACCCACTTCCTGGTTCATACACAGCCGGCTTCTCACTGTGTCCTCACTTGGTGGAAGAGACAAGGGAGCTCTCCAGGGCCTCTTTTACAAGGACACTAATCCCATTCATGAAGACTCCATCCTCAATGCCCAGAGGTCCCATCTCCTAATACCACTGCATTGGGGATTAGGATTTAACATATGAATTTTGGAGGGACACAAAAATTCAGTCTCTGATAGCAACCATCTCGCAAAAACTTGTATTTGGCCTTTGTGGGCTTCCTGAGATTCACGCAGAGAGGAGCCATTGCTCAGATGCCTTGGGACAGCTGGGGTTACGTGAGGAAGCTCCCCTTTTGGCTCTCTGGCACTTTAGGAAGACTAAAATGAAGCAAGTTAACAAGATAGCATCTGTTTCCCAAAGGAAAATGGGAACACAGTGACCCAGGCCTGCCCCGTCTGATGAATGAGACCTAAGGCAGTTGCTATGGAGACATATGATTGGGGTCCATATAGGAGCTACAGTTGAGAGTTTCTGAAGGTCCAGGAACCCATGTGATATGAAGGGCACGCCATCTACCAAGCTTAGCTCTGCCTGCAACATCCCGGCTGAGGCAGGTAGCCATCTCTAGGTATTTGGTGACTGCAACAGAATGTGTATTTGGAATATTCATGGAAATTGGAGTAGGACAGTCATCCCTGAGCAGGATGAGTGTGTGACCCATCACCCCAGCCACTGAGAAGTTTTTCTGGGTTCAGATCTCTCTACTGTCCCGTTAAAATCTATGTACAGGGCTTCCCTGGCGGCACAGTGGCTGAGAGTCCGCCTGCCGATGCAGGGGACAAAGGTTCGTGCCCTGGTCTGGGAAGATCCCACGTGCCGCGGAGCGGGTGGGCCCGTGAGCCATGGCCGCTGAGCCTGCGCATCCGGAGCCTGTGCTCCACAACGGGAGAGGCCGCAACAGTGAGAGGCCCGCGTACCGCAAAAAAAAAAAAAAATCTATGTACAGATCAGTTTCCTCCTATATGAGTCAGGAGTCAAGCGCAAAACAGGTGGGACTCTCAAAAAAGGTTTAAGTGAAAGATATTTTTTGAAGGCCTTGTTGACAGAGGCATAGGCGGGATGAAGGGGACCACCAGGGATGGTGCGGAACCCAGAAGCTGTTACCTGCCTGAGGCCTGAGCAGGTGAGGGCAGGAGACAGGAGCCCAGTCCACCGAGGGTGGCCTCCTGCACAGAGAGCAGAGCAGAAAGTGGGCTGGGGGGCAAACAAAGATGACTAGTACACCTTGATCTTCAGGGCATGGGCGCAGGCCCAGTGCCTTCCAGGGACTCTTACATACCTGGAGATGAAAGGGAAAGACAGATAAGATGGAACGAGCACTTAACACAGGAGGGAAAACAAGGCATTCGTGTATCCAGACCACGAGCTAAGAACATTCAGAGGCTGACTGTCTTCCGGGAGATACTGAATAGGGAATGTGAGCCCAAGTTACGTAGGGAGGTGTTCAACCTTCCCTGAGGAGAGGACCAAGGGGCCTCTTGTTGACAGTCTCCCTGTATGCTCCCTGAATGTCCAATTTGAGGAAAGAGTCAGCATTAGAAATGTGCCAACATGTGTTCCTTTTTTAATTTTAACATTTTCCTCGACCTTATCAAAAACAACAGCTGTTTGGGGAGCAGGCAGGTACCCATGACAAACATCTCTTTCGGTAGAGGAAGCGCTATGAAAAGCTTAAGAGGAAGTCCACACTCTGAATGTTATCATCACACGTTACTGCTAACATTTACTGAGAACATATGACGTGCCAGACACTGAGTGCTCTTCCTGCATGGACTCAGTCCAGCCTCACACAACAACCCTAGGAAATGGGCGCCATTGTGGACTGAATTGTGTCCCCCTGTCCCGATTTGTATGTTGAAGCCCTAACCCCACAGTGTGGCTATATTTGGAGATGGGGACCCTAAGGAAAGAATTCAGGTTAAATGAGGTCATAGGGTAGGGCCCTGACCCAATAGGGTTAGTGCCCTTATAAGAAGAGACACCAGATAGCTTGCCCTTTCCCCGAGCACATGCAGTGAGGAAAGGCCACATGAGGACATAGCAAGAAGGTGGCCGTCTACAAGCCAGGAAGAGAGCTCTCACCAGAAACCAAATTTACCGGCACCTTGATCATGGACTTTCCAGCCTCCACATCTGTAAGCAAATAAATGTCTGTTGTTTAAGCTATCCAATCTGTGGTATTTTGTTACATCAGCCCGAGCCAAGACAAGCGTTATCAATATTTCCATCTTATAGATGAGGAAATTGCAGCATAGGGAAGGGGAGTGGTTTTCTTAGGTCACCCCGTTTGCCTTTGACTTTGATCTTGTCACCTCGCAGGGTCCTGCTTTTCTTATAGGAAGGGGATAGGAGGAAATAAGTCAGGGGCCATAAACTCAATTGTCAACAGAGGTCATGCAGGTAACAGAAACAGGTAAAGCTGGCACACTGGAGACCACTGCCCTCTCTAAAGAGGAGGGAGGCCCTAGTCTGCTTCCACCAATCATTGGCCAAGTGGTTACAGTTTTTCAAGACAAACTCAGAAGTCTGGATCTTTTGGGGAAATGTTCTGGTTTTTCAAATACTGGCAACAAATTACATCATAAAAGAGTGTGCAGGCCAATTAAAACATGTCTACAGGCCACGTCTGGTGTACAATGTCCCCTCTGGACTAGGTGATTTTTTTACCCTGCCTTCTCTTCCTTCCTCTCCACTTGGCCATGATTCTCTGCCTTTGGAGATATTCCTGTGGTGTCTCTTAAGTCCCTTGTCTTCAGGAAAATAATCACCAACGTGATCCAGAAGTGTTTCCAAGCACAGTCCATGCAAAGAACGATGTGCAGACTTGGCTGAGCCATGAAACCTGAGCCCATTTCCTCTTCTGAAAACTGGTCCAATGATACCCACCTTGCAGGAGTTGTGGTAGGATTAAATAAGACGCTGCAGGAGGAAGCCACTGGCAGATGATAAGTTAGCTGTGTGGGGAGCCCCTGCTGGGTTCAGAGGCACTGTGCTCAGCCTTCCCATACATCATCAGGCGTCTCAGTGTTGTGTGTGAGCTCCTTACCCACAGGATACTGTTGGCTGTAACATGCTCGAAAGAGAAACCATCCGCCAAGTTCTACAACTCAGCAGAGGGTGACCTGGAGAGCCCAGGGGCCTGGCTGGGAGGTGGAGAAATTGTCAGGAATGAGAGAGCAGTGATTCCACCCCCGGAAGACAGGAACCAAGCAGCCTCCTCTGCCCGGGAGGGCTTGGGAGAATTAGTAACAGTGTTTGCAATAATGCACTGAAAGTTCTACTTGTGCTTAATAGCTGCCTGTAAAAATTCCAGTGGGTCCATTTTGAGTTGGGGCTAATGAGGGTTAAAAACTCTCCAGGCTGCTCAAAATAGTCTCAGACAGGCTCCCCTAGGAAGGGAGTATTTACTAAGCTGCTGATTAAGGAACAGTTTATCTACTTTGTATCATCTTTCAGCAAAGCCTCTGTCAGTGTGTGTTTTTGGCTGCTGGTGGGGGGTTTTTTGTTTGTTTGTTTTGTTTTTTTAACAAATGAGAGCCATTATGTGTGTTCCAGGGCCATGACTCAAGTTAGCTGTTTGCCAGTTGGGAGGGAGACAGAGTTGGTTTTCTGGGGCCAGCTCTCCCTTTGCAGAGCTGGAGGGGAGTCACCAAGGAGGAGAAATGCAAAAGAAGGAGGCAGAACTCACTCTCTGCCAGGTCTTGCTGGTGACAGCTTGGGACTGGGGGTGGGGGGAATGCTCTGGGGGAGGACTTTGACCTGGAGAAGAATGAGTGGGTTAAAGGCAGGTGAGGTGGAGGAAAGAAGGCCAGAAAGGAGCTGGGCAGCGGAGGCTAGTGGAGCAGACCGTCCCGGAGAGGCATACAGGGAGACCTCCCCCAGAAACGGAAGAACCTGCAAGTGGTCATAAAGGGAGGACCTCACAGAGCAGGAAGGAGGACCTAGGTGAAGCTGCATTGGGGGCTGCACTGAAACTCTGTATTAAAGCTAAATCCACTCTGGGCAGATCAAGGAAAGGCTTAAAGTTCCTCACCTTGGGAAGAACTTTGGGCCACAAAAACCGGGAGATCGAAAAATGCATTTTCAGAAGAGATGATGGGGAGGCCTTTGAAGTAGAGAAGAGAGCTCACTGGATTTGGGGCTCATCCCTGCCACGAACTGGCTGAGTAATCCTGGGCACCCCCCCGCCTCTTCCCCTCTCTGACGCTCCGTCTATAAAACGAAGGGATTGTATTAGATCCCTAGTTCTAAACCTCAGCTGCACATTAAAAGTACCCAGGGAGCTACTAAAACTTCTGATACCTGGCGACAGCCCAGACCAACTAAATCAGAATCTTTCCAAGAGCAGGTCCAGGCATCAGTATCCCATAAACTAAAATCCTGTATGGATCCAAGTTTGAGATCCACAGGGCTACGTGGTCTCTCAAGGTCTCAATCAGCCCTGCTGCCATATATTAAGTCTTTAAGGAAAGGAGAGAGGGGATGATTGGCAGGCAGTCCTCAGTGGAAGCAAGGCATGGACCAGATGGCCCCTTGAGAGTTCCACTGCCCATAGCATTCAATAATTTGAAGCTCCAAGTGGACAGGCTCTTGCTGCCAAGTTCCAGCCAGCTGTTTCTCCTTATCAATTTATTCCACAAATACTTATTGAGCACCTACTGTATGCCTAGCACCATTCTAGGGGCTGGAATGAGACAGACCCTCTTCTGTGTTCAACTCTTGGGACAGACCTGAAATCACAAAGCTAAAGAGGAGGGTGTAGGACGGTGCAGAGAGTGGGAAGGAAATTTTGGGAATGTGTTGATTCATACAGAGTTCCCAAACTTACACATTATTTCATCGAACTCCTAAGGTTATCAGGGGTCTGTCCCTGTTGTATTAATCCCATCTTCCTTTACTCCCTACCTCCTCCTACAACTGTGGGATCATCATATCTGCAGTTAGCAAGCAACCTTAGGGCCAGAAAAATTCTTTTCCATGAGCCCAAATCCATACTCCCAAGTACACACCATGTCTTCCCAACTCAGCTTAAGCCCCTCACAGCCGAGGACCGGGGCTTGAGTCTTTGGCAGGCTTGGTGTAGTTTGGAGTGTGTGGGCTACAGACAGGCAGTCTGGATTCAGATCTTGCCTCTGCCCTCCTACCAGAGGTTATCACTACATGACCTTGGGCACATACTTAGCATCCCAACCACCCACCTCAGAAGTGCATCTGCAGAATGGGTGTTATCATAGCACTGCCTTTCGCATTGTTACAAGGAACAAATGAATTCATGAAGGGAAAGCAGTGTCTGGCCCATGAGCACACTCACTAGGTGGTAACTGTTACTATCCTAGAGCAGGAGATGTTAAATGCGCTTGTTCCGATCAGACTGATGGAGCGACCAGCAAGGTTGTAGGTTGTATGTGGTGGCATCTGCTGTCTTTCTCCCTTCCCATGTCTGACACGTTGGTTGGGGAATGCTACATCCTGTTGCAGGTAGAGCCTGAGATCTCAGCAGCTTAATTCCGTGGGAGTTCATTCTTCTCTCATAAAGTCTAATGGTAGTGGGGAAGGGGGTGCTCTGCCCCACGTAGTCATTAAGGATGTTAGAGGCTCCATCCTCTTCAAGGTGTGGCCCCCAAGGCAGCCCAGGGCTTTGACAACCACATGGCACACAAGCTAAGAGAGAGAGAGAAAGACTGTCTTGGGAGCTTTTGTGGGTCATGTGGGAATGGCGTCACTTCCACGGGCATTCCACTAGCCAGAACCCAGTCATGCCACAGGGAGCCTGGGAAAGGTGCTGTGAAGAAGGGCTGGAGGGCTTCCCTGGTTGCACAGTGGTTAAGAATCCGCCTGCCAATGCAGGGGACACGGGTTCGAGCCCTGGTCCGGGAAGATCCCACATGCCACAGAGCAAATAAGCCCATGCGCCACAACTACTGAGCCTGCACTCTAGAGGCCGTGAGCCACAACTACTGAGCCAGTGCTCCTAGAGCCCGTGCTCCACAACAAGAGAAGCCACGTCAGTGAGAAACCTGTTCACGGCAACAAAAAGTAGCCCCTGCTCTCAACAACTAGAGAAAGCATGTGTGCAGCAACAAAGACCCAACACAGCCAAAAATAATTAATTAATTTAAAAAAAAAAAAAAAAAAAAAAAAGAAAGGCTGGAGGGAGCCAATAGGATTGCCTCCCATCTCAAGCCCTAGCACAGGTAGTGGTTATCCCGTCTGGGGCAGCACGGGGACCACTGCGCATGTGCAGGGCTCGTCTTCTCTCTCTTTTCTCTCTGACCTTCTCCAGTTACTTTCCTCCAATTCCTGTTCTCTCTCCAATGGCGCCTACCCTCTGTTGGGGTTCTGTAGTTGCAGAAAGGTTGATTGTTTGCCCACTGAGGGCTTCAGTGGAGACATGCTCTAGGGACAATGACAAAGGATGTTGGGAGGGGGATAGGGCGAGAAATGCCGGCACAGGAGCCTTACAGGAAGGACAGCCGTGGCCACCTCCACCCACCTCCTGTGAAATCAGAGAGTTTGATCCCACGGGGATCAAAGGCGCTGGGCTCCCAGGGTCCTGGAAGGGGTTCTTAGCCCCTGACATTGTCCCCTGACCAGCAGCCGCCATATCACCTGGGAACTTGGTAGAAATGCAAATTCTCAGCCCCACCTCAGACCTGCTGAATCAGAAAATCGGCTCAGAAAGATTAGTAACCTGCCAAAGTCACACAGCTAGTAAGAGGCAGGACAAAAGCAACTGAACAAGCCCTTGGGTGATTCTGGTGCACACAAGTCTGAGAATCCCTGCTGTAGTGGTGGAGCCCCAGGTGGAGGGCGCCGACAGGACAGTGCTTCACTCTGCCACCCAGTGGCCGCGGCGTGAACAACAACCCAGCTTCCAGCGCAGGACAAACTTGGGGTTGAGGAGGCAGCACTGCTAATACACAGATTAGGAAGCAAGTTCTGGAAAGCACTGGGGAATCCACAGGCTCCGCAGGGGATTCACCCAAGGCTGCCTCACATGCACTTTTTAAGACTTAGAGAGTCCAGCCCAGAGACAAACCCAAAGTCTGTTTCTAGAAGGGCAAACTCACCTGGGGCTTTCATGGGGAGTGGGCACAGCTGGCTGGAAGAGGCCTTTATGTTCAGACTGATGACCCCATTAGGGGTCAGGGTCCAAAAGTTGCTGTCAAGTTCAGGGGGTGCCAGGAGAAGCAGAGCCCCTTCTTCCCTGGGAGAGCACACAACTTCAGCCGGATCCTGTGAATTAGGCCCCCAAGGTCCCAGGGCTCATCTGGTTTGGCCCTCCCTGGGTCTCTGCCAGGAGCCTGGGGGGGAAGAGAACAAGAGATGATCCCTCAGGGCGCAGCCACCTCCAGCCTCTGTGACCAGCACTGCAGAGATGCAGTTCGCCACCTGAGCTCAACCAGAAGGAAACGTCCAGAGACAAAGGCCTCTCGCTGTTTCCCTTGACCCCACCCACCCACCTCAGACTCAGCAGGGCAGGAGGCTTAGTGCTTGGGGGACTGGCTCTGATTTTGCATTTTTATGGCAGGAGCTGGCAGCTGTGGTGTTCTGGGGGGAGGTGCCCGGCTTGCTGAGTAGGATGTTCATTTGGTCCTGACACATCTGGCTTGTCCTGACTGTGCTCTGGAGACTCTGAGGGAGGGGGAAGGGCACGAGAACCAGTGTCTGTAGGGCATCCTGTGCTGTGTGGGGAACCCGTGATCACCGTCTCATTTAACCCACTCACACCGAATTCCCAGCAAGACTCAGCTCAGAGAGGTTAGTAACCTGCCCAAAGTCACACAGCTAGTAAGCCCCCAGCTAGTAAGATCGAACACCAAAGCCTTTGTATTCTCTGTCCATCTCTCCCTGCTGCCCACTTCCCCACCGCAGAACCCTTCTGGGCTGGCTATCATGCCAGGCAGTTCTCACACCCAGAAACCTGTGGGATCCAACAGCAAGAGAGCATCCTTGCTTAGCTGCCCTGCCCTCGGCTCCCAGGGCCCTCTTTGGTGGCTCAACAGCAACTCTGACAAGGGAAGATGCTCCAACCAACTCAGAAACCAGGAACACTGGCCTGTGTTCCCAGGTCAGAGGGAAAGCCTTCTCACCAGGGCAAAGCTACATGCGGAGGGTGCCCGTCTCCACCCTCAGGGCTCCCAGCGGGGGCTGCAGAGCAGAGCCCAAGTTGGGGAGGTTGGAGAATGAGGAAAAGCAATAGCTCAGCTCTTCCAGAGGAGGGACAGATGAGGCCCCTGGTGCAGCACGGAGCAGCCTGGCCACCATGAGCCCCAGGTGCAGGTGCCCAGCCAAGCCGAGCTGAGCCTGGGATGGTGACGTGATGCCCAGATGCCCCACTGTTCTCCTGGGTCCATCAGGTGGGCCACAGCCACCTCATGCTACAGGTCACTTGAAACCAAGGTAGCTTTTTAAGATACATTTTCTGCTGCAGACTCCAAACTACATAACCTTCACTAAAATAAACACATGAAAAAACACAGGAAAAGCATGAATGGATTTATACTTTAAGCTTTATTCAACATATGGATGTCATCAAAGAGCCTAACATATATGAACCTCCTGCCCCCTCAGGGTGTCTGACTCAGGAGCAGGTGGGTGTGGCTTGTTGGAGCCCCAGGATCCCCAAGGGAATCACCAGCGTGGCTTACAATCACTGACATAATTCGCAGCTCAGAGTGTCCGCCGCCATATGCCTGACTTCGAGGCCCAGAGGATGGAGCGGGCATAGAAAAGGGACTGCCTGGAGGATGCCAGCAGTGGCTGCCCCAGACAGGTCGGGTGTGGGAGACCTTCCTAGAGAGTCTGCACGGGACCGATGCCGGGGAGCAATCCAGGCAGCTGTCCCGTGGGTGTTGGAAGGCAGGAGTGCCAGCAGCAGATTCGTTCCAGGGCTAAGAAAGCCAGCCCCTGATGCCCCCCAAGCCTGACGATCAGCGCTGACTTCTCCTTAGAGACGTGCATCCCTCTGGGTCACCGGGGTGGGCTGGTGCCCGCCTGAGGCGGGGGCAGCTGCCAGCATCTCCCAGCTTGGGTTTTCTGACCCTTCTTTTCCCAAGGAGGCAGCACGGAGCAAGGGAAAGGCCTGCCTTGCAAATCTTTCCTAGTCCCAGCGCCATTCTTTTCTAGCCCTGCAACTTTTCGCAAGGCTGCGTCTGAGTTTACTCTTCTGCAAAATGGTTGTAATCAGTGAGGCTCCAGAGTTCTTTATAGGAGGCACTTATGGGCCCTAAGGAAGGAGGTGTGGGAAATTGTCGACAAGCACATGTACATTTTGCTTAGCTTACAGGCTTGTTGGGGGTGGGCTGGGGAACGGGGAGCCAGGGCGATGCTGAAGCCTCCTCCAGCCATCTTTTAGCGCTGCCATGGTTATAGGAATCAAAACCTGCCTCCCACACGTGGTGATTGTAATGGTCACATGAGATCATGCAGTGAAGCCCTCTGGGAATTGTAATGCTCTCAGCAGATGGAGTATGTTATTGCCTCCTCCTAAAGAAGGACCTTAGCCCTTCACCAGGAGCCTGATCAGCGTTGCTTGCTAATGGATCAGTGATGTTGCTGTGGACCCTCCTGCAGCGAGGCCTCCAATAAGCACTTTTCCCAGCTGTGGACGATGCCCCAAGTGGTTATCTGGCTCCTTCTTACGCCAGGGACTTGGTTGGATCCTCCCAACCCCCCCAAAGCATTGTTTTCTGGAGGAATCTCCCTACTCATCAGCAGCCCAAGTAGTCCTCCAAATAGGTGGTAAGAACCTTCAGAGGCAAAGGTGGCCAATTGCTTCCGGAACCAGTGCTATGCTTGTGAAAAATTCCACAGCCGCACCCTTGGTGTAAGGAATTAATTTCTGGGAGTGGGCTGGAACAATCTGTAAGGTTCTTTTTTTTGGTTTGGTTTGGATTTTCATCACAAGCATCCCTGGTTATTGTTGTACAAACTGAATTTGAGTTTTGGAAAGGATTTTGCATGGGATCTGGTGCCCTGCCCAGACAGAGTTCCTGCAAACCGTTCAAATTCGGGAGACTCTTTCCCAATTTTAAAGTACTCGCTTAGTCCCTGGGAGGTGATGAAGTGACAGGAACACACTACATATACCAGCCACGTGTTCCTTTTGGAAAAGTCAGTTGAAATAGTGTAGAAGGAAACTCGAGAATAAAAACAGAACTAGGGAGATAGGGTTTTAAATGCATTAGGGCAGAAGCTCCTGACTGGAAAAGATAGAAAACTAGGGGAGGTCTCACAGGGGACTAGGGGATGCTCCTGGAAGACTCAGCTCAAACAGCAGCTCTACCCCGAAGCCTTCCCTCCCCAACTCCCTGCCCACCGCACCGGCACCTCCGCCCACAGAGTCCATCCTTGCTAATGTGCTTCAGCACGCGGCAGAGATCCCCTCCTTAGCACTTTCTCACCATTAAAATTCTCCATACCAGACTATGAAAACTGGCCTCAGGTCTTGCTTGGCTCTGCAACCCATCCACTGGCCCAACGTACTGTTTAATGTTTGTTGAACGAATAAACAAACAAATCCCATAATTAACCTGTGAGACAGAAACCGAGAGAAGATCTTGAATTTTAAGAGAGAATTTAAAGAAGAAGAAAAAAATGGAAGTCTAATCATACAATTCATTATCCTTATAAATAATAGAGGGAAAACATAAACAGGCAGAGGAAGGGTTAGGCAAACCTATACTTGAGAGTTCTAGAAGTGAATATGTAATTCAGGGAAGTGGTTGTCTGGTGTGGGTCTGACCCAGTGTGGCCATCCCAGATCACTATGTGACTCCTAGACATTAAAAATCAAGGCCACAAGCATCGCTTTCCCTCCTCTAGTCTCTCGGAAAGAGGCTGTAGCATCAAGCCTAGGAGGTTGCCCTGTTGAGAGTGGTGGATTTTGCACGCAGTTTCTGGGGCAGAGCCTCTTCTCTCCTTTGCTATCTTTTCTCCAAACCAGGTAAGGGTGATTCTTTTCTTTTTTTAAATGTTTATATTTGGCTGCACCAGGTCTTCCTTGTGGCATTCGGGATCTTTAGTTGTGGCATGCAGACTTCTTGGTTGCGGTACGCATGCGGATCTAGTTCCCCGACCAGGGATCGAACCCGGGCCGCCTGCATTGGGAGCGCGGAGTCTTACCCACTTGACCACCAGGGAAGTCCCGGTAAGGGTGTTTCGTGCCTCCCTCCCTTAGTGGCTGCGGGAACAGGGTGTGTGTTAGTGCTGTCTTTACCAGGGAGAAAGCAGCTTTCCTGGAAGCTGGTTTTTCCAACCCTCCTTTCCTTGAAGCAGAGTCCTTCGCTCGCATCTCAAATCCACCCTGTTCTCTGAATTGGTCCAAAAGCAAGGGGAGGGGAGGAAGATAAACGTCTGATTGGGAAGAGCGCCAGCCGACACTCTCCAGGGACCAGCCTGGCCCTCCCCGTGTCTCCTGTGGGTGCTCGGCTTGTTTCTGCACAGAAGCAGGTGCCTGGTGGTGGCTTGTGTCCCGGGCAGGCTGGAGATGGGCCCCCTGCGCCATCTGCGTGCCTTCCCTCCGCAGCCACAGATGCACCCGCCCGCCTTGGAACTGTCCAGGTGGCTAAGAAACCTAGTCTCTACCTTGTTCCTCTTCACCAGGGGAAAGAAAAAAGCCTCCCATCCGGATCATGAAAGAAACAGCCGGGGCCTGTTTCCAGTGAGGCTGGAGGAAGCATTTCTGGGGCAGCCAGGAGGTACATGCGTGGGGAGGGAGTGCTGAGCCAGGGGAGGCCCCCCTGAAGAGGTGACGTGCGCTCAGCCCACCCAGGGACGCGAGGCCAGAGGCAGCTACTGTAGGGTGGGAGTTCTCAAACAGTGGTCCCCAGTCCTGGAACCAGCATCTACATAACCTGGAACTTGTTAGGGACACCAATTCTTGGGCCCCACCACAGACGGGCAGAATCACAACCTCTGCGGTGGGGCACAGCACGCTGTGATTTAACAAGCCTTCCAGGGGATTCTGAGGCAGGCCCGGATTGCCGGGCCCCCGGGTAAGGTCTGCCAGGATAGGGAGCCCTGAGCCCTGGTGAGGGAGGCAGGGCCCAGGGGCTGGGGGTCCCCCCAGGGGGCCTCCAGTCAGAGCAGTCTCAACCATCTGCCCCAGTGTGTTGTACAAAGAGTATCCTTTTCTAGGTGTGCTGGCAGGTGAAAAGCGTTTGAGAGCCCGCTGAGAAGCACATGACAGGGAGAAATGCTGAGGAAAGCCACCTACTGAAGGATGCCTTCCCTCTTCCAGGTACAGATGACCGTTTATCCCAACTTGGAGAATGTGTTTCCATAGATTCCCTGGTAACCTGGCTTGGAGACTAACAGTGTGTGCAGATCCTTTTGCCCAACATAAAGCTGTCGTGTTTCATTCAGCACAGGCCCGCTACTTCTTGATATGTGGTCAGCAGGTGTGGAGAAGGGAGAAAGCCCACGGCCAAGCTGAGGGGTGTAAGTAGAAGGAAGCCCACCATTGGGCTAGCGGGCTGGGTCTGGAGCAGTGTGGCCAGAGGTACCCCGAGGGCCACTGGAGCAGCCTCCAATGAGAAAACACTGTGGTCTTCCCAATCTTAAAGAAATTGTGCAGGACAGTTAAGAGGAGTCAGCACGTTCACCAACCATCCCATTATTTGGCTTGGAAGCGTCACTAGAAGTATGAGAGATTGTTGTTGCCCCGTGATGTGATGTGTGTGTGTGTGTGTGTGTGTGTGTGTGTTTGGGTTAAGTGACTCCTTCTGGCCTGGATATGGTTGAAATGAACCCGCACATCCTATCCCCCACTCCCCAAACAGCGAGATTTCTGCATTGCCTGAAACGGTTTGTGAGACCACCCAGTAGAGGGCGTGCTCACCCCAGTTTGGGGCGGAACCGGCTCTCCGGGCCCTGAGCCCTCTATGGGTCTAGCAGGCAGGCTTTCAGTGCTAAGGAAAACCCAGATTGACTCAGAGGTCAAAGAGGTACCAGCCTAACGCAGAGTGACTTCAGGGACGCAGGGAGGTACAAAGGCTCGCATAGTCTGTCTTCCCAGACAATTGAGACTGTCTGAGGTTTATCCATTTAAAATGCAAATATAATCCAGGATTACACTTCATGACTTCCTGTCTCCTTGAGATGGAGGGAGCTGAGTGGGTTTTGACAAACTAGAAAGTGAGGGTGAGTGAGTGCTGGGGTGGGCAGAGAGGCGTTCGGGGCATAAAACAATGAGATTGGGGCCTCGCAAGCATCACAATCCTCTTCTGTTCCGGAGAAAAGAAAAGCCTTGTGTGGTTCCCAGGGTGAGAGCTGAGTCTGCCCGAGTGTCTGCGTCCCTCAGGAGGGACGCCGCCTCCTTGCGGGTCCGTTATTATTTGCACGTGGACAGTCTCTGATCAAGTGCTGTGGATCCTGATGATTTATTTTCCTGCCTTTGAGCATTATGAGAACGGGACACTGCTTTGTATTTCTAGCTCCTGTCATAAACCCTGACACAATTGTAAATGTTCAATAAAAGTTGAACAAATGAATGGCCACGAGTAGGGAACCGTTAAGTAAATTATGCTGTATCAGCCTTATTGGAATATTATTCAGTGATTTAAAATAATGGTTGTTTCAGGGACTTCCCTGGTGGTCCAGCGGTTAAGACTCCACGCTCCCAATGCAGAGGGCCGGAGTTTGATCCCTGGTCAGTGACCTAGATCCCCCATGCTGCAACTAAAAGATCCTGCATGCTGCAACTAAGACAGGCACAGACAAATAAATAAATAAATGTTTAAATAAATAAATAAAATAATGGTCATTTGAGAATTGCTAAAAGAGTAGCTCTTACAAGAAAAAAAAATTGTAACCATGTGAGGTGATGGATATTAACTAAACTTACTGTGGTGATCATTTCACTATATATACAAATCAAATCATTATGTTGCACACCTTAAACTAATACAGTGTTATATGTCAATTATATCTCAATAAAACTGGAAAAAAATAAAATAAAATATTGGTTACAAAGGCCATGCAGCAACATGGGAAATGCTTATGATATTATGTTGAGCATACAAATTGCTTTATATCTACGGAAGATTACACACTCATGTGAACAAAAAGAGAATAAGGAGAAATGGAGAGTTGTGGCAGGGCAGTGGACTTGTGGGTAGCTTCCTTCCTAGCTTGTGATTTAATCTCCTTTTTTGTGGGTTGTGCAATAAACATAAAAACCTTTTTTTCCTGCTCACAAGAGCGTCTCAGTTTTGTTCTTTGGTGCCAAAGTACCTTGACTCCCATCCTGTTTGCTCAGATCTCTGTCTCTTCAGAATTCATTTGTTCCATGTGCTGGTCACAATGCCCGGGGCTGCACCCACATGCACACAGAAGTATCTAAATCCTTTGGATGTTAATGATTTTATGGCAGCTGCTGTGAATAACATCGAGTTCAAACACTTAAACTGAAGTTCTCCCAAATCAGTCAACTGCTTCTCAAGTGTTATCTGTAGCAAGTCCCTATATGCACCATTTCTCAATGAGAATAATAATGGATCTGAGTTTTTCAGAAGCTACCGTGTGGCTTCTACATAAATTTAATCCTCACCACAAACCTGCAAGCAAGGAAATATTATCCCATTTCATAAAGGAAGAAACAGAAATTCAGAGGGTTTCAATTACTTCCCCAAGACCATAGACAGTTGGGTTTCATACCTCAGACTAGGCTCCCAAAGGCTGTGCATGTTTTTACCCACCATACCATGACGGATGCTTTCAAAGGGCTCACAATGCAGCAGAGGCAATAAAATAACACACATGAATAATACAGCCTAACTATACAAGAAAACTGTCATGAATAATAGTACCGAAAAAAAAATAATAGTACCGAGCACTGCATAGGTTTGGAGGCAATGAGTCTATGCCTATGGGTAATGTCTCCAGGGACCCCTTCTTTAATACTGAGCTGCTGATTGTGTAACAGGAAGCTCCGTCCACCCATAAATCGCGCCCTAGCTGATGATCTGGAGCTTACCTCTCTTGGTTTTCGGTCAAAATATGTTTTGAAGGATTAGGCTTTTCACTGAAAAAGAAATCACTGTCACTCTTTTTATTTATTTATTTTTGGCTGTGTCGGGTCTTCACTGCTGCCTGCGGGCTTTCTCTAGTTGTGGCGAGCAGGAGCTACTCTTCATTGTGGTGCACGGCTTCTCATTGCGGTGGCTTCTCTTGCTGCGGAGCACAGGCTCTAGGCGCATGGGCTTCAGTAGTTGTGGCACTCAGGCTCAGTAGTTGTGGCTCTTGGGCTCTAGAGCACAAGTAGTTGTGGTGGACAGGCTTAGTTGCTCTGTGGCATGTGGGATCTTCCTGGACCAGGGCTCAAACCCGCGTCCTCTGCATTGGCAGGCGGATTCTTAACCACTGCGCCACCAGGGAAGTGCCCACTGTTACTCTTATTTCAGCTTCACTCTTTTGCATTCTGAAGCGTTATGAAAATTTATTCTATCCATTCATCTCAGGGGGTTAGGGGTCACTTCAATCCCTGGAGGAATCAGATGTTTCCCTGAGAAAGGTGTACTCAAGCAGCATGTGTCAACCGAAACCTGGAGGCTGCAACCAGAAATCAAGGATCTACTGGTTTCTGACATTTCTCTTTAGAGTGACCATTTCACCATGGGCTTAAAATAATAGGAATGAAGGGAAAAGTGCAAATGAATACATGGAACAGAACTGGGCAGAAGCCTGATCTGTCATTTGTCTAAATAGGAAATGAAGCTCATATACGTTACCTTATGAGTCGTTTTTTCCTCTCTCCTGAATCCCATTCTCCTCTTTTCTCAAGGCTCTAGGGCCTCCAGACCCATGTCCTCCTTCCTCCAATTCAAACCTGCTCACAGGACGTCTATAGATCTTAGTACAGATTTAAGATAAGGTATTCTTCCTTGATGGTCAGTGCACTTTGACACCTTATCTCTCTTTAGGAACCCAAAGGTATTTTATCTCCTGTGAGATATTAAGAATCTGCCTTCCAATGCAGGGGATGCGGGTTTGATCCCTGGTCAGGGAACTAAGATCCCACATGCCACAGGGCAATTAAGCCCGCATGCCGCAACTACTGAGCCACAACTAGAGAGAGGCCCGTGCACCGCAACAAAAGATCCCGCATGCCGCAACTAAGACCCGCCGCAGCCCAAAATAAATAAATAAATAAAAATGTTTAATTCTAAAAAATATTAGTTTTTAATTGGCCTTGGCCTGCTTCAGCTCCGCAACGCTGGGTAGGGACGGAGGTGACGGGACCCGAAGAGGTGCGAGAGGAGGGGCTGTCCCTGCGGCATCGAGGCGGGCCTGAGGTTCGGCGACGCCGCTCAGGGTGCCCCGCGCCAGGCCCGGGAAAGGGACCGCCGTGTCCGCGTCCCGCCTCCTCTCCCGCCGCTACCGGCCCCGCTCCGCCCACAGAGTCCGATGACGGCGGCGGCGCTGAGGGACCCGCCTGAGGGCAGTGTGACTTTTGCAGATGTGGTCGTGAACTTTTCCTTGGAGGAATGGGGTCTCCTTGACGAGGCTCAGAGATGCCGGTACCATGATGTGATGCTGGAGGACTTGGCACTTACAACTCCCCTGGGTTGTTGGCGTGCAGAAGAGGATGCGAGGCACTATCTGAGCAGAGTGTCTCTGATCAAGGAAGCTCACAGATCAGAATTGTTAAGGCGGGTCAGTCTCCCCAGAAGGCCAACCTCTGAGATGTGTGGCCCGATCTTGAGTGACATTTTTCACTTGGCTGAGTACCAGGCAGCATGCTGTGGGCAGAAATTACTTGCGTGGGGCGTGTGAGAAACCATTCTATTTCAGAGCAAACTCCATCACCAAAAGCAGCACACTGTAGACAAGCCATTAAGAAGTGATGTGAGGAGAGCATTGTTTGTGAACAGCTGCAAATTCTATGTATCAAGGGAGCCCTTTACCTTTGGGGATGTCAGGAAGGACTTCCTGGGCAACTCAGGATTTCTTCACCAACAGGCCACATGCACCTGGGAGAGAAGTCGAATAGTGGAACTGGGGCTTCCCTGGTGGCGCAGTGGTTGAGAGTCCGCCTGCCGATGCAGGGAACACGGATTCGTGCCCCGGTCCGGGAAGATCCCACGTGCCGCGGAGCGGCTGGGCCTGTGAGCCGTGGCCGCTGAGCCTGCGCGTCCGGAGCCTGTGCTCCGCAACGGGAGAGGCCACAACAGTGAGAGGCCCGCGTACCGCAAAAAAAAAAAAAAAAAATTAGTGGAACTGAGCGTGAGGCTCCCTTTCCAAGGGGGAAAAAATCATTATAAATGGGGAGTCTGCCCAGAAACTTTCAGTGGCAAACACACTTGTTCAGCACCAGAGAGTCCTCACTAGAGGAAGATGTTACACGTGCAGCGAATGTGGGAAATCATTTAGCAAAAGCTCCCATCTCATTAGACATGAGAGAGTTCACACTGGAGAAAGGCCTTATGAGTGCAGTGAATGTGAGAAATCCTTTAGCCAAAGCTCTAACCTCATCACACATCGGAGAGTTCACACTGAGAAAAGGCCTTACAATTTGGGGAATATGCTGAATTCTTTACCTACAGTTCCAGTCTCTTCAAACACTAGACTGTTTACACTGGATCAAGGCCTTGTTAATGCAATGAATATGATAAGGCCATTAGCCCAAGGTTTTGACTCTGGAACCGCAGATTTCAGAAGGAAAAAAACATTTACATGTGCAGGGATGTACAATTTCCTTTTTCAGTATGTCAACACTTGAGATCCCTCCTTGTGGTACCATCTGAATTGAACTGCATACATCCAAACATCTGCAGACATCCCAGGCATGTGGGAGCTGCACTGTACTTTTTAACCTGCCCAGGCCCCTTGCCAGATTTCTGTCACTGACAGTTTCTGTGGCCAAGCCATTTCACCTCTCCCACCTGGCAGGTACTCACAGCATACAGCATTGACCCACCACAGTGTGTTCAGGAAAAGAAACCTTGGTTTTTCCCATTCACAGGAGGGACTGTGAGAATCCTGAGCACTCACTCCTTTCTCATGTTTTTGATGAGTTAAGTCACTGACCTGACCCATTTTTGGCCCAAAGGACTCTGCTTGTGACTTGCAAAAATGGACGACCTTATTCAGGGATATTGTTGGCCTCACATTAACTCCTATGATAGGATTTTCTAGCCATCAAGTCACCAATCCAGGAGTAGCTTCCCTCCCGTTGCTCTGGTTTGTGCAATTATAAAGGTCTCACTGTTTAAGCCACATTAAATCTTGAGGTTCCATTTACTGTATGGGATGATTTGAAAACAGTTGGGTTCTGCTAACGTAAAGGAGCGATCAGCTTTTGTTGGGAATCCCATGCTTTGTGTGCCTCAAGGGCACAGTATGATAGCAGATATACCTCTCTCCATTTTGGCCTTGTTTGCATTATGGCCCAAGGCTTCCAAGGGAAGCCTGAGTGCCATATTTTCTTGGTTCAGAGGTCAGCCTGGGGAAGGAGCAATTGTTGTGACAACCTTCGTTGCTTCTGAGAGTAACATAAAACTATTGTCTTGTTCACAGGGGATATTGCCTTGAGCTCAGCATTAGTGAGGAAAATATTCTCCCAGGTCCTTCAGTAGAGCCATGTGCCCTTATGTGCAGAATTCTGTAGCATAGCATCACTGGTTGTAAGATTATAGGGGGAATGATAATTGTTACAGAAAACATTGGATTAATAGTGGGAGGAGGACACTATTACAAGCTGGCTGGAATGTGCCTCATTTAAAGGGGCATCCACAATGACAATGTTCCAGTCATTGTGGCTGTGAAGGATGAGCATGTACAGAAATTCTCAGATCTCCTGAATTGTGAAGCTTGTATAGCAGAGGACATTACAAGAGAAAATAATCCGAAGGTTTTGTGGATTTCTGTAGCCTCTGTGGGCTATCCTCCTCAAGGCCATTTCTGTGCAGACAGAAAAATGAGAATAGAGAGAAGGGATATCTTTTCATCGAGTAATGGACTTTGTGACCCAGACAATATTCTTGTTGAATCAGGTGGGAACAGTCTTCATTGCTTATATATATATATATATATATATATATATATATGTTTTTGTTTGTTTGTTTTGTTTTTGCGGTACGCGGTCCTCTCACTGTTGTGGCCTCTCCCGCTGCGGAGCACAGGCTCCGGACATGCAGGCTCAGCGGCCATGGCTCACGGGCCCAGCCGCTCCGTGGCACGTGGGATCTTCCCGGACAGGGGCACGAACCCGTGTCCCCTGCATCGGCAGGCGGACTTTCAACCACTGCACCACCAGGGAAGCCCTGCTTATTTATATTTTTGACCACTGAGGCAAGGTGACCCTCCCAGGGGGTGTGGCACAAAGTGGTGAAGTCAATATAGGGGATTTTACAAAAACAGTAAGAAATCCAGATTTTTATTTTGGATAATATTTTTAAGCTTTAATAAGATATAAATACATGCAATAAAATGCACATGGTTAAAATAAAAAAATATGTTAAAAAAGAAAAAAAAAAGAAATGTGCTACTTACCTATATATCTTTGCCTGCTGTGGAAAATGAGAATGGTATTTTTTTTCTGAAAGGAAGTCTTTTTTTCCACTGAAAATCTAAATGTAATTTTAGCGCTTTTCAATAGGATCTAAGAAAGGGCTTAGATTTTGAAGTTATTATAGGGTAACTAATAAAACTACCCAGTTCTGCCTTTCTTTCTCCCAGACTCTTCTGTCTCCAATGATTCTCCTTTCTTCTGTCTCCTTATTAGACACCTTTGATCCTTGACCCCCTCTTACTCTCCACTCTTCCTTTTTTCTCACACTGTCAATCGTTGATTGAAAGCCAATCTCTTTTCTAGAACAGTGGTTCTCAAAGTGCGGTTGGCAGAAACTTGGGAGTCCCCAAGACCCTTTACAGGGAATCCATGTCAAAATTCTTGTAATAATAATAATACAAAGAAGTTACTTACATTTTTTACTGGGTGACATTTGCAAAAAGTGGTAACTGGTAGAACTGCTGGCATCTTAGCCCGAATAGGGCTGTGGCACCAAACTGTACTACTGGTGGTCATTGGATCCTTCACCACCACGCATTTGCAGTTTAAAAAAAGTCAGTTTCGCCTAAGAATATCCTCAGTGAAGGAGTAAGAGCTATTGAATCCCGATCCTTGGGTATATGACTTTTTAATATTTTGTGATGACATGGAAAGTATGCATAACACACCCTGCCACACACCAGAGTATGAAGGTTGTTTCGCAGAAAAGCACTTGTACAGTTATTTGAGTTGCAAGCTGAACTAGAGCCTTATTTTCACAGAAATCATTTTCACTTGAAAGAACGATTGACATAAATTACGGTTACCTAGACTTGGGCATTTAGTAGATATTTTCTCAAGAGACAATGAAGCGAGTCACTTCAAGAAACAACTGACAGAATTTTTTTGCGAATGATAAGAATCAAGTTTTCAAACTAAAATTAGTGTTTTGGAAATCCTGCCTCTGCCAAAACAAGGTTCAGAAGACTTGTATGAACTTGACTGCTTCCCAATACGTGAAAGACTTTCTGACGAGATCAGAGGTGGTTTGTCTGGCATCATATAATGAAATATATCAGTATTTGGAAGAGCTGCATAATTCAGTGAAATCCTATTTTCCAAATGTCAATGCATAATATTACAAAATCATGCATGGTTATAGATCTCTTTAAACAAGAAGACAGACCAATAGATTTTAATGTAACAAAGTTTCAGATTCCACATAGCAACTAACTTTTAAGACACTACCAGTTCGAATTTTGGTATAGTATTAAAGAATAGCCACAAGTACCTGAAAAGACTAGTACGTTTCCCTTTCCAGCTCCAGATACCTGCAAAGCTTTCCTTCAAACACGTCAAAATAGCGTATCTTTACAGATTGAACACAGGATCTAAGAATCCAGCTGTCTTCTATAAAGCCAGACATTAAAGAGTTTTGCATTCTTTAAACATTTAAAAGAGTCACTCTTCTTACCACCTTTATTTTGGGAAATAGTTATTTTCATAAAGATGTAATTCATGTTAAGATATAATGAAGTTATTTTTAAATGAATAAAGTAGTTTTGTTTTAGTTTCTAATATGATACATATTGATTTTTAAGTGTAAAAGAATTTTGAGATCAAAACCTTTGGGAGTCACTGCCCTAGACCAATCTTTCATCTGGCCTCCAGTCTCTATTACAGTTTCCTTAATAGACACTAACCCATTTATTAGTACACAAGACTATCTTCGGGAGGATTTGGAGTGGGCAGCACCCTGCCCGGTTTGATTTGAATGGTGCAGGCCATCACTTCCCTTCTCCCCAAGTATCTTCTCTGTTGACCCTCCACAGGACTTCAGATTTTCCTCATTGGTATTCTTTTGATATGTCACTTGAACGTCTCTCTTCAAATTTAAATACATGTAAGTGGTAGTCGTTGCTAGTTACCAGTCATTAATGTATTAGAATAATGACCCTTTTTAAAAAAGAAAAATCTTTTGGCTGCACTGCGTGGCATGTGGGATCTTATTCCCCGACCAGGGATCGAAACTGTACCCCCTGCATTGGAAGTGTGGAGTCTTAACCACTAGACTGCCAGGGAGGTCCCAATACCCAACTTTTGAGTGTTGACTATGTCAAGCTTAATTCTAAACACTTTTCATGTATTATCTCACTTAATCTTATGAAGAATGAACATTTATCCTACCCTATTTTCAATGAATAAACTTGTAGATTGATATTATTACATTAATCAGCAAGGCCTTGAGGAACAGTGACACATACTCTAGGATATAAGGTCCCATACAGGCACATGCTACCAGGAGAAAAAGGCAGAGAACAGTCTGGAGCTTAGATGTAGTGTCCATGATGGCTCATGGCGGGCCACCCATCTGGCCAATGAGAGGCAGGCACCAAAGTAAGGGGAAGAGATTGAGCCCTGGCTACTTTGCTGGTTCAGCCCTGAACCTGATCTGGACCCTGACCCTGGTGGGCTTTGTTACCTTGTACAGTTAAGTCCCCTACGTACAAACCTTCAAGTTGCGAACTTTCAAAGATGCAAATGTGCATTTGCATGTCCAATCACGTGCTTTTGTGCACCTTACTGTACAGTACTATATAGAGTACAGTAGTATAGCGTATTTACTTCAAGCCTAGGATGTCTGGAAGCAAGCGTGAAAGCAGCAGGGATGTAGCTGGTACTACTGCTAAGAAGCGCCAAGCAATAACAATAGAAACAAAAGTGAAAATAACTTTGTTGGACTTACAAACAAATTGGACTTAGGGATGAGCTCTGGGAAGAGAACTCGTTCATATGTAGGGGACTTACTGTATTCCACAAACCACCTCTCTCCCTTGGCCCATTCTGAAATGTTATAATCCCTTTCCATTCCCCATGTGTACTAAAACATCATAACTTAAAAAGAAAAAAGCCACACAAAATTAGCCTTAAAAAAATAAATTTATCTCAAGTCTGAAATAACTGAAGAACAAGAATACAGCAAAATAGTACAAAAAGCAAAAATCAGAACATGAAAAATGACTTAAGACTGACAGGCGTTCTTCTGGCAATACTCTATGTTTACACATATTTTTAAAACACATTTTTAAAGACATTTCTCCAACATTCACAAAAGGCAAAAGCTATATTTGCAACATTTATAAATACAAGAGCTTTTGAAAGCATCCAGTTTCTTTCTAAAATCACTTGATTAAAATTTACACAAGTGATAGTTACCAACTCCATATTCCAAAGATACGACATAGAATTACATGACATTCTTGTTTGATGTATTACAGACAAATTTAATTCAAAATACAGAAAAATTATCAATTCATTTTGTGTTTTGTCACATCATATTTCATTCTTTTTCTAATCAACAAGGAAAAATACATATGACATATATGTATATATGCTTTTTAGAAATAAAATATTCCAACTTTTATCTGTAATTTGTTCAAACCTCAGGAACTTGACAAGTATATGATTATTTGAAATAACATTGACTGTTTAAAAGTAAAAACAATTATTTAGAGGAGGTACCTTAAAATATATTTTTGGCCATAAAATCTGTGACGTAAATATCTAAGGAAGTTAATGATTCAGCATATTGTGCCTGAGCTATCACCAACTGAACAAAAAGGCTAAAAACAGATTTGATTTTATTTTTTAAAAATTTTGTCATGCATATTTTTTAAATTAATTTATTTTTGGCTGTGTTAGGTCTCGTTGCTGCGTGAGGGCTTTCTCTAGTTGTGGTGAGCAGGGGCTACTGTTCGTTGTGGTGCACAGGCTTCTCATTGTGGTGGCTTCTCTTGTTGCAGACACAGGCTCTAGGTGCATGGGTTTCAGTAGTTGTGGCTCGCGGGCTCAGTAGTTGCAGCTCGCGGGCTCTAGAGCACAGGCTCAGTATTTGTGGTGCACGGGCTTAGACGCTCCACAGGATGTGGGATCTTCCCGGACCAGGGCTTGAACCCATGTCCCCTGCCTTGGCAGGCGGATTCTTAAACACTGTGCCACCAGGGGAGTTCTAAAAACAGATTTTAAGTTCCCTGTATCTACAAGGTAACAACCATAGTTGTTTATTCAACTGTCCAGGGAATTTTTCTACAGCTAGATTTAAGTTCCTGTGGTACAATGATTTGGTCTATCCCCCGATGACTGCATTTAAAATTCAAAAAAGATCTCTGAGATCAAATTTTACACATTCATTATATGGATGAGGAAAGTGCTGCCTGATTTACAGGGAAACTAGAAACAGATCCAGGACATAGACCTGAAGTTCCTGATTCCCAGCTAAGTTCTTCTGGTAACACGTTCTCCAAGGTAAGATTCCACATAATTTACTGTCGTTTGGTTACAGAGAATGTTATAATTTCAGTATAAAGCGATGCATATAGTACACCCAAATCAGAATTGCTAATTCACTTCAAGGATATTCAATGGAATACCTGATTGGCTTTTTGTGTTTCTGTGGACATAATATAAATATTATGGCTGTTTAAATGCCATTACTCTAAAGATATTCCCCATCAGCTTAGAGAGCCAGGACATGAACAACATTGAGATTCTCACTGTAAACAAAACGCAGTGGTAGGCACTGTGGAAATGCATTTGGTCCTATTCTCCTTACCCTGAGCATGTAAAAGAGCAGATGTTCCAACAGTTTGGAGCCTATGCACATTCTGTGGTGAAGAAAAGAATCCACTCCCCCAACACACTGAGGGAGCACAGACCTGGGCACAGGATTCCACAAAGAATGATAAAGATTCCATAAAGAATGATTTTCTGAATTAGAACAGACAGCATTTCAAGAGGTCTCCACTAAATGGGAATACCTAGGCTACCTGAAGTTATTACAGATTTCCTTATCTCAGGAATCTTCAAGACAAAAGGATAAGGTGTGATACAAAAAATCATGAAAAAGCCAGTAACACATAGGATGAAATTTTCTTACTAGAAAGTTATATATTGAAGAAAAAAAGAGTAAAAAAAGGTAGTGGATACAAAACTACTCTATATCAAGTTGGAGTGGAAAAATATAGTGTTAGCATTCTTACGATGAATGGGAAGGCAGCACAGAGAAGAACTCAAGGTAATGAGTCTGTGTCTGAGCTACTTCGCTTAATGAGAACATATGCCTAAGACCAAAGTTATGGGTTCCGTCTGCACACAGAAAAGTTTTTATGGTCACTGACAGTACCTGTTACAAAGTATTTTCTAACAAGAATGTAAGAAATGGGAAAAATCTTAAGAGGTCATCTGGAAGTCTCATCCCAATAGTGTCATTTGGTGGGTTAGAAGTGTCATAGTTGTAGACTGTATTCACACTGAGGGGGCTTGGACAGCTGGTCTGAACAATGGAAAGGGAGATAATTAGAAATACGTTGTACACTTGGTTCCACTGGATAGTTTTATATAAACAAATTGCATGTACTCCTATGTGACTTGAAGGGAATGGACCTCCATATTATCATTTTAGAAAGCCTTCTAAGCTTCCATTTTCTACAAAAAGAACATGTACTTTTAAAAACCAAATGTCAAGAAGCTTACTTTTAGGTCAATAATATAAGATGGGACACTCATTAGATAAATGGTAGTGTTAAAATGAGGTAAACAAAAGTATTTTAAGCAAAATATTGCTTAAATTAACAAATAAGAACAGTAACTGCATATAGGAGTCATACAATAATTTTCAAGTAAGTGTCCATTCCCCACAACCTATAAGCTAAGCTTTATTACTCAATTATCACATGATATTAACTTTTCCTTTCACCTCAAATTGCTGATTCTGATTGCTTGGACATCAGAATAGTTTTTGATTCTTCATCTGTGGGGCTATCAACTGGTACCTGTAGAAAGAATAAGAGGATAAAAAATTTACAGTACGTATCTGGCATATGCCATTATGACAGAGCCACAGGAATAAAAACAACAGCTGATGGGGCAGACGGGTTTATACTCACTCTAGACACACATTTCCCAATAGTATAATCATAAAAATATTCACTACTTACAGCTTTAATATCGCCATTTGTAATTCCTGTATTTATATTGTGTCTTTTCAGATCGGACTTGATTAATGCTGCAAACAGAGAAGCATCAATGGAGTTACCGTAGAGTATGTATAAATATACTTTTTTCTAAGCAGTACAAAATCTTTTTTGATACTGTCAAATTTAGCACTCTACAGTACCATAATATTCCATAACATTCTTGTAGCCTGAAAAAATAACAGTATCTCTCTAAGCCATTAACTTAATTAGCAAGTCATTCATTAGTGAACAAATACAGGATGCTAAGAACCAAGACACAAAGATGAAAAGCACCATTCTTTCCCTAAAGGACACTCCAGGCTAGGGAAACACTGACATGCAAACAATTATAACACTGTATAACAACTCCAATAATGCAGGCATGCACAGTGTAGCGGAAGTGTGGGGAAAAAAATGCCTATGTCAGAAGGAAATCAGGAAAGGCTTACCAGAGGAGATATGTTTGAACTGAAACTTGAAAAATGAGTTGGAACTTGTCAAGCAGATAAGAGGAAAGGGGAAGGTATTCTAGGCAGGCGGAAACCAGTACATGCCAAGAGACCAGGACAGGAAGAGTACAGCCTATTCTTGGCACTAGAGGTAGTTTGGGATCATTGGAACATCAAGTACAAGAGGCAGGTGGCAAGATGGGAGGCTGGGTTGGCAGGATGACATTGCGTCTGAGTAGGGGAGGACATGATCAGGTCTGTGCGTTAGGGAACTCAGTCTGGCAGCTGTGCGGGGGATGTCATCAGCAACAAGGCTAGAGGCAGGAAGGCAAGTCAAGAGGCTTTCATCCTGCCGAGAGGTGGGAAAGCCTGCATGTGTGAGAAATGGTGATATAGGGACAGGTTTCAGAGATATTTTAGAATCGAACCAGTAAGACTCAGTGGTTTGAGGGACTTCCCTGGTGGTCCAGTGGTAAAGAACCGCCTTCCAATGCAGGGGACACTGGTTCGATCCCTGGTCGGGGAACTAAGATCCCACATGCCGCGGGGCAACTAAGCCCGCATGCCAGAACTACTAAGCTCGTGCGCCTCAATGAGAGAGCCCGCGTGCCGCAAACTACAGAACCCACATGCTCTGGAGCCTGTGCGCCACAACTAGAGAAGAGAAAACCCGCACGCCACAACTAGAAAGAAGCCCAGCGCCACAACGAAGAGCCCGCATGCCTCAGCAGAAGCCCCGCGTGCCTCAAATAAGACCCAACGCAGCCAAAAAATAAATAAGTAAATAATATTTTTTTAAAAAAGACTCAGTGGTTTGATAGGATATGAAAAACGGGGATTAGGGAGGGGGAAGTGGGTGACTTGCTTGGACAATTGAATGGATGGAGGTCCTAGTTATTGAAACTGAAAATACAAGATGAACTGGTGTGCTTGGGAAGGTGGTGAGTTCAGTTTTGCACAGGTTGAGTATAAAATCCCATGGGACATCCAGGTCCAGAGATAAATAGATGATTAGACATATTGGTCTGAAGTGTAAAAGCGATCAGGGTCTGGAGGTACAGATTAATGTGGTAGTTAAGGCCACAGACTGCACAAAGAGAGTGTAAAACAAGAAAAGATAAAAGTTTGTGGGTAGTTAACTAATCTAATCAGTCATAAGGCAAAGTCTGAAAGGTGAAAGTAAAACCAGTCTTAAAAATTAGACTAATGCTTCTTTAGAAATCCACACTGCCCCTTAGAATTCTGTTCCATTACTGATACCAATATTTTAGAAATTCAGATATTTACGCTGAACTAATTGGACATATGTAAAATGGCCTTTCTGAATGCATTTAAATGATTTTAAAGTGATGTTGTATAACAAGCTCATATTTACAAGCAGCTTGATATTAAAACGTCATGCTTTAAATTGCAGCAATGATCAATATCGGCTGATCCGCCCGACACTGTTGTACAATCCACCAAATCAAAGAGGCTACTTAGGGGGAAACTGTGGATTTCTTTACCATTAATATTAATCATAGAATTTAGAAACACTGTGAAGTGTTTAGAAACACTTTTTTCAATGGACATAAATGGGCTAAGGAGCCTATATAATAGACTTTACAGAGAGCTGTCAATACTGGAAAAGCAGAATGTACTGCATTTAAATGGTAATTCCCCTGTCAAAACAAGACCTGCCAACAATTCTCAAAAAAATGTAAAAAGAAAAGGTACCACCTTCACCACACCTCAGGAATTTCCCAGCCTTCTTTCCTCTGTCTAAACAAATAACTACTGGATATAAATCCATCATCTCTCTCCAGTAAAACATTCAACATATGAGAGACATTAATTAGCATTTTTAGGTGGCAAAAGTATCAATGTAAAACTAATTTTAAAGATCTTTTTTTCACTTCTTAATTAATTTTCTGTACTTCACCTGTTTGAATGAACATTTATGAATCTTACTATAAGATAATGTGAAAAGAGAACACAAAACTGTTCCCTTTTTTGGTGCAACAGAAACACTCTATTTGATAGCTAGGTGTTACTTCCCTGGAAATTAAGAACAAATATGGAATTATTTATGACAGATCAGTAGTTAAGACAGTTAATGTATTAAATTACATACATTCAGTTACAGAACATTCAGTTTTGTACGCTTTGTTTTACTAACTGAAGAGAATAAGAAGAAAACACTTCCATGGTAGGATGTTTTTCTTTGAGGAAATGGTACATTTAGTCCCTTTGAGTGTAATGAATGAATGATAGTGACCTTAGGTGGTTGTGTATTTCCAAAATAAGTGCTTATCACTGGTAAGCACTTATCATATTGGGGGTTTCAAAAAGAATGATCAGGTATTCAACGAATATAAAAAGAAGCCTTGATTCATATCTTTCTGTTAGATTCTATCCTTGAATCAAGTTATAGCAGATCAAAAAAATAATCCCTCTTCAAATCTCCATGGCTTCTGTCTCTCATGTTGACAAGGGGACTCTGAAAGAAATTAACAAAGTGAAATAACAATTGAGGCCAACATGGGCCTGGAAGCACTACTGGATATAAATCTTGCTTTTTTTTTTTTTGGCCACGCCCCACAGCTTGTGGGATCTGTGCTCCCTAACCAGAGATCGAACCCGGGCCCCGGCAGTGAAAGCTCAGAGTCCTAACCACTGGACTGCCAGGGAATTCCCTATAAATCTCGCTTCGAAATTCATCCTTACACCCGTGTGCCTGGACAAACTATGGATAAAAGTTCTTTTACATGCTCTTTTTCTGGAGATCGGGCACTCTATTCTCTTTCCTGCCCATGTCTATTCTGACTAAACCTAAGAAGAACTGGCAAATAATTCCACACGCTATTTCCACCACCACCATTTGACTTCGTCCCATGGTTACCACATTATAATAACAGCCTGGGACTTCCCTGGCGGTCCAGTGGTTAAGACTTCGCCTTCCAATGCAAGGGGTGTGGGTTCGATCCCTGGTTGGGGAGCTAAGATCCCACATGCCTCGCAGCCAAAAAACAAAACGTAAAACAGAAACAAAAATTCAATAAAGACTTTAAAAATGCTCCACATCAAAAAAATCTTAAGGGGACTTCCCTGGAAGTCCAGTGGTTGAGAATCTGCCTTCCAATGCAGGGGACATGAGTTTGATCCCTGGTGAGGGAACTAAGATCCCACATGCCACAGGGCAACTAGGTCCATGTGCCGCAACTACTGAGCACACAAGCCACGGGCCACAACTAGAGAGAAGCCAGTGTGCTGCAACAAAGAGCCTGCACGCCACAGCGGAGGATCCCACATGCCGCACAACTAAGACCCGACGCAGCCAAAAAAAAAAAAATCTTAAGGAAAAGAAAGCAGGGCTTCCCTGGTGGCGCTGTGGTTGAGAGTCCGCCTGCCGACGCAGGGGACAGGGGTTCGTGCCCCCGTCTGGGAGGATCCCACATGCCGCGGAGCGGCTATGCCTGTGAGGCGTGGCCGCGGAGCCTGCGCGGAGCCTGTCCTCCGCAATGGGAGAGGCTACAGCAGCGAGAGGCCCTCGTACAGCAAAAAAAAAAAAAAAAAAAAAAAAAGCAGCCTATGTGATACATGATCAGGCATGTCCTAGGTGCCAGACACTATACTAGGAGCTTTTCATCAACCATCTCAGTTAATCCTCACAGCAACCCCCTAAGGCAGCCTTTTTTTGTTATTGTTTATTTTTTATTCGTTGCTCTAGGGAGTACACTGTGCATCTTTAATTTATCACAATCTTCTTAGACTTTATATAGAATTACTTCAAGAAAGATGTAGAAATCTTGCAATAGTATAGTTGCATTTCCCCCTTTCTTTTTGCTATTTTTACCATATTTATATTACATCTATATACATTTTTTTGAGATACAATTCACATATCACAACATTTACCCCTTTAATGTATACAATTCAGTGTTTTTAAAATTATATTCAAACAATTGTATAACCATCATAAAGCAGGCTTTTAATACCCTATTATATAAATGAGAAAGGGAGGATGTGAGAGGTTGAGTAACTTTTCAAAGTCACACAGCTAGTGAGCAGCAGAATCACAACTTGAGGCCAGGTCTGTCCATTCCAGGCCTTTACTGACACTTGTTACAATGGTTTTGTTTTCTATGCATAGTAATTGCATTGAATTTGAAACCCGAAAAATGAATTCATAGATTCATCTCCTTGAAGGGAAACAATAATATCCTGCTTTTTATCTCATTTTTTTCTTGAGTTCTGTCAAGCCTTGAGAAGCAATATAAATGAAAATTAAATATAAAGACAACATGACACGAGTACTTAGGCGAATTCCCTAATTTACCTGTTAAAATGATGCCTACAAACATCCAAACGCAGAGGAAGATGTTCCCTCCCTTAGGACCATAGTCTGATGTGAGCTTTCCTTGCGCCAATGTGAATAAAATTCCAAATATCTAAAATAAAGTAAGAGAAATATTTTTATTGTTTGCTTCTTTAAAACAAATATAATGTTTTCCCCAGAACTTTTCTTAACTATTTTATTCATATGATTTGGCTTCTAGAAACATGCATTGAAAGGTGGAATTTTTAAAACAAAAACTATGGTCAAACTCATTATCCACTAGACTATTTGGTAAACTAATGGTCTCAGATTTAAGAGAAATCAGAGGTTTACCTGTGCAGCAGCATTAAGAAGACCAGATGAAGTACCTTCAGACTCAGGGTAAGTGATTTCAACAGCAAATTCAAAACCCAAGGGGAGGTAACCAGTCATGAAGAAACTAAGAAAATAAATCCAAAATCACAGAAAGAAACATTAAAAGGACAATATCACATATTGATGCAATTGCTTAACTTCTCAGACCTATTCTAATTATCAAGTAAGTGAATGTTTTGAGGTTGGTATGTGAAAGGAAGGCACTATTATGATTCACCAATTAACCCAAGGACATGAGAACTGAGAAGCAAAACCATGAACTAGGAAGCAAAACAGTTTCTAATTTTTTTTCCTGAGAAAAATTTACCCCTAGTTTTCTAAGTCAGTTGTCTTTCTAGCCAAGTAAAGTTACTTGGATTAAGTAAGGCTTATCCATTTTTCACCTAAAGTATAGCAAAAAACAAATTTTAAGCTAATGTTTTATAGTTGTAAAGAACTACACATTGACGTGCACAAGACAGATTTTTAAAGTTTAAAATATTAAAGAACTTTTGAGCAATTATACTCCAATAAAGACGTTAAACAAATAAAAATAAAAAAATAAAAAATAAAATATTAAAGAACTTTTGGATGAACTTAAAAAAGTTAAAAACCACTGTAGTGGTACTTCAGAATTATAATAGCATGCTATCATTCCTCCTAAATACATGTGATGCTTACCCAAGCAACCCTCCAGTGACAAATACGATGATAATGTGTCCAAGGTTTAGTGTGAAAGTAAATATAACCATTCCAACAAAAGACAAAATGTAAACTGTCAAAGTAGTATGTCTAAAACAAAAACAACAAAATTGTTAGTATTTTGTCCGATTTTCTTAGGCATATAAAAATCATGTCTAGCTATGCTCTGTCCATACAGTAATAAATTCTTCAGATTTCAAGATTAACCCCTTCTTATCTATGGAAAATGTTTCCACCAAGGCATGGACTTGAAAGATTAAATTTAAGTTTCAACAGCAACAGACAACAAAACTCACATCATATCCAATGCTCAGTCAAGAAGGAAAACTCATAAGGATAAAATCATTTTTGTGCCACCAAATGGGATAGTTCCCTATCCGTATTTCAAGATACAGATCAAATTCCGCCTCTTCCAAAATGCTCTTCCTAACCACTGCAGCTTACAAGATTCTCCTTTCTTCCAAACTCCCTAATCACTTTCTATCTACATAATTGGCACTTGACATCTATTTTAGTCTGTTATATTATTATTTAACTTTACATATGTGAACACCTTATCAGGAACACCTGATCCTAAGGACAGGGATCAAATATTACTTCCCATTGGGCTTCCCTGGTGGCGCAGTGGTTGAGAGTCCGCCTGCCGATGCAGGGGACGCGGGTTTGCGCCCTGGTCCGGGAGGATGCCGCGTGCTGCGGAGCGGCTGGGCCCGTGGGCCGTGGCCGCTGGGTCTGCGCGTCCGGGGCCTGTGCTCCGCAACGGGAGAGGCCACAGCAGTGAGAGGCCCGCGTACCGCAAAAATAACCAAACCAAACCAAAAAAAAAACCAGGAACTTGGTGAATGAATGGCAGTTATCCTGAGAAGAAAGCCAGGGCAACAAAGAAAATTTCTATGCCAATCTAGTTTCCTAATTATAAAATGGACCAAAGACTATTAATAAATATAAATCCTTTACATATGCTCCCTTCATCTACAAATTTAATGGGTCTTACTCTAAGCTACCATTACGTAATAATGAAGCCACAGTAAGTGCTGTCTTAAATTACACGAGAACTATCTTGGAGAATTTCAAGATCAGCAGTACGTTGAAAGGGTTTAGATAATGGTATCAAATATATCTTAGGCCTTGAAAGGCGCAGAGGACATAGTTCCATTACTTCATTCATTCATAGTTCCATTCATTCATTTCTCCCAAACAGATGGGAAGTTTCTGTCTGTTAAGAAATGTAGCTATTTTTCTTCTTCTTTTTTTTGAAATATAGCTATTCTTTTAAGGCCCAGTGCAAAAGATGCTGCCTCTGAAACCCCTTTCTCAGTCTCCTAGTTGGTATTACTCACTTTTTCTTTTGTATTAGCATTTTTCTGGTTCCATATAGATGTACAATTAATATAGCATCTTCATATTATGTATTACAGTATAATAGTTAAGTGGAACTACAATTCGGGGGCATTTTAGCCAAACAATTTTTACCAAAAAGCCTTTTGATAGGAAAGAACAACTTTTTATTTGTTTGTTTTTAAGTTCATAACATGAGAAAAGAGCAATATAAAGTCTCTGTCAGAAGTCAAATGTTTCTCAGAAAGGGCCCTTTTTAGAATAGAAATGATCCATTCTGAAGAGGTATATGTGAGTATTATTAGAGGGGAGGAGAGTTCATAAGGTATCCAAGTTCTCAAAGCTGAAATAAACAAGACCGATAATACAGAGACTACTGTATTCAGAAGTTAAGGGAACCTAAGAGTGTCTAGAATCCAAGTCTTTTAGTAATAATAACAGTTTGTAAATTTTTTAAAATAAAAAGTAAAGGTTCCTTCAAAACCAAAATACCTTAGGTTGTACACCATACATTTGCCTACTTTCACTTACTTGTATGTTTTGGTATAATCCAGCCATAAACCACAAAGAATAGAGCCCACCATTCCAGCTAACACTAGCGTTAGCCCAATCCTTCCAGCATTCACTTCTTCTCCCTTAAAATGTTTTTCAAAAGAAGTTGATCAGATACTTCTAATTCAAACAGATCCTTCACATTCCAATACCTTCTCAAAGTCAATGGAAATAGCAGATAAAATTAAGCATACAATATAACATGAAGAATTCAGTACATGTGTTAAGGTGAATGGGGTAGAGGAAGGTAAAGCACATGTTAAAGGACATTCTACATTAAAACAGAAAAAAAAACCCTGATATATGGGAGAAATCAAAAAGGGAATTTTTCTTGAGCTTCCACGGTTAGAAAGTACAGTAATTTTTGTTAGAATTCTTAAGGAATTCACAGATGTCTGAAAAGGAAGTTAAGCTGATAGCTTTTACATACTACAACTGCATTCTCCTTTCAAAAACAAAGAGAGATCAGAGCTTGATATTTACATCTTTATATTTGTGTTGGTTTCTTTTAAAGTTTGTTCTTTGTCTTTTTTCATATAACCAGTCACACTACCTCTTTAAAAAAAATTTTTTAAAAGACTGAGGTATTGTCAAAGCAATAATGACTTCTGCTTTCCATGTTGTTTTATAAACTGGATTAAATGTATTCTCAGTGAAAACAAATATAAATCTTTTACAGCAACAAGGTCATAAATCTTTAGCCTTATGATCATGCTAACAGGAATTATATTGCTAAAGAAAAATTCTTGGCCAGGCATGCAACACAATATAGGCAGAAGCTTACCTTATAGTATGTCAGTATAATTTGATTTAATAATGTTGAGACTGAATAAAATGCTCCAGTCATGATACCTACAATAAATAAAGAGAAAACTATCAATGTACCATGTACTAGTTCATAAAGTAATATGGAACACTCTGTGACAGCTGTGAAAATATAATGTCTTCTTAGACAGTTGACAGAAAAAATTAAGACCTCTTGCTATTCCCTTTCAGGATGTGGACTGATCAACGTAACACCTAAACTTACTAGAGATTGTGATTGTGAAATTCTGTCATTACATCATTTACTATTATTTAGATTCAGACAATATGGACCAGAAATCACAGTCCCATGCATAACATTGTATACAGCAATCTAGCAACGGATTGCTTCCTGAGCGCCTACACAAGCTAATGAATGTTAAAGCATTAAGACAGAATCCCTCTTTCAGAGATCTCACCCCTGCATCGAAGACTTATAAGGCAATTAGTAAGACAATGTTAATTAAAGAATACTTAAAAAGGAAAAATAAAAACAGCTGGTTATCAGGAATCATATGACTAGGTTTGAATCATGGAGTTTCTTCACATATGTTGTATAACTTTAGGTCTAAGTCTTTTAACCTAGCTGAAATTTAAGTTTATTGTTTTTCTATTATTAAATATTTCAAGCATACAAAATAGTACAGAGACTAATTTAACAAATACCCTTACTCATCACCCTCTTGCTAAACATTAACATTTTGCCATCTTTGCTGTAGATTCATTTTTTTTAGACCTTCCTTAATCCTATTCTTCCTCAGAGGTAATCCCCATCCTGATCTTGGTGTTTATCATCGTAGATATTATAACATATGTGTATCAATACACAACAGTTAGAATTATTCTGCATGTATTTAAATTTTATATAAATAATATGGTATTAGTATCCATCTGCAATTTGCTCATATCACTCAATATCCTGGTTTTGAGATTTAACCATGTTGATACTTTTAGTTCTAGCTCATCAGTTTTCTCTGGTGTATAATAGTACATTGTGTGAATATACTTCCATTTAATTATCTCTTGTCCTAAGTCAATAGACATGTTAAGGCTTTTTCCAGTTTTTTGCTATTTAAAACAATGTTGCAATAAATACTATGTTTTTGTTCTTATATATAAGGGTTTCTCTAAGTATGTACCTAGGAGTAAAACTTCTACTTTCTAGATATAGCCAAACTACTCTTCCAAATGGGTGTGCCAGTTTATATAGTAAGTCCCCTACATATGAACGAGTTCCGTTCCGAGAGTGGGTTTGTAAGTCCAATTTGTTCGTGAGTCCAACAAAGTTAGCCTAGGTACCCAAGTGACACAATCAGCTATATAGTACTGTACTGTAATGGGTTTATAATACTTTTCACACAAATAATACATAAAAAACAAACAAAAAATAAAGAAAACATTTTTAATCTTACAGTACAGTACCTTGAAAAGTACAGTGGTACAGTACAACAGCTGACATACAGGGGCTGGCACCAAGTGACAGGGAAGAAGAGTTACTGACTGGAGGAGGGAGAGGAGGTGGGAGATGGTAGAGCTGAAGGATCGTCAGCAATAGGAGACGGGGGATAAGCTGCAACTTCACTCACACCTGACATTGATGGAATGCACGTTTGCATCTTTGAAAGTTCACAACTTGAAGGTTCATATGTAGGGGACTTACTGTACGACCAACAGAGTTCCTTTACTCTACCAAATCTGTTTGCATCAGATTAAAAAAATTTTTTTTTTTGCCAATTTGAATGTGTGGGATATTGTATCTTACTTTGGTTTTGATTCGGATTTCCTCAATTACTAGTAAGGTTGAGCATCATACATGAGCAATATACACACACACAAACATATAAATGCCTTCTGATTTCCCCAGACTGTTTGCTCTTTTCTTAGTGATTAATAGGGGTCACTTTTATATTGTGAGTACGAAGCCTTTGTTGGTTATATGCATTGCAGACATTTTCTCATAGCCTATGTCATGTCCTTTTAGAAAATATCATTAGTTTAATGTATATATTTATCAATCTTTTTATTTAGGGTTTATGTTTTTTGCATTAGGAAATTCTTTTAAGAATACTAAAGATGGTTCCCTTCCCTTCCCTTTATTGCTTCTAAAACATTAAAGTTCTGGGGACTTCCCTGGAGGTCCAGTGGTTAAGACTCCATGCTTCCACTGCAGGAGGCACGGGTTCAATCCCTGCCCTGGTCAGGGAACTAAGATCCTGCATGCTGTGCTGCGTGGCCAAAAAAAAAAAAATTAAAGCTCTGATTTTTACCCTTTGATCTTTAATCCACAATTCATTTTCTAATTTCACCTTATTTTTCCTCTATGGCTAATTGATTGTCCCAGGACAATTTACTATGTAGATTCTCTTCTACAAATATCAAGTTTTCATATATGCATAATGTTCTAGTCATCACAGCTGTCTGCAAATATTCTAGTTTTTCTCTATACAGGCACTTAGTGGCATGGCCATATGACTTTAAAGGTGAGTAAAAGTGATACTTCTCATTTCCTACCTGAGTAATCATGGAGACATGTGCCTGGATCCCTGAGTAATTTGCTGCCTACTCACAGTGAACAGGTAGCATTGGCAAGAAATAAACTTTTGATGTGTTTGGCCACTAAGATTTTTTTTGGTGGGGTTTCATTGCTATAATACAACCTAGCCTATGCCAACTGATACACAGGGCCAGGTCCCTCTGTTCCAGTGATCTAATTGCCTATCCCTTACTAATACATGACATCTTGCTTACCACTGCTCTATAAATCTTGATATCTGAGAATTAGTTCCTTACCTTGCTCTTTATCAAAATTACCATTGTTGTTCTTGGCCCTTACTTATCTCACAGTAATTTCAGAATTAGCCAAGTTTTATTACAAACCCTGTTTAAGTTGGAGATTGCAAGATGAGGCCTAGGTCTAAAGATGTTATCAAAAACCCCTGGGTAACTAGCCTTTGTTACTCTCTTCCCACTGAGCTCAGGAATGCACAGGGACTCAGCGAGGTTAGCCTGAGGAGGCCAAGGGAAATAAAGGGGGCCTGTGCTGAGGCTTGAGTGTACTCTACTGCACTGTACCCTACGGTGATCTCAAATCTATTCCAGACCTCAGTGAGGATAGCCAGAATCTGGAGAAAGAATTATAATAGCAAAGAATACTGTTAGCTGAATCTAGAGTATGGTATTTGTCTGAGTTTCAGATAGCAAGTAGCTACAGATGGGAACAGTGAGGGATCATGCTTTCTCCAAATAGCCCTAACTCAAAAAAAAAAAAAAAAAACTTTCTTGGTTTATTTGGTTCCTGAGTTTTGGACACTAAAATATCCTGAAAACCTGTCCTAGGAGTGTAGTGCCTATCCAGACTATCCCATGTACAAGTCTGCTCCAATCTTTTGTATGTAATACTAGGCATGGAGGGGGACAGGTACAATTCCAAAAGGTGTGATATGACTCTCACTCATTCAGACATTATGATCCCTAACTATGCACCCCTTCGGTGACAAATAAGTCAAGAAACTTCTCCAACTGTCCTGGGGAATATTATTGAACTTTCCACAGGGCTTCCCAACTCCCTCTTTCTAATTCCTTCAACAAGTAAACTCTGTTCAGTTTCTGAAGACTGTGTCTGTGTCTGGCCTTTCCATCAGTCCAAATCCATAATTGACATTTGTTAATACAGTGGTCCTGTAAGGTTAACTGACATTATTACAATCTTGAGTCTTCCAAAAACATGGTATATCCCTCCACTTAACTGAGGTCTTCTCTTATGTCTTTCAATGTTTTATAATTTATAAAGTTATTTTTTAACATTTAAGTATAGCTGATTTACATTAAGTTCTTTTTGGTAGATTTATTCCTACACATCTTATACTTTTGGTTGCTATTATAAAATGTATCTTTTTATAAGAATGCAATTGATATTTTCACATTGTTCGGTATCTCATAATCTTTCTGAACCCATCCTTATTAGTTCTAATACAGTCTGTAGGTTCTCTTGAATTATTTTGTAGACCATGGGGTTAGCAAAAACATTTTCTGTAAAAGACCAGACAGTAAATATTTTAGCTTTGCAGGCTATATGGTCTCTGATGTGGCTACTCTGCTGCTCTTGTAGTTCAAAAGCAGCCACAGACAATATGTAAGCGAACACAACTTTATAAAAACCGGCAATGGCCAGATTTGGTTCCTAAGACAATTTGCTGACCTCTGGTATACATAATCATATTATCTGCGAATAATAGCATCTTTTTTCTTTCCAATTCATATACTTTTCATTTTTCCTGTATTAGTGGGCCAGCCAGGACTTTCAGTTGGATGTTGAATAGAAGTGGTGACAATAGGCATCCTTGTTTTAAGGGATACTTCTTACTGATTTTTTTTTTTTTTTTTTGCGGTACTCGGGCCTCTCACTGTTGTGACCTCTCCTGTTACGGAGCACAGGCTCCGGATGCGCAGGCTCAGCGGCCATGGCTCACGGGCCCAGCCACTCCACGGCATGTGGGATCTTGCCAGACCGGGGCACGAACCCGTGTCCCCTGCATCAGCAGGCGGACTCTCAACCACTGCGCCACCAGGGAAGCCCTTCTTATTGATTTTTAAGGGTAATGTTCCTAAGGTTCTGCCTTTGGAATGATGTTTGCTATAGGGTTTTTGTAGATAAACTTTATCAGGTTCAGAAAGTTCATTTTTCTCACAATTGGCTAAGAGTCTTTAACCAATGGGTACTGTATTCTATCAAATGCTTTTTCCTCAGCCATTGGGTAAATTTTCCTCTTTGATCTCTTACTGTGGTCAATTATATGCATACATTTCTAGTACTAAATCATTTCTCACTCCTGAGATAAACCAAACTTCGTCAGGATGCACTATCATTTTTATAAATAGCTGGGTTAGGTTTTCTAATATTTTATTTTGGATTTTTACATCTAGGTTCATAGGTAAAACTGGCCTATAATTTTTCTCTTACACTGTCCCTGTCTGATTTTGATATCAAGGTTATACTAGCCTCACAAATAAATTGCAGATGATAACAAATAAGTTGCAGGTGGTAACAGTGATTCCTTCCAGGGAGTGGATGACCTGGGGATAGAGATGGGAGAAGACTGACTTTTCATTGTATGTCCTTTGTACCTTTTAAATCCTATACAAATAAAATTTAGAATTAAGAAATGAGAACTCAGGGGACTTCCCTGGTGGTCTGGTGGTTAAGACTCCATGCTCCCAATGTAGGGGGCCCTGGTTCGATCCTTGGTCAGGGAACCAGATCCCGCATGCCACAACTAAGAGCCCACATGCTGCAACTAAAAGATTCCCGCATGCCACAACTAAAGATCCCTCATGCTACAATGAAAATCCCGTATGCGGCAACAAAGATCCCACGTGCCACAACTAAAACCTGGCACAGGGACTTCCTTGGCGTCACAGTGGTTAAGAGTCCGCCTGCCAATGCAGGGGACATGGGTTCAGTCCCTGGTCTGGGAAGATCCCACATGCAATGGAGCAACTAAGCTTGTGCACCACAACAGCTGAGCCTGCGTGCTACAACTACTGAAGCCTGCACGCCTAGAGCCCATGCTCCGCAACAAGAGAAGCCACCGCAATGAGAAGCCTGCACTGAGCAATGAAGACCCAATGCAGCCAAAAAAAAAAAAGACCTGGCACAGCCAAATAAATAAATATTTAAATATATTTTCTTAAAAAAGAAATGAGAACTCAGAGTTTTTATTTTTAAAACAAGTATAATAAAAAAAAAAAAAAAAAAAAAAACAAGTATAATAATTTATCTCAAAAATTTAGCTGAAATAATATATATGGAAGTCCTTTACAAATTTCAAACAACTAAACAAATTTTTACCTAATTAGTTATGCATAACCAGGTGCTAAATAATGTGCTATAAAACACATAAAAGCTCCACAGAAATCAGAATAGTCAGAGACGGTGCCATCTAAGGCCCTTGCTCATGCCATTACCCTCTTCCCCCTTGTCTATCCAAATCTAACCTGTCCTTCAAGGCCAGCCTCAACCACCATCTTTGCTGTGATGCCCTCCCTGCCACCCACACCCCTTCCTTTCTTGTATCTTGTCCCAATTATGTATTCTGAAGGCCTTTAGCATGCACTTGCCATACAACTTCTCTTATGTCGTTATCTTTCTGATAAATAACTTTTACACTATTGTTTACTTTTCAGAGGTTTACATAATCTCCTCAATTGAATTATAATTATTTCAGGGTGGAAATCATGTATCATGCTTCTTTCTAATCCACACAGCATCTAGGGCACTATTATACATTTAGTAGATACTTGATAATTATTGGTAGGATAAATGAATAAATGAATGAATAATACAATGAACAATAAGTGACGTAAATGTTAAGCTAGCTCTTATAGGACTGCTTAAGGAAAAAAAGGACACATTTCAGGTAGAAGAAATAATGGCACAAAATGTATTACAGAGATGAGAATTAACAGTGTATGTGCATGTGAAGGCATGTTTGTGTGTCTGTGTATGTGACACAGGGTTGGTTATAAATTTGGCTAAAAGAGAATTTTGTATTGGGAAACAATGAGGTATAAAAGAAGGAAAGAAGCCACCGTAAATGATAGGCTAAAGAAATGAATTTGCTCTACTAGATAACAGTGAGCCACTATATTTTCTCTGCTTCCTAGTTATGAATTTTAGGTTTAAGTTAAGCAGTGGAGGTAACCAAAATTAAGAAAAGGAACTGAACTATTTAATTATGAGATGATATAACATCTGGTATTTGCTTTAAAATATTCCAGGGAATTCCCTGGCTGTCCAGTGGTTAGGATTCTGTGCTTTCACTGCCAAGGGCCCGGGTTCGATCCCTGGTTGGGGAACTAAAAAAAAAAAAAATTAAAAAGGTAAAATATTCCAGGAAAAATGCAGAGGAAATAAAAGCAAGATTGGTGAACTGTTGGTAATTGTTGAAGCTGGGTGATGATGGGTACTTAGGAATTCACTAAATTAAATGTTCTACTTTTGTGTTTAATAATTTCCACTAAGAAAAGGGGTGGGGGGAAGTAATCCCAGTAAAAGGGTAAGAGTTTAGGTCACAGCATAACTTGTTACAACTTATAAAACAATTATGTACTCTTGTGTGCACTGCCCCCCAAAAATATAAAGAAAAGAATAGCAGTGAGTGACTTCTGAAGGCAAGTAAGACAGAAATAGGGGGTATTGGTTAATAAACAGTGTTAATATAAGGACAAAAGAATACTGTGTCACAAAACCCTGAAGGGAACACAATGTGTTGGTGCCTGCAGTCAAAGCTACAGTGTTAGGAGGAATATCTGTCTGCTATGCTGAAAGACCTAGGATGAGACGTTGATAGAGTAGTCAAAATAGATGACAGTTTGCACGGGGTCAAAGAAAGGAATTATTGATGACACTTTCCATATGCTTATAGTGGTCACAACTATAATTTATAAAGGACCTAAAGCACCCTGGGAGAACTCACAAAAGAAGACAGCGCTGGCAGACAGCAGAAACAAGAACTACAATCCTGCAGCCTCTGGAACGAAAACCACATTCACAGAAAGATAGACAAAATGAAAAGGCAGAGTACTTTGTACCAGATGAAGGAACAAGATAAAACCCCAGAAAAACAATTAAATGAACTGAAGGTAGGCAACCTTCCAGAAAAAGAATTCAGAATAATGGTAGTGAAGATGATCCAGGACCTCGGAAAAAGAATGGAGATCAAGAAGATGCAAGAAATGTTTAACAAGGACCTAGAAGAGTTAAAGAACAAACATCTAGAAGAATTAAAGAACAAACAGAGATGACAATACAATAATTGAAATGAAAAATACACTAGAAGGAATCAATAGCAGAATAATTGAGGCAGAAGAACAGATAAGTGAACTGGAAGACAGAATGGTGGAATTCACTGCTGCGGAACAGAATAAAGAAAAAAAAATGAAAACAAATGAAGACAGCCTAAGAGACCTGTGAGACAACATTAAATGCACCAACATTCTCATTATAGGGGTCCCAAAGGAGAAGAGAGAAAGAAAGGACCTGAGAAAATATTTGAAGAGATTATAGTTGAAAACTTCCCTAACATGGGAAAGGAAATAGCCACCCAAGTCCAGGAAGCACAGAGTCCCAGGCAGGATAAACCCAAAGAGAAACATGCCGAGACACATAGTAATCAAACTGACAAAAATTAAAGAAAAATTATTAAAAGCAACAAGGGAAAAATGACAAATAATATACAAGAGAACCCCCATAAGGTTAACAATTGACTTCTCAGCAGAAACTCTACAAGCCAGAATGGAGTGGCACAATATATTTAAAGTGATGAAAGGAAAGAACCTACAACCAAGATTACTCTACCTGGCAAGGATCTCATTCAGATTCGACGGAGGAATCAAAAGCTTTACAGACAAGGAAAGGCTCAGAGAATTCAGCACCACCAAACCAGCTCTACAACAAATGCTAAAGGAACTTCTTTAAGTGGAAAACACAAAAGACAAAAAGGACCTACAAAAACAAACACAAAACAATTAAGAAAATGGTAATAGGAACAAACATATCGATAATTACCTTAAACGTGAATGGATTAAGTGCTCCAACCAAAAGGCACAGGCTCACTGAATGGATACAAAAATAAGACCCATATATATGCTATCTACAAGAGACCCACTTCAGACCTAGGGACACATACAGACTGAAAGTGAGGGAATGGAAAAAGATATTCCAAGCAAATGGAAATCAAAAGAAAGCTGGAGTAGCAATACTCATATCAGATAAAATAGACTTTAAAATAGAGAATGTTACAAGAGACAAGGAAGGGGCTTCCCTGGTGGTGCAGTGGTTGAGAGTCTGCCTGCCGATGCAGGGGACACAGGTTCGTGCCCCGGTCCGGGAAGATCCCACATGCTGCACAGCGGCTGGGTCCATGAGCCATGGCCGCTGAGCCTGTGCGTCCGGAGCCTGGCTCCACAATGGGAGAGGCCACAACAGTGACAGGCCCACATACCGCTAAAAAAAAAAAAAAAGAGACAAGGAAGGACACTACATGATGATCAAGGGACCAATCCAAGAAGAAGACATTACAATTATAAATATATATGCACCCAAAGAGGAGCACCTCAATACATAAGGCAAATGCTAACAGCTATAAAAGAGGAAATCGAGAGTAACACAATAAAAGTGTAGGACTTTAATAACACCTCACTTACACCAATGGACACATCATCCAGACAGAAAATTAATAAGGAAACACAAGCTTTAAATTACACAATAGACCAGATAGATTTAATTGATATTTATAGGACATTCCATCCAAAAACTACAAATTACACTTCCTTCTCAAGTGCACACAGAACATTCTCCAGGATAGATCACATCTTGGGTCACAAATCAAGCCTCAGTAAACTTAAGAAAATAGAAATCATATCAGGCATCTTTTCCGACCACAATGCTATGAGATTAGAAACCAATTACAGGGGAAAAAACATAAAAAATACAAACACATGGAGGCTAACTAATACACTACTTAATAACCAAGAGATCACTGAAGAAATCAAAGAGGAAATAAAAAAATACCTACAAACAAATGACAATAAAAACACAATGACTCAAAACCTATGGGATGCAGCAAAAGCAGTTCTAAGAGGGAAGTTTATAGCAATATAAACCTACCTCAAGAAGCAAGAAAAATCTCAAATAAACAATTTAACCTTACACCTAACGGAACTAGAGAAAGAAGAACAAACAAAACCCAAAGTTAGTAGAAGGAAAGAAATCATAAAGATCAGAGCAGAAATAAATGAAATAGAAACAAAGAAAACAATAGCAAAGATCAATAAAATTAAAATATGTTTCATTGAGAAGATAAACAAAATTGATAAACTTTTAGCCAGACTCATCAAGAAAAAGAGGGAGAGGACTCAATCAATAAAATTAGACATGAAAAAGGAGAAGTTACAACGGACACTGCAGAAGTACAAAGCAGCCTAAGAGACTACTACAAGCAACTCTATGCCAATAAAATGGACAACCTGGAAGAAATGGACAAATTTTTAGAAAGGTATAACCTTCCAAGAATGAACCAGGAAGAAATACAAAATATGAACAGACCAATCACAAGTAATAAAATTGAAACTGTGGGGCTTCCCTGGTGGCGCAGTGGTTGAGAGTCCACCTGCCGATGCAGGGGACACGGGTTCATGCCCTGGTCCGGGAAGATCCCACATGTCGCGGAGTGGCTAGGCCCGTGAGCCATGGCTGCTGAGCCTGCGTGTCCAGAGCCTGTGCCCCGCAACAGGAGAGGCCACGACGGTGAGAAGCCCACGTACCGCAAAAACAAAACAAAACAAAACAAAACAAAAAATTGAAACTGTGATTAAAAATCTTCCAACAAAGAAAAGTCCAGGACCAGATGGCTTCACAGGTGAATTCTATCAAACATTTAGAGAAGAGCTAACACTTATCCTTCTCAAACTCTTCCAAAAAATTGCAGAGAAAGGAACACTCCCAAACTCATTCTATGAGGCCACCATCACCCTGATACCAAAATCAGACAATGATACTACAAAAAAAGAAAATTACAGACCAATATCACTGATGAATATACATGCAAAAATCCTCAACAAAATACTAGCAAACAGAATCCAACAACACATTAAAAGACTCATACACCATGATCAAGTGGGATTTATCCCAGGGATGCAAGGATTCTTCACTATATGCAAAGCAATCAATGTGATACACTATATTAACAAATTGAAAGATAAACATCATATGATCATCTTAATAGATGCAGAAAAAGCTTTTGACAAAATTCAACACCCATTTATGATAAAAACTCTCCAGAAAGTGGGCATAGAGGGAACCTACCTCAACATAATAAACGCCATATAGGACAAACCCACAGCAAACATCATTTTCAATGGTGTAAAACTGAAAGCATTTCCTCTAAGATCAGGAAGAAGATAAGGATGTCCACTCTCGCCACGATTATTCAACATAGTTTTGGAAGTCCTAGCCACGGCAATCAGAGAAGAAAAAGAAATAAAAGGAATACAAATTGGAAAAGAAGAAGTAAAACTGTCACTGTTTGCAAATGACATGATACTATACATAGAGAATCCTAAAGATGCCACCAGAAAACTACTAGAGCTAATCAATGAATTTGGTAAAGTTGCAGGATACAAAATTGATGCACAGAAATCTCTTGCAGTCCTACACACTAACAACGAAAGATCAGAAAAAGAAATTAAGAGAACAATCGCATTCACCACTGCAACAAAAAGTATAAAATACCTAGGAATAAACGTACCTAAGAAGGTAAAAGAGCTATATTCAGAAAACTAAAAGACACTGATGAAAGAAGTCAAAGATGACACAAACAGATGGAGAGATATACCATGTTCTTGGATTGGAAGAATCAATATTGTGAAAATGACTATACTACCCAAAGTAATCTACAGATTCAATGCAGTCCTTATCAAATTACCAGTGATATTTTTTACAGAACTAGAACAAAAATCTTTAAATGTGTATAGAGACACAAACGACCCCAAATAGCCAAAGCAGTCTTGAGGGAAAAACCAGAGATGGAGGAATCAGACTCCCCAACTTCAGACTATACTACAAAGCTACAGTAATCAAGACAATATGGTACTGGCACAAAAACAGAAACATAGATCAATGGAACAGGATAGAAAGCCCAGAGGTAAACCCACGCACCTATGGTCAACTAATCCATGACAAAGGAGGCAAGGATATAAAATGGAGAAAAGACAGTCTCTTCAATAAGTGGTGCTGGGAGAACTGGACAGCTACATGTAAAAGAATGAAATAGAACACTCCTTAACACCATACACAAAAATAAATTCAATATGGATTAGAGACCTAAATGTAAGGCTGGACACTATAAAACTCTTAGAGGAAAACACAGGAAGAAAACTCTTTGACATAAATCACAGCAAGAGCTTTTTTGATCCACCTCCTAGAGTAATGGAAATAAAAATAAACAAATGGAACCTAATGAAACTTAAAAGCTTTTGCACAGCAAAAACGAAACTATAAAAAAGACAAAAAGACAACTCTCAGAATGGGAGGAAATATTTGCAAATGAATCAATGGAGAAAGGATTAATCTCCAAAATATATAAACAGCTCACGCAGCTCAATATTAAAAAAAAAAAAACCCAATCAAAAAATGGGCAGAAGATCGAAATAGACATTTCTCCAAAGAAGACATACAGATGGGCAAGAAGCACATGAAAAGCTGCTCAACTTCACTAATTATTAGAGAAATGCAAATCAAAACTACAATAAGGTATTACCTCACACTGGTTAGAATGGGCATCATCAGAAAATCTACAAACAAATGCTGGAGAGGGTGTGGAGAAAAGGGAACCCTCTTGCATTGCTGGTGGGAATGTAAATTGATACAGCCACTATGGAGAACAGTATGGAGGTTCCTTAAAAGACTAAAAACAGAATTACCATATGATCCAGCAATTCCAGTACTGGCCATATACCCAGAGAAAAGCAGAATTCAAAAAGACACATGCACCCCAATGTTCACTGCAGCACTATTTACAATAGCCAGGTCATGGAAGCAACCTAAATGCCCATAGACAGACGAATGGATAAAGAAGATGTAGTACACATATACAATGGAATATTACTCAGCCATTAAAAGGAATGCAATTGGGTCATTTGTAGAGACGTGGATGGATCTAGACACTGTCATACAGAGTGAAGTAAGTCAGAAAGAGAAAAACAAATATCGTGTATTAACACATATATGTGGAACCTAGAAAAATGGTACAGATGAACCGGTTTCAGGGCAGAAATAGAGACACAGATGTAGAGAACAAACGTATGTACACCAAGGGGGGAAGTGGCGGGGGAGGGTGGTGGTGTGATGAATTGAGAGATTGGGATTGACATATATACAGTAATATGTATAAAATGGATGACTAATAAGAACTGCTGTATAAAAAAACTTTTTTCAATTAAATAAAATTTTTTAAAAAACGAGTGCTTCGGGCTTCCCTGGTGGCGCAGTGGTTGGGAGTCCACCTGCCGATGCAGAGGGCACGGGCTCGTGCCCCGGTCCGGGAAGATCCCACATGCTGCGGAGCGGCTGGGCCTGTGAGCCATGGCCGATGAGCCTGCGCGTCCGGAGCCTGTGCTTTGCAGCAGGAGAGGCCACAACAGTGAGAGGCCCGCATACCGCAAAAAAAAAACCAAAAAAAAACGAGTGCTTCTCTAATATCCACCCATTTTTTTTGTTCTAAAAACATGTAAGGAAATCCATTCTGAAGTTTTTGCTTTTGGTTAAAAATTTAAGTTTATGACTATGCTATTATTATAGAGTTAATAAACCTATCTCATTATCTCATTAATTAAAGCTCAAACCACTAGATTATAAGAAAATAATAATAATATAATATATTATACATTAATGATATATTATTATTAATATTATTAATATATTATTATATATGGATAATATTATATAATATTATATAATAATAATAATCTAGCTCAAACCACTAGATTATAAGAAAATAATCTGTAATGCTCAAAGGTTTACACAGACATCAACAAAAATAAAACCACTTACCATAAGTGATCAATAGAAGGACAAAAGGAATATTTTTAAATAGGTTCCTTATTGACTTCCCATAGGAATACTCTCCAGGGGGACTGTCTTGGAGAACTGCTTGAGCCTGGCTTGGTGGATACTGAGGTTTTTCTTTGAATGCTGGAAACATACATGAAAAGATAATTCAATATACAAGTCTTCTTTAGTGAGCAGACTAAATTCAGTTTAAGTTTAAAGAGGTAGTAAAAGTCTTTTATAGTAAGTCTTTTCATTTTCACTAATTTCTAAGTGAAGACTAGTTTGATATTATCATCTCAACCCTCTGAGATGGACTAAAACTCAGAGATTTGGCCAATTCACAGAACTGAACTGTAAAACCATCAATACTATGTCACAACTTTGCCCAGTGATTATTCTGTTTTTAGTTAAGCAAGATTAATTTTTATTATATTAAGTATTCAACAATTCTATTTCTAAATTTGGTTCAATCTGTAATTAGAGGTAATATCAGATATGAGCAAGCCAGTAAATTGAACTTTTAGAGGACTGTCTTGAGTTAGTACCTATTTTCTTCTGAAATTTGATAGAAAGTTTATCATCTGATGCAATTACCCCTCTAGAACTGAAAAGGTCCATGTGGATTCATGGGAGCAGAGCTAGGTCCTGCTTGCTGACTCACTTCAGCTGCATATGGAAAATCTAGGGGTAGAGCTGGGAGACATAAAAGTGTGATACATAGTTTCTGATACTGTAAGTTCTAGCACTGCCCATTACTATGTAGTTAGAGAAAGATCGCACAGCCTTCTCAGCCAGATATTTAGAGACTGCCCTTTTGCTGGGCAGGGAAGGATCTACTAATTTCCTACAACAGATGGCTAGGCAGAGATTTCTGTAGGGTATGGCTAGCCAGGAGTCAAGACTTTCTGATAGAAGAACTGACCTGCTAAGAGTGGTACATCAGAAACTAAAATCTAGTTTTAGTACTGACTCAAAATTTTAAACTCAAATACATACAGGAAAAATGCTGTATTTCACTGAATCTAAAATGGTCTGAGGCTGGCACTTAATGATCTTGGCAGGCATCAACAGAAGGTTTTCACATAACCATACCTCAATTGACACCAGTGTTACATGCCATTGGTATTTTTTTATTGTGATAAGAACATTTAACTTGAAATCTACCCTCTTAACAAACTTTTAAGTGTACAATAAGTATTGTTAACTATAGGCATAATGTTATACAGCATATCTCTAGAACTTATTCATCTTAGACGCCATTGATTGATTACTAAAGGCACCTCAATTTCAGAGACGCCATGAAAAAAATGTACACTTTAGAATCAATAAAGTAGGGTAAATTCAAAAGCCAAAAAGAAGGTAAATGGATTCAGAAGAAAGTAATATTTTCTAAAATATTAGAATTTCCTCCTTCTCTTTCTCTCTCTCTCTTTTTAAATAGTGGCTATTTCTTTCTTCCAACAAAGAAGCCTGCTTTGTAGTTTGAAAGTGGTCTAGATCTGATGGACCTGACTGTCAACTGTAATCATGTAGAAATTTTTTAAAATTACAGATTTGGGGATTCTAGAGAAGGCTCAGTGAATCAGAACCTCCAGAACAGAACCTTAGAACTGTATTACACAAAACTCAACGCTCAGCCAGGTTTGAAAATCACTGCAAAAGAAAGAAATGATTCTTAAAACTTGCACACAATATTGTAATTCTCTTAATTCTCCTGTTTGCTGCTAAAAATAAAAAATTACAGCTCTTTGCTCACCAAAACATGGATTAATTATGATATAAATAAAACAACAACTAGACTTCTATTTTTATAGGTCTTACAACTAATTGAAGCGGAGACATAACTCATATTTACTTTTTAATATCCTTATATTGGAGGACTGGTAGACATAAAACGTTTTAAGTGGTTGCAATCCCTCCCCTTCCTTTCACCCTATCTGCTCCTTGCACTGTTGAGGACGCCTGTTGTCCTCTCCTGAAAGTCTCTTTGCATCCTAGTTAAGATAGGAGATATCTCTCTTTATTAATATTGGTAAAACAGAACTCACATGTTGTAAAACAAAGTTTCAGAATGTAAAAACTATGCTTACAACGTAGTCATGGGTATTGAATGAGTCCTAAGTCTCTTACTTAGATTTTTATTTACTACAATAAAATAAGTCTAAATGGCTCAGATCTGAACTCAAATGCAAAATAAAAACAAGTTCTGGTAGTCTTTAATTCCATTAGACTTGTTTTCTGAATACAAGTGTTATGTCTTAGTTTCAGGAAGTTAACTGCTTTCTTGGACAAAATCAAGATTTTATCTACCAGCTACACAATATAGTAAAGTCAGGCTTAAGTCTATAAAGAAAAAAAAAAAAAAGAGGAACAAAAAATCCATTGGTCTATGACCCTGTTTACGCCTCATTGCTCCTTTCAAAGGATGAAATATGGCTTTTTCTTTCTCCTTTGAAACCGAAAAATAGACTTCTAACTTCTCTTCTCCCCACCAAAAAGTTGTGCAAATAAAATAATTAACTAATAAAATAATTAATTAGTAAAAGTTATTCTCCACCCTTAGCAATAGGAATGGAAAGTAGCCAAAGGATTTTGGGCACCACATTCAAACTTTTTCTCCCATGATGAATAAATAACAAGTCTATTGTGTTTAGGACCACTTCTATTTTTTGAAATCAGGTTATAATATTATCTTTTGATTTCATTATTTGTGCTTTTGTGATTCAAGCGGACATTACACATATTAATTTATTATAAGACAAACACAGGTTTGAATCCTGGCTCTGCCTCATCTCACTATATGACTCAAAGAAATCAATTCCTGCTTCTCAGCTATTGCTTTCTCATTCATAAAATGGAGATAATAACAACAAGCTGGTATGAGGACTATATGATATGTGTAAAAGAATTTTGTAATTATTGAGTACTATACAAAATACATTGTCTTTTTGAGGAATATTTATTTTTAAAAATCAGAGACTTTTCAGGGAATTCCCTGGCAGTCCAGTGGTTAGGACTTGGCTTCCACCGCAGGGGGTACAGGTTGGATCCCTGGTCAGGGAACTAAGATTCCACATGCTGTGCAGTGCAGCCAAACATAAATAAATAAATAAATATTTAAAAATAAAATAAAATCAGAGACTTTTCTCAGGGCTTGAAATTCTTATACACTAAGTAAAACGTACTTCTATTAACAATTTATAATAGGAGCCAATATATAAATATCCTGAATATAAGAATCAAAAATAAAATTATACATGTATGTTTTATACTCATGTATTTAAATACCTTAATATTAAATATTTTGACTGCCATTACTTTTGGTTTCTGTCATCCACTCATTTTAGTGAATCAGGATGATAAGGATTTTAACTGACATACTTAAGTGATATAGTTTACTGCTCTGCATAAAAAGAACAGCTTTCAAATACAACGGCATTACCACTTATACAAGAGGAATTGAAACAAATAATCAGACTAAGTAAAAATTAAAATGATATATTTGTATATGTAACATTTTATTAATGGAGTTAGATTGCCCAGGCTCAAATTTCATCTTTAGCATTTATATACTAACTGTGACCATGGGTAAGTTAAATTTACTTAAATTCTGTGCCCAGTTTCCTCATTTATAAAATGGGAATGATAATAATAGTACCGCCCTTATAGGGCTTTGAGGATTAAATGAAATATAGCATGCAGTTGTGCTTTTAAACATGTTTGGTACATATCAATCAAATGTTAGAGACTGTAATAGTATTCTCCCAATAAGAATGGGGTATTAGCGTGAAATTCAGTGGAAGGTTGGGCTTAATTCCTAGAAATGTTAGATGGATTACACTTAGGGAGGGTAATAGGATTACATGACATGAACCCTCCTCAAGTTAGTATTTTAGGAAGACTTCTGAATACCAGTTTGGTATATGTCACATTGCTGAAAAGCATCAGCACAAAACTAAATTATTTTATAAGATTTGATTGGGCTTCCAAAATATGTATGGGTAGAATTTAGAAGGAAGTAGCATTGTCTCTTAGTAATTAAGGAACTATAAGAAAGTTAGGATTTTTAAAATAATCCATATTTTCCTTAATAGCAAATATTTAGGTATAAGGAAAACAGGTAAATTTTTAATTTAAACGTCACAATTTTCAACCTAGACTTTCATATCACAACTGTATATTATCTTGCTTTTATACTATGCTTAGTATCATAAGATTAAGTTTATAGGTCACCAAGCAAAACTTGACAATGAGCTTTTTTTTTTCCTATTCTATTTCCATTCCATTCACCCCCCATTTCCATTTCCACTGTCTACTCATAAGCCATGAGTACGTAAATAATTATGTACATGAATAGCTCTCTTTTAATTTCTTAAATAATACAGGGTGATACGCCAATGGTCATACCTATGTTTTTTGTCCCACTCCTTTGACAAATAAAAATCTTATATTTGTAGCATCTCATATATATATATATGTTTAAATACATGTGTCTTATATATAATTTTTTTTTCTTATATATAATTTTGTATCTATAGATATCTTATATACAGTCTATTACTCTCACTTCTTCCAAAGAGACAAGCAATTGAAGACGATAAAAAAAGGAAAACCAGAATTTATGCAAAGATACATAGCAATCAAAGGAAAGAGAATTATATATATATATATATTTCTTTTTTTTTTTTTTTTTTTTTTTTGCGGTACGCGGGCCTCTCACTGTTGTGGCCTCTCCCGCTGCGGAGCACAGGCTCCGGACACGCAGGCTCAGCAGCCATGGCTCACGGGCCCAGCTGCTCCACGGCATGTGGGATCTTTCCGGACCAGGGCACGAACCCGTGTCCCCTGCATCGGCAGGCAGACTCTCAACCACTGCGCCACCAGGGAAGCCCGAGAATTTTATATTTTAATAATCCCTATTGCTAATGGAAGATCCATTTATGCAAAATGTATATAAACTATATCTCATACTTCATCTAGCACATCAAATATGGCTACCAGAAAAGTAGATATAGGAATTTGTTTTTTAAAAATATAGATTTCTTTTAAAACCTTGTTAAACTGACAAAATAGTACAAGGGATAATTTATCCTTTTTCAGTAGTCAGCACACAGCAAATATGCCACTCCCTAACAGAAACATAAAAACCAATCATAGGTAGATTGGACATGTCAGAATATTTTAAATGCTACCATGAGAATATTTTGTTCATTATCTTAAGGAAAATTAAAAATATGTGGGCTGAGTTTCCTATCCCTGGGTCCAGCAGTTCATCTCTAAAGGCATCTGTGGTGGTGCAGTGGTTAAGAATCCACCTGCCAATGCAGGCGACACCAGTTCGAGCCCTGGTCCGGGAAGATCCCACATGCCACCGAGCAACTAAGCCCGTGCGCCACAACTACTGAGCCTGTGCTCTAGAGTCCACGAGCCACAACTAGTGAGCCCACGTGCCACAACTACTGAAGCCTGCACGCCTAGAGCCTGTGCTCCACAACAAGAGAAGCCACCACAATGAGAAGCCTGCGTACCGCAACGAAGAGTAGCCCCCGCTCGCCACAACTAGAGAAAGCCCGCGTGCAGCAACGAAGACACAAATCAGCCAAAAATAAAATAAAATAATTAAATAAGTAAAATTTAAAAAAATAAAGGCATCTCTATCAAAACACTCCATAGTCTTTAACATACATTTTCTTTGAAAACTGAGGATTTTATATCTGGTGATCATAAAAAAAAAAATTGCATTTTTCATTACTGTTATAACCATTATAAAAATTAACATATAAAATTTAAAACTCCAGCTATAATGAAATTTAATTATAAATTTTAATGATTGAAAGATGGCCTTTCAACTTTAAAGTTCCTTTCTTCTTCAAATCAATTTAAGATATACTGAGTGCCCACAAGGCAATATTATAGTTATGTTAGCAGCTCTATTACTTAAATAAGCCTCACCTATTCTTTTCCCTGAAATCAAAATTGTTTCCCATTAAAAATAAACTTTAAAAAGCAGACCTTCCCAAACCTTCTTCCAAACTGATGATGGCTGCTTGCAGCTGATTTTGACTGACTGCTTCAAGAGACAGGCCCGGACGAGAGGACTCGGGGACGAGTGGTGGCAGCAGTGCTTTGCTGGAGTGGCCTAACAAGCAGATAGTTGCCACAGTTTGAAATTCTGCTGAACAGCTTGTTGCTGCCCAGGATCATTCACTGGTCAACATTTTCAGATCCAGTTAACTGTTAAATTGGGGATCCCTAGAAGGATTTATCATTTAAAGGAAGGTTGTAGCCTATTCGCATCATTTCAAAGCACGACAAGAACTTGTTCCTGGCGAGGTTAGTGTAAGATGCAGACACATAGACGGATAGGCAAAGAGGAGGCAGGTAATATGTTTGAAACCAACAGTTATCAGGAAAGAAAAGTTAGTAGGGAGACAAATGAGATGAATTAGTCTTCAAACCCTTTACAATATTAAAACGGATGTAGCGGACCATAACATATCCTTAGGCGGTAGCATTCATTACCTAAACAAGAAAGTAAACAGCAAGAATGAAACAAGCAAATAGCACTTGAGATATTACCAGTACAAATTTTCAGGGTTGGTTATTTTTATTTTCATATGTTTGTCATGCACTTATCTATATAAGCTTTAGGGAAAATAATTCACTTACCAATTACCGTTAAAATAAATAAAAGTGTGGAAACAGCTGAAGTTCCATAAAACATGGTACTGATATTACAAGCCAGCAGTTGTGTGTTATTCTGTGTGTTCGGCACCAAAACTGGTGGCAGCAAAAAGCCAACTGCAGTTCCAAGCTGTAAAATAAACAGTCCTGTTAATTCTTTCTTCTTATTATAAGAGAAAAAAAAGTAATCAACATAAAGACAACCACTATTGCAAGGTCCTTTCGTAAGCTCTAAAGCACCATGTTCTAATGTCTTTTTACCATACCATTAAAGGAAAATTGTTGTCAAATGTCTTCCCTAGTTAATAAACATTTACTAAGCTCCAACCATCCAAATGATGCTGCTATAAAGTTGTGTAAGACACACTCCTTACCCTTTGGCTACTTACAATAAAAAAGGAGAATAAGGGCTTCCCTGGTGGCGCAGTGGTTGAGAGTCCGCCTGCCGATGCAGAGGACACAGGTTCGTGCCCCGGTCCGGGAGGATCCCACATGCCGCGGAGCGGCTGGGCCCGTGAGCCATGGCTGCTGAGCCTGCGCATCCGGAGCCTGTGCTCCGCAGCGGGAGAGGCCACAGCGGTGAGAGGCCCGTGTACCGCCAAAAAAAAAAAAAAAAAAGGAGAACAAAAATACACACATATACACAAAAAAATGCTGAGAAAAGACAACATACAAAATGGGAGAAAATATTTGCAAATCATATATTTGATAAAGATCTACCATCCAGAATATATAGAGAACTCTTACAACTCTACAACAAAAAGACAAATATCCCAATTCAAAAATGGGCAAAAGACCTGAATAGACATTGCTCCAAAGAATATGTATAAATGTTCAACAAGTACATGAAAAAATGCTCAATATCATTAGTTATTGGGGAAATGCAAATCAAAACCATACCCGCTAGAATGGCTATAATTTTTATAAAAAAACAGAAAGTAACAAATGTTGTCATGATGTGGAGAAATTGGAACCCTTGTACACTGCTAATAAGACTGTAAAACAGTGCAGTCACCATGGAAAACAATTTGGCAGTTCCTTAAAAAGTTAAACATAGAATTACTGTATGACCTAGCAATTCCTCTCTTGGGTATATACCCCCAAACTGAAAACAGGTATTGAATATTGTGCATGAATATCCGTAGCAGCCTGATTTGCAATAGCCAAAAGGTGGAAAACAGCAAATTGTCTATCAATGAATGAATGGATAAACAAAACGTGGTATATCCATTCAATGAAATATTATTTAGAAAGAATGAAATACTGATAGATGCTGTAACATGGATGACCTTTGAAAACTTGCTAAATGAAAGAAGCCAGACACAAAAGGTCACATACTGTATGATTCTATTTATATGAAATATCTAGACTAGGGAAATCCATAGCGAAAAAACAGATTAGTGGTTGCCAGGGGCTAGAGAGCGGGCAATGAGGAGTGACTGCTTAGTGGGAACTGGGTCTTCTCTGAGGGTAGATGAAAATGTTTGGGAACCAGATATAGGTGATGGCTGCACAACATCGTGAAGGTACTAAATGCCACTGAGCTGTACACTTTAAAATGATTAATTTTTTATGTGAATTTTACCTCAGGAAAAAAAAAATTAGGCCGACTATGATCATCACAACAAGAGAAATAAAATCAAAGTATTAAAGGAGGATCAGTGGAGGGAGATTTCAGATTCTTTGGGGGACGGAGGTGAGACAGAAGGGCCCAAGATAGGTTTCAAAGAGGACGCTGAGGCAGAGAAGTAACATTTACCAAATATTGCATTTGCTCCCTATAAAAAGCTGGATAGAGACAGTTAAACGGGTAATTACAAGTGTAGTAAGAGCAGTACTGTGATGAGAGGTAGAGTGCCATGACTGGGAAGATCATGTAATTGATCATTCAAGCAAGAACACTAGTCAGAGTGAAAGGGACCCCATGAGCAGTTGTACTGGACAACAGATGTACACCTGGACTATTCTAGGCCAGTTGGAGCATATGGTCACCTTAGCTAAGAGAGTACTTTAGAGGAGCACCTTGTATAGACGTGGGGTTCAGGAAAAATTTCTGAAGGCACAAAGATCTGAATAAGAAATTAGAGTTAGCCAAGTGAAATAGAAATGTTCCCAGTCAAGTAAGTCAGAAAGAGAAAAATACCGTATATTAACACATATATGTGGAACCTAGAAAAATGGTACAGATGAACCGGTTTGCAGGGCAGAAATTGAGACACAGATGTAGAGAACAAACGTATGGACACCAAGGGGGGAAAGCGGGGGTGGGGGTGGTGGGATGAATTGGGCGATTGGGATTGACATGTATACACTGATGTGTATAAAATTGATGACTAATAAGAACCTGCTGTATAAAAAATAAATAAAATAAAATTCAAAAAATATATATATGTTCCCAGTCAAGGGGACATCATGTACAAAGGAAGGAGAGAGCACGGCCTTGTGAGAAACTGTAAGTAGTGCACAAGTCCCCTCAGAGCAGAGCAAGTCTGTATATGAGGAATGGAGGCTGTGCAGAGAGGTGATGCTGAGGAATTGGCAGGAGGCAGAACTGTAAGGTCTCACTTGACACTTAAGAGAGTTTGAATTTTTTCCTAAGGGCAATGGAAGACACTGCAGAGGGCAAGGGAGTGTCCAGGACAGATGTGCACATTAGAAAGACCACAATGGACGAATGTGGAGAATACAGGGAAGAGAGCAAGAACTGCAGATAGGAAAATCAGTTAGCAAGCTCTAGGTGAGAGCTACGGGTAGCCAAGGCTAAGATGGTGGCAGTGGAAATGAAGAGTAATGAGCTGGGAGACAAGGTAAATTTTGATTGGTGGGGTCATATGGGATAGTCAAGTGGAAATATCCAGCTGACCAGTATCTACATAAGTCTGAAGCTCGTTAATTTATTGAATAAATTTTTATGGAGAATCTACAACGTGCCAGGCACTCTAATGAATGCTGTACATTCAGACGATGTGCCTATTTCATGAAACTTACAACCTAATGGTGGGGATCGGAGAAGAGTAATAATTAACAATTAATATATAAACATAAATATATCAGACAGTGATAAGCACTACATAGAGGATTAAAGTGCAATGATGTAATAAGACAGTGACTGGGCAACTCTAAATGGGATCCTCAAGAAATGCCACTGAATGATATTTAAAATGAATTTAAACTGAGAGCTGAATGATAATAAGGATATAACAGTGTGATCTTAGGAGGAAGAACATTCCAGACAGAGAGAATGTTTTTGCCAAGGCCCTTATGAAAAATGCAAGCTTAGTGTTGTTTAAGGAAACAAAAACATATTAGTAAGGTTTTGTAATCCACAGTAAGGAATTTAGATTTTATTTTAATTACTATGGGAAATCACTGGAGAGTTCAAAGCCGAGCTATGACATGATCTGATCTATGTTTTAAAAGGTTCTCTCAGGAATTCCCTGGCAGTCCAGTGGTTAGGACTTGGTGCTTTCACTGCTGGGGCCTGGGTTCAATCCCTGGCTGGGGAACTAACATCCTGCAAGTCGTGCGGCATGGCTAAAAAATTAAAAAAAAATTTTTTTTTAGAAGGTTCTCTCAGGTTAGAGACTTGGCACAGTAGATGGGTAGTTAAAAGATAGGATTCAGGAATCAGACAGACCTAAGTGTGAATTCTGCTGCTAATTAGCTGTGTGACTTTTGGAAAATAATTTTATCCCTTCAAGTCTCAGCTTCTGTATATATAAAATGAGGAGACTAATAGTTCCTACCTTACATAATGAAATTAAATGAAACAATGTGTGTAAAGTACTTAGCATGGTGCCAGGTTTAGTGAATGCTCAATAATGTTGAATATTACTATGAATGACCACTCCATAATCTAGGCTAAAGATGCATACTTGGGGGTCGTGAGCAAGTGCAGAGCTACTAGAGTCAAGGAAGGATTCGAACACTTAGGGAGAATGTGGGAGGAAGGCCCAGAGGTGTGCCAAGTGTTAGAGGGAAATCTGCCTATGAGAAAACATTTCCATTTATTATCCATGAAATAGATAATCCATAGATATGGAGTTGATAATATTTCCATCATGCTCAATGAAGTATTAATCTTGCATACAATTTCGTAAATGAAAAAATAGTTGAAGGTACCAGTTCCTATCCAAACATGCGGAAGCAACCAACTAAAATATCAGTCACAAATTATTTTGGATATACAACTATATTTCAAGCTATCCCTTCTTCTGTACTTTTAAAGGAAATAAATATAAAGCAATAAGCCCACATGTAGAGTTAGTCTTTACATGGAATTTAAATAGATCTTACTGTGATCTTGAAACAAGTGTTAGACCAGAAGTAAAAGAGTAACCTTCTTTTGTTACATAGCTACACAATATATGTATAAAGAGAGGTAACATTTTTGTTATACAGGTCTTTTTTTTTTAAGCAATTTCTTTTAAAAAGTCTTTATTGAATTTGTTACAATATTGCTTCTGTTTTAAGTTTTGCTTTTTTTGGCCCCAAGGCATGTGGGATCTTAGCTCCCTGACCAGGGATCGAACCTGCACCCCCTGCATTGGAAGGGGAAGTCTTAACCATGGGACCAGCAGGAAAGTCCCTTGTTATACAGGTTTTTAACTTGATTCTCCTCGAGCTGAATGAACACTCGATATAATTTACATAAAGTATCATAGGACTCCATATGCAAAATTTAAATTACAGTAAAAGGACCATTCTGCAATTAAAACACACACACACACACAAATTCTACCTAATAATGCTACTGGAACGCTAATGAATTTGAACCTATGGTGTTGGCAAGTCTAGGAAACAGTTTAATGGAGACTTGGCAAAATAAGCCACGCTTTTGCAATGGATTCTATGATCTATGATTTGTCTTGCATTTTCTTACCGTTAAAATTTGGTAATAGGACTCAGTAATGCTGTGAAGTCTTTATCACTAGATTTATTTAGCGATCATTTACAAATGTCTGTTATGTACCAGGCACTCTGCTGACTGTTAATATATAAAATTAAACAGAAGCTGTTTACATGGACCACTCAAAATAAGAACAAACTTCCCAGAACACAGCACCTTCCTTTTGCAAAGAATACACTGATGACAAAAATAATACCTACTTTAGCCTCATTCATTATTGCACTGACAAGTTTTCTATGATGTTAGGCCTAGATATGGGCCTGTACAGTTAATTACTTTACAGGTAATTCTCAAAGATGACCAGGTAGTCATTTTAAACTGGTTTTGAAAGGTCTGTCTGCACAAATAAATCAAAACCCCTCTTTAATCCAAGACTGCTTCCTATTTTATGACTGCTCACCTCCTCTCCTTCATTTATAGAATGCCTCCTAAGGGTCCATCCATATACCTAGCTCACATGGCCTATGACGTTTTATCTGGTCCTTCGGGATCCGATTTTCATCTATTACCCTAGTCCTTACCTGATTACCTAGCACGGCGGTGGCGCAAGCTGTGGACACCTCCTTGGGCCCAAACCACACTGAAGCGATGTGGGAGGGCAAGCCGAGGATGAACACCTGGGCCACAGAGCACAGGCACTGGCCCAACATGGTGACCCAGAAGAGATGCTGCTGCACGCTGCCGCACTTGATCCAGGCCCCCAGGCAGTTGAGGCCGGAACCGAGCAGGGCGGTGAGCCGCAGGCCTCTGGTATCCAGCAGCCAGGTGGCCGGGAAGATGAGGGGCACGTAGGCCAGCATGTATACCATGGACAGCCAGTCAATGTGCAGCGAGGAGACGTTGTAGAAGCCCTCGAAAACGTTGCTGATGATGCTGTATTGGATCCACTGAAACGCGTTCACCATCGAGTATAGGCTGAAGATCAGTAGCACCAAAAAGCGCCGCGCGGAGAGCGCAGTCCGGGGCACCAGGGTGCCCTCGACCGCCGGCGTCTGCTCGCCGGGGTCCTTGGGCAACAACCGGGCCTGGGTCTCCTCCTCCGGGGCCAGCGGAGTCTTCGGCCTGTCCAGAGCTCCCGAGGCGGCCTTGGGGCTGTCCCGAGAGACCCCATTCAGGGCCAGGCAGCCGGCTTTGGGCCCGTTCTGCGTCTCCGCGCTCACCTTTCCAGCGGGCGCGTCCCCCGGTACCGGGAGGTATCCGTTCGCGGGCGGGTGCCCGTTCGCCACCGTTGTCCCCTCCTCATCGTCGGGCAGTGCCATGCCCCTGGGCTCCCCGGAGCCGCCTGGCGCCCCCGCCCTCCTCCCAGCCCTGCACCCCCAGCCCAAGACCCGAGGCCCTCCCTGCACCCCAAGCCCTACCCCTCGGCCCACTGCTCCTGCGACCCTCTCCCCGGCCGAGTGAGCCTCGGTCTGAGCCGGGAGCTGCAACCCGCGCTGCCTGAGTCCGCAGGCGAAGTCCTCGTTCCCGTGCGCTGCCCGGCGGGCGGTCACTCAGGGCCAGGCCGGGCCGGGAGAAAGCAGCGTCACTGCGCGGTGAAGGCCCGCTGGCCAATCAGCGGCACCCTCGCCCGCCGGAGCCAATCGGGGAGCTTCCGGAGGGGCGGGGCGGGAGTGAGTGTGCGGGGCGGTAGAGGAGGAAGGCCAAGCTGGAGGTTTACGCTAGGTGTTCTCCTTCTGGATGGATGCTGTGGCCAGAAGTCCTCCGACCTGGGCGTGGGCGGGCGGGAGGCGAGCTTTGGATTGGGCAACTCGGGACTGGGAACGAGGGGCTAGGAGAAACGGGGGAGACAAAGAGGCAGACATGAGTCTCTCCACCTAGGGGGGCTCCTCTAGGGACAGGTCTAACACTGGCAGAGGACAAACTTGGCCTCTCGGCCCAATGCAGCTGTCAACATCGGACGCTGCCTTTAGAGCAGACAGGAGCACGTTTCATAAATTCGTGCTGTCTCGGCAGAGGGAGAGCACCGGAAAGCATTTTGATCCAAATAAAGAGATTTCTTCAGAAATCTGCCCTTGTGAAGTTGGAATCTCTGGGACGTGCTGTGCCTGAGCAGGCCCTGTTGCTCAACATTCTCCCTTGCACCAACACTTGCAGTTAGTATTTACTGGACACACATTCAGTGGCTTCCAAGCACCACACTTGCTTTGAAAGGTATGTGCCCCACACTGTCATGGACTCTGGGGAATAAAAAATAAAAATGAGACATATTGCCTACTCTCAAGAGCACACGTAGCCTTGTAAGTGTTCCTGGACTACAGGAAAAGTCAGTCCTGCTACTTCTTGGGAAACTAAATTTGAAGGAAAAAAAAAAAAGACTCCAAGTATTCATTATTAAAGTGGAATTGAAACTAGGGGTATCTCACAATGGATTTAATCTTAAACGGTAGGGCTTCCCTGGTGGCGCAGTGGTTAAGAATCCGCCTGCCAATTCAGGGAACAGAGGTTCGAGCCCTGGTCCAGGAAAATCCCACATGCCGCAGAGCAAGTAAGCCCGTGAGCCACAAATACTGAGCCTGCGCTCTGGAGGCGGGGCCCCGCAGCTACTGAAGCCCATGTGCCTAGAGCCGGTACGCCACAGGAAGAGAAGCCACTGTAATGAGATGCCCGTGCACCTCGACGAAGAGTAGCGCCCGCTCTCCACAACTAGAGAAAGGCTGCTCGCAGCAATGAAGACCCAATGCAGCCAAAAATAAATAAATAAGTTTATTTTTTTTAAAAAGTGTTGCTACCTAGAACTCTAAAACCCAGTACACTTTCTTTTTATTGCCTCTTAACATCATTATTTTGGTAGCATATAAAAATATATCAGATACGTCTCAGTGCAGGTGAAATACTACATAATCCTAAACCTGAAGAAATATGTGCATTTTATATCTTCCTTGGTCATCCTATATAAATTGCACATTCCACTCCTAATCCCCTTCATTTTTCTTCTTAATGCTTAGCACTCTAAAATGTCATTTTGTTGGTGGTGGTGGTGGTTATTTCCTCCTTCCCCACTAAAACATCAGTTCTGTGAGGGCAGGGCTGAAAGTTGTTTTGCTTTGCTGCTGTTGCTGTATACTGAGAACCTGAAACAGTACTTAGCAGTAGGTGTTCAATAAATATTTACTGAATGACTGCAACTAACAAGCATTGGATATTTTAAATAATTACTTATTTTTAAAGTGAATCCATTTCTTTTTTTAAAAAATTGTAAAGTTCCTCTGCAAATATGATTTTCTAAACACTGATTTAGATATTATTTTAGATGACTGAGTGATGTCCTCTGAATGAACAAATAAATGTGGAATCCAAAGGACTTCATTCTTAGTTAAGATGTCTATTATATGGATTTCTGAAAAATGAACTAATTGCATTGCTTAATATTCAGTACAACTCACTATTCATTATTCTGAGGCTTTTTTTTTTAATACCTTCACGAACCATGAAACCTTCTACATAGCTCACACACACACAACAAAAACCTGTTCAGAAAGGGAATCAGGGACTTCCCTGATGGCGCAGTGGTTAAGAATCCACCTGCCAGTGCAGGGGACACGGGTTCAAGTCCTGGTCCGGGAAGATCCCACATGCCACGGAACAACTAAGCCCGTGCACCACAACTACTGAGCCCGCGCGCCACAACTACTGAAGCCTGTGCGCCTAGAGCCCGTGCTCCACAACAAGAGAAGCCACTGCAATGAGAAGCCCGTGCACATCGGCGAAGAGTAGCCCTCACTCGCTGCAGCTAGAGAAAGCCCGAGCGCAACAACGAAGACCTAACACAGCCAAAAATAAATAAATAATAAAATAAATAATTTTTTAAAAAAAGTAATCCAATGGATAGAATTTTATTTTTGATTCTTTTTTTTTTTGATGCATTATTGATGTACAACACATGTTAGTTCCAGGTGTACAACATAGTGATTTGATATTTCTACACATCTCAAAATGATCATCACCAATGAGTAGAATTTTAAACGGACCTTTCTTTACTTGCCCCAGTAGTACCTCCAATCCACATGTTCACAGTAAACATTCAGGTATCTGCAAACTTCTCACCCCCTTCCTGAAACCAAAAAGTGGCAAATTATATTAGGCTTCATTTCCCCATTATCCAGTGAAGATTGGAGATTGTCTTCTACCAGACTGGAAAGATAACTTTCCTTTCTGCACAGAGGCAGCTTCCTGAATGTACTCCTGCAGGGAGGCCATTCTTTCTGATTCTTTAGGCTCCATCTGTTCAGAGATAATTTGTCTTCTCTATGTCCTTAGCAAGAATGATTGGGGTTGGGAGTTGGGAGTCCTCTGAGTGTCCCGGATACCAGTTAGCATCTAACTTCCCTCCATGGTGGACTTCCCTGGCGGTCAAGTGGTTAAGACTCTGTGCTTCCACTGCAGGGGGCACAGGTTCGATCCCTGGTGGGTGAACTAAGATCCCTGCATGCTGCTCGGCGCCACCAAAAAAAAAAAAAAAAAAAAAAAATTTCCCTCCAGGCTTTTACCAGCTGGTGCCTATCTTATTCTTTTCCACCTTGTCATTTGTCTTCCCTGCACTTAACAAAGTTCTGTATCTGACACCATCATCATCTACATGGAGCATACCACCAAGAGGATCTAGAATAGTGGAGAAGAGTATCAGATCTAGAGCCAGGCTACCTGGAGTTGAATTCCAACTTCAGTACTCACAAGCTGTGAGAACTTGGGCAATTTACTTAGCTATTCTGTAATAGTACATGCCTCGTTAGATTGTTGTTGTGAGGATTAAGTGAGTAAATAACACCTCGCACATGGTTTAGGCATTCTTTTTTTTTTTTTTTTTTTTTTTGCGGTACAGGGGCCTCTCACTGTTGTGGCCTCTCCCGTTGCGGAGCACAGGCTCCGGACGCGCAGGCTCAGCGGCCATGGCTCACGGGCCCAGCCACTCCGCGGCATGTGGGATCTTCCCGGACCGGGGCACAAACCCGTGTCCCCTGCATCGACAGGCGGACCCTCAACCACTGCGCCACCAGGGAAGCCCGGTTTACGCATCCTTAGTTACAGTTATTGAGATAGTCTACTATAGTGGTTAAGGATCCAGGCTCCAGAGCCAAATGACCTGGATTCAAATCCTAGCTCTTTGACTTACTAGTTGCATGACTTTGGACTAGTTACTCTGTGCCTCAGTTCCAACAGAGAAAATGAGGACAATATTTTTCATGAGATGGTTGTAAGAAATAAATGGCTAATAAATATAAAGTACTTAAATGGTTCCTTGATCCCTGATGTACAGTAATACTCAGTAAAATATTATCTATAGCCATTATTATCAACTCATGTCTCCTCAAAGTCATATCACATTCTCGTGTTATCTTAGATTTGATCCCATCTTGTCTATTTAAACCTTCTTGGATTGTCCTGGAGCTACTCCAAGATCTTTTAGACGGAATTTATGGTGGCAAAGTCCCTCTCTGGAAGATGCGCTGAGGATGTCCCTAAAGGGCAGTACACAATGGCAAATGCTAATTACTCTTAGCCTCACAAGAGGGAGATTTCTTGTCATCGGAAGTGGCCAGGGCTTCCCTGGTGGCGCAGTGGTTGAGAGTCCGCCTGCCGATGCAGGGGACGCGGGTTCGTGCCCTGGTCCGGGAGGATCCCACATGCCATGGAGCGGCTGGGTCCATGGGCCGTGGCCGCTGGGCCTGCGCGTCCGGATCCTGTGCTCCACAGTGGGAGAGGCCACGGCAGTGAGAGGCCCACATACTGCAAAATAAATAAATAAATAAAAGGAAGTGGCCAACTGTTGAATGCACCACCACGTGACATATCTAGACAAGAGTTAGATGAAATATCTGTGTTGGACTAGGTATGTTGTGGATAAGATTCCCAAACTCCATGGAAAAGTGAGCTATGTTAGATCTAAGATTTTTTCTGACTTTAAGTTTCTATGATTTATGAAAAGTAAGATATTTCCAATGAAAGGATTTGACAAAATTTGTATGCCTCTTTCAACAAAGTTCCATAAAGGAACAAATGGAGTACAGAAAGGGGAAAGTTCAGCAGTATCTCTTTGTATTATCATTTTAATCTCTTAACCTTGCATCTTCTCTCTTGAGGCTTCAGTGGTAGATACTTATGTTCCAGTTTAGGCATGAATCATACTTTATATCATGGATATATAACATAACACGAACCTTAACCTCTGCCATAGAGGACAGTACTGAGAACATCACTTGGCTGGGAGTCAAGATGAGTTTGAGCTACATTATGGATGTGAAAATGCCAAGTCAGACCAATTTGAATGAGTAATAGTTCAGTGATATGAGATCTGAGTGACACCCAGGAGACAAGGTCCAAGATACTATTAACAGTGATGTGGCTATTCCTGAGCAAAGGTTTCCTGAAGTCTAAGAGGGTAAGATACAAACCAGAACAAGGTCCCTAGATGTAAAATCCATGTTTCATGGAGACAGGTAAATTTTAGCAACATTGTTTTCAGTTGGCACCACTATTACCATGTCTGTTCACCTGAGTGGCCAAGGCAATGCTGTTCTACGCTGTGGAAAGGTTAAGTTGGAATAGAGGCATGGAGGAAGCTGGAAATCAGAATCCTCCCGTGGTGTATTTTTCCCCCCATTGAAGTGATTTATCTGTATCTATACGTTACATTCCTAGAAAAAGAATCCTAAGGATTTTCCCTTATGTGTGTTTTTGTCTTGCTTCCTCTTGGTCCATGATGTCAGCTAAGTTCATCAGCACGATGAAACCAAACTGACAGGATAGGAGCAGATTATTCTGCCATTTTTCTAGATCTTTGAGTTACACACCTAATCTAGGGCTGATCACTGCACACTTTAACTGCCCAGGAGGTTCACAATTCTCCCAGCACTGTGATCATCAATGACTTCGAATTTACCAATGTCACCATGCTTCAACATCAGTTAGAAGCCAGGCAATGCCTTTGAAGCAATGCCTAGTAAGGATTTGGCATTTGGGCCTCTTTTTGGCATTGTTGATGCTCCTGAGAGCATCAGCCAGGACATTCATGCCTACCATTGTAGTGGCATGGAAAGATGGTGGAAACCATGTGTACATTTTTGTGCAGATGTGCTAGGGATTTAATTCTGAAGTGGGAAGAGCGTTCTGCCCTAAAACATCTCCACGGATTTACTAAGTTAGATCCTGCCTCTCTTAATCTGGCTTAAAATTTGCCTATTGAGTGATTTAAGTATAACCAATGTCAAATCACACTAAATTATCCATATTACATCTTGTTCCTATTCCCTTTACCTGAATGAATTTATCAGATTTGGCATGTTGGTTTTAAAGATGGTGAGATTCGGGCTTCCCTGGTGGCGCAGTGGTTGAGAGTCCGCCTGCCGATGCAGGGGACATGGGTTCGTGCCCCGGTCCGGGCAGATCCCACATGCCACGGAGCGGCTGGGCCCGTGAGCCATGGCTGCTGAGCCTGCACATCCGGAGCCTGTGCTCCGCAGCGGGAGAGGCCACAACAGTGAGAGGCCCGCATACTACAAAAAAAAAAAAAAAAGATGGTGAGATTCATAACAACAAATTTAAAGAAGAGATTTCCATTCACACATTTACCCCTGATGGCTCCCCTACCCCCAGCCATAGTCATTTGAGCTTATTTTATTTGTTTTTTAATGTTAAGGGAGCGTTTTGTGCTCAGGAAAACAAAAGAAAACATGGTTACTTGTGTTTAAATCAATACAAAATTTATTAAAGTTGTTAATTTCAAATTTCAATCTCAGCTTCAGTGACATCATGTAGGTAGCGTGAAATTGACCATAATGGGAATATGTACACAGTGAAACTGGCAAATGCTACATCTACCAATGCACCACCGCTAAAAATCTAACAAAACAAATCATCTGAAGTATTTTAAACACTACTTACAAACTTAATAAGTCCAAAATTTTTGATTAAAACAGATTTTCTTAAACAGTGAAATACTGTTTGCAAAGAAACTCTTTTACAGCTGTGAGATAATAGAAATATATTATCGGTCTATATTATAATAGAAATATATATATCGGTCTCTGTCACCGCCCCTCACCCCATTCCTGGCACAGATCTCCTAAAACCCTTGTAATTTCCTAGTTGATAAGAGCACTAGGAGCATCTTTTGTTTTAATATTTGGTCTTTCTAGTTCCTAACACAGAGTTGATAAATCCCTTGGAATTTCCCGGGTGATAGCAGTATCATTAGTCACTTTTAATGAGGTACTCTTGGTGGGCTGCTGGATGGGGACTGGCCACCAGAAAGACCAAGCCATGATTAGAAGCTTGGACTTTTCAGCCTCACTTCCCATTCTCCAGAGAGGAAAGAGGGGCTGGAAATGAAATTAATGATCAATCATGCCTACATGATGAAGCATCCATAAAAATCCCAAAAGTACTGGATTAGGAGAGTTTCTCTAACACCCAGCGAACACCTGCAGGTATGGAAGAGTAGTGCTCCTGGAGAAAACATGGAAGCTCCACATCCTTTCCCACATACCTTGCCCTCTGCATCTCTTCCATCTTGATGTTCATCTTAGCCTTTTATAATAAACCAGTAAACAGTAAGTAAACTGCTTTCCTCAGTTCTGTGAGCTGCTCCAGCAAATTAATCGAAACCAAGGATGGGGTCATGGGAACCTTGATTTAGAGTCAATCAATTGGTCAGAAGCACAGGCGACAACCTGGACTTGCATTTATTTGTCATCCGAAGTGGGGAGAGGAGCAGTTTTGTGGGACTGAGATCTTCACCTGTGGGATCTGATGCTATCTCCAGGTAGACAGTGTCAAAATTGAGTTGAATTGTTGGACACTCAGAGGGTGTCACAGAATAGCTTGACATGGAAAAAAATCCCACACATCTGGTCTCGGAAGCGTTGTCAGTGTGATAGTAGTGTCAGAGTAAAGAAGAAACACATGGGAGGAAGAGTTTTCCCTATACAGAGCTTTCCAATAAAAATACTACAAGCGAGGCTTCCCCGGTGGCGCAGTGGTTGGGAGTCCACCTGCCGATGCAGGGGATACGGGTTCGTGCCCTGGTCCGGGAGGATCCCGCGTGTCGCGGAGCGGCTGGCTCCGTGGGCCGTGGCCGCTGAGCCTGCGCGTCTGGAGCCTGTGCTCTGCAACGGGAGGGGCCGCAGCAGTGAGAGGCCCGTGTACCACCAAAAAAAAAAAAAAAAAAATACTACAAATGGGGCACTTTGCTGGCAGTCCAGTGTTTAAGACTCCATGCTTCCACTGCAGGGGGCACAGATTTGATTCCTGGTCAGGGAACTAAGATCCTGCATGCTGTGTGGATCAGCCAAAAATAAATACGTAAACAAACAAACAAAAGGACAAAAAAAACTACAAGTGGAATAGCAATTAAACAAATTAAAATCACAAGTCTAGTAAGTCAGATTCTCTAATATATCAGGGTCTCTTAGCCATTCATACATTTAAACTAACAAAATTCATACTGATTATTACGATTACAAAAACATTACCAAAAATATTATATTATGATTTCTTCATTTTCTTGTAAAGTAAGCAAAAAAATTAATAAACAGAAACCGCAATTAAATAGAGTTGGGAGACCAGCAGGGGGCGCTCTCACACCCTGCAGCAACAGCAGAACGCAACAGGAAGAAGAAAGACTCCTTTCCTGAAAAGGACTCAGCCAATGAAAAGCCACGGACTCTTTGTCTACTATAGCCCTCCCAACTTCTTTCTCCCCTCAGTAAAAGCATTCTCCTTTCCTTACTGTACAGGGAACTTGCATGTGGCTCGCCATGGTTGCAGACCCTGAATTGCGATTCTCTACTGATCTGAATAATCCCACCTTTGCTGGAAAAATATCTAGCAGTCTATTTGTTTCAGGCCAACAAGTCATGCAAACAAAGCTCAATTCAGTCCACTTTGTGAGACCAATACCATCTGGGTCCTCTTCCTTGCCTGCCTCTGGCTAAACTTACCAAGGTCAATAGGAGACAATCTCCGGATCCAACCCCATCATCTGAGAAAATTCCCACACTATCAGTTTTTGATAAATCAGTCATTTATGGGAAATCAGTCTCTTAGTCCTTAATTTTGTCTTCCTGAGGGCACACGCGAAAGATTCTCCATTTTATCTCCTCCAGTTCTATTTTGGATTGCAATTCTTTCACACTACCATAGCAAGTCAAATTCCTCATGTCCAGACTTGGGAGGGTGAGGTCGCTAAGACAGTGCCCCTTTGGTCAGGAGTGGTGAAGGAGCTGGGTATGACTGAATGTACAGAGTGGAGACAATAACTAGAGCAGAGGAGGACTGGCAGAGCAGAAAATAAATCACACCACATTAATCCTCGCAGTGCAGCCAGGATGCCATGTGCATGTTTATCATGCAATCGAACTCATGATCTGCTAAGATTTGCTCTCCATATTCTCTCAGTTAGGCCTAACTACCCATCCTTTAGGGTCCAAGTCAGCTCAGCTCCCACCTCCTTCCTTAGTCTTTCTCCATTTCTGGAGCCCCTACAGACCTCTCTCTCTTCTGACCTTGTAGCACTATTAGAGCCACTAGCTGAACTCTTGCTGGCAATGTTACTTAGCTTCCCTTTGCATATTTTATCCCTTTTCTGGATTTGAGCTTGCTAAAGCCAGGGACTGTATTATATAGTATCTTATTTTATAACTCCCTCAGTACTTAAAAAGGCTTTTTACTTGGCAGTTCATGCTGTATGGAATCACTTGCACGTAACTTGGTAAATGCTTTTAGATGGCAGTGACTAACATTAGGAAGATAGCCTGCTCCATTATTGTAAAATTTTAATCTATATTACACATTAAATCATGCCTCTGTCCTTCTGAAATGTAACTAAACACAGTTTAAATTTAATTTTACATAGTTGGCCACAATTGTGCCTGCCTAGTGTTGTATCCTATAACCTTAGAGTGGGGATGAAGTAAGACCTTGGTAAGGTTTGGTGAAATGTGAAATAAAATAGATTCACTTATGTCAAGGGGTTTTAAAATGGAGCCAGGAACCCATTAAGGAGGTGAACCTCACACAAGGATGGAACCATGGACTTCTGAATTGGGCCAAACCACAAATATTCCAAGGACTCTGCAAGAACACCTGAAACTTGTTACAGTTACGGACCGGACTTTCCCCTCCCTTTAGTGTTAGCCTTATCAAACCTGTTTAGTCAACACTAGCTTCTGCCTCCAACTACAATTAAAATTCTTTGTAATACAAATCTCCCGTCTTTGCCTTTAAAAGCTCCTGACTTTTACTCCCCAGCAGGACGCTGTTTAGGTTGCTATCAGAATCTATGTGACCTGAATTACAATTCTTTGATCCCCAAATCGGTTCCTTCCAAGACACAAATTCTAAACTTTCTGAAAAAGATTTCTCAGTTACAAAAGACTGGTAACTCTTCTGTCACCCCCTCCAGCTCCTCAAGTCTGTCCTCCACACTTCCCCCCATCTCCCTCCTTCTTTTCCTCTTCCCTTGCTGAACTCCCTTTTTACTCCCCAAACCCTGAGGCCTCCCTTGATCCTCCACCCCCAACCTCTTTCATTCAACCAATTCAAACTCACAGGTTTAGGGAATTCCCTGATGGTCCAATGGTTAGGACTCCGCACTTCCACTACAGGGGTCACAGGTTCGATCCCTGGTCAGAGAACTAAGATCCTGCAAGCTGTGCAGTGCAGCCAAAAAATAAATACATAAATAAATAGACAAAATCATACATTTAAATTGAAACTTAATAATGAGAGCACCCTTTTAAATCTGATTTACATACTTGGGACTAAGGCAGAATTGCTAGCTATAGCCAAAGGGATTTCCAAGCTTACTGAGAACCCTCACCATTTTGCAAAGGAATTTAACATTGTCATTCAAATCTATGAGCTTGTGTTTCCTGATCGCCCAACTTTGGATGGCTAAAACTAGCTGGAATAATCCTTTAGAGGATCTTCAATGTTTCATGCCAGCTGACAGCTCTGAAGCCAAAGAAATACCAAAAACTTTACATGAAGCCATTCCTTGGGCCTTCCCAAAACCTGTTGATTGGAATAAAATCAAAGCATGCACTCAAGGACTAACAAACTTGTGCATGACTATTACAACAGACTTGAAATTGTTTTCAAGGAAAATCCTGGACTTGTAACGGAGCAGGACCTTATGGGGCCTTCCTAGGACAGGCCTTCCCCCATATCCTCTGTTTTAGCTTCTCTCTGAAGTACCTAGATAATAGTTTTTTTTTTTTTCTTAGAGTTCATCTCCATTTATTTCAACATTACATGTTTAATGATGACTTCAACATTGTATTTGCAGTTTTAATATAAACTTAAGTAGGCTTTAATTTTTTTAAATAATTATCTATAGAACTGCTTTTAGGCAGGCAAAACATGTTCAGTGATTTTTTTTATCCTCAGCCATTGTCTTATTGCTCCTTTTATCAAATTAATCCTTCCTGTCCCAAAGAAAATTAAGAGATCACTATTATCTATAAATTGGGGGATGAGTTATAAAGTTTTTGTATATTATATGTTACATACATATATACAATATACATATGCATTTTATATATGTGTGTATATATGTAAAGTATCCTCCAGTTTTACAAATTTTTAGTTACAAGTCTTAAGAGGGATAGAATATATAGAGACTACTTATTAAATTTTATTTGGGAATTACTGAAATAGAATGTTACATATTTGCCTCCTAATAACAAACACCATAAAACATAACTCAGTCAATAAATGGAATTCAAGGAAAAATTTAAATATTCTTACAAACCACAGAGACTACAAATGCCAAAGAAAATCTGATGTCTATTTAGGTCACTAAATAAACATTTTTCAGTAAAATCTACAGATAAAGAAGATTTCAGACTGAATAAAAAAAAAAACATTTGGAGGAAATTTATCTTTAAGTTCAAAAGTCACAAAATTAATCAACTGTCAAAAATTAAGTTCAACAGATTTCTTAACAAACACAAAGAATTCCATACAAGAAACTGATTATAAAATTCTGATAGGACTTCCCTGGTGGTCCAGTGGTTAGGACTCTGGGCTCTGAACGCAGGGAGTCACAGGTTCGACCCCTGGTTGGGGAAGATCCCACATGCCACATGGCAAGGCCCCCCAAAATAAATAATTTACAAAATTTTTTAAATACAGAGAAAGTAAGAAAAAGAGAAATGAAAAATAGTAAGGTCTAATGAATAGTAAATATTATATAAATGAAAGCAAATAAATCATTTATTGTAAGAATTTTTTTTTTTTTTTTGCGGAACGCGGGTCTCTCACTGTTGTGACCTCTCCCGTTGCGGAGCACGGGCTCCGGACGCGCAGGCTCAGCGGCCATGGCTCACGGGCCCAGCCGCTCCGTGGCATGCGGGATCTTCCCGGACCGGGGCACGAACCGTGTTCCCTGCATCGGCAGGCGGACTCTCAACCACTGCGCCACCAGGGAAGCCCTGCATGTCTTTTTGAATTATGGTTTTCTCTGGGTATATGCCCAGTAGTGGGATTGCTGGGTCATATGGTAGTTCTATTTTTAGTTTTTTAAGGAACCTCCATACTGTTCTCCATAGTGGCTGTATCAATTTGCATTCCCACCAACAGTGCAAGAGGGTTCCCTTTTCTCCACACCCTCTCCAGCATCTATTGGATGTCCAGGATGGACATCTTTAGATGGTTATTAAGAAATGGAATAAATAAAAATGACATTAATGGAATTAAAACAAAGGTTTTAATACAACACCACCTGTAACAGGGAAGAGCGAATTTTGACTCTTCGGATCTGTTTCTTCGACTTTAACCTTTGCTTTTCGTTGCTTTTGTTATTATAATCATACATAGTGGCCTGCCTCAGGGAACCCTGCCCCTCTGCCAGAATGTTAAACTAAAGTGCCTTTGTTCAGCTCACAGGGAGGCAATCTGACCCTACCCACCTGTGAATGGCTGCAGAAAAGAAGGAATTAACACATTCCCTCCCCAGCGCTGGCCAAGCCAGGCAAAACTAATGGCCTTTTTACTTTACTTCCTCATCTCCTCCCCCTCTCTGTTCTATAAAAGAAACTGGCATCCAGACCCCGATAAGATGGTTATTTTGAGACATTAGTCTGCTATCTTCTTGGTCTGCTGGCTTTCCGAAGAATAAAGTCTTTTCCTTGCCTCAACGCCTCCTGTCCGATTTATTGGCCTGTGTGGTGAGCAGAGTGAGCTTGGACTCGGTAACACACCTAGGATTGGATGGAACAAAGGGATCCCCTGCTGGTTCCCCCAACATTAAAGGGCCTGGAACAAGTCTGCTCTATTTCCCACAATTAAAAAAACTTTTTCAAAGCCTGCAAGAAAATTACACTGAGATACCTGACCAGTAATTGCTTGGGGACAGTTAGGATAATAAATCAAGTTAAATACTGACAAAAGGGCCTGAGTCCCTTGGCTCAGTCCCTCAATGGGGATCTCAGAGCCTTTTATACAAAAATGGGTAAAATGGCTGGAGATAAAACGTACATTTCTGAGACTTCTTGTTTCAGAAGATTTGTTGATGGGATCCTAATCAAGGCTAAAATTAAAGGTATAAGAGTTGATAGAATTGAGGTGACAGTTTATAAAAATTGGTATATTTGAATGGACTTTATACAAGATGGTTAGTTCTCTTTTGCCTAATTAGATTGTGGGATTGAAACTGTGCACCTCAGGTTGGGACTTGAACCCGTGTCGGGACTCGAACCCAGCCAAAACCCTGATTGGGACTTGAACCCATGGTCTTTTAATTAGAATCACTCACCTAGTGTCTGGACTTACTGAAGCTCAGGTTCTTTGTGTCTCAGCACAGAAGGGATTCAGCAAGAGGCAAAGCGATAGGCAAGAAGTAGATTTATTAATATAGGACACTTGTAAGAGATGCAAGCGGGCAGGCGAGGGAGCTCTGCCCTGAGGATTAAGTGGGCTACGATTTTATAGTCAAAGGAAAGGGAAAGTGTTGGAAGCCATCCTGGAGTCCCTGCGCTGTGACAAAGTCATGATGCAATCAAAGGCAGGACTGCAAAGCAGCACTGTGCCAGGTCGGTGGACTACATCTCTATTGATGTTAAGTCTGCTTGTGTTAAGGAAACAGCACAAGGGGGATTTGTGCCCAGGGTTAGGAAAATGAGAAAAACTACTACCCCCCCCCCCTACTATTATTACCACAAAATGGAAAGTACCTATTCCGGCCGCAGGAAACTGGGAACGCAATACACAATCTGGAAATAATAGGGATGTTCCTATGGAAAACACCCCCAATAGAACAACAGTGGCCCTACGAAGGGGTTGTTGATGATTTTGCTTTCATATGGGTCCACTATAAAGAAAGGTTAATACTCTGGCAACAATTGCCAGGTGATAAACAGGAGCGTAGGAGGTATTGTAAGTGCTACTAGTGGAGTCAGGTACACAGGAACTGTAGGATAAATTGTAAATATTTTCAAGGCACTATTCAAAAAACTTGCCCATGCAGAAAGAACACGAAGATTGCACTTCTGTAATAAAAACTTACGTAATAGCTTGGCTTAACTACTAGAAAATAACCTGCAACTAATGAAAACTTAGAAAATTATCTTGTTAGTACATCTAAAAACTGGGGACATTTTCAAAACACTGATAAAAACATTTTGAGGTTAGAACATGTTAAGATTTTTAAATTTTGTACATGATGATGAAACCTGCCTACATATAAATACCTGCTCTAAAAAATAAATTTAGCTTAATGTGCTGACATCTACAAGGGTGTCAGGTCTCATTTCCTTCGCCGACGCCGTCCATCCCTCAGGTTTCCCTGGACTCGTTGGAGCTGGACTCCGACATGAAAGGGGAAAAGATCCCCTTCTTCGAGTAGACATGAGGCTTACATCACTAGTTCCTCCTTCGTATCAGGCTGGAGAGTGTCTGACCCTATGAGAGCAAACTAGGATTATCAGTAGAAAGGTGGTAACATTTTTCTTCCACCTAATGGCCTGGGGCATATCTCCAGAATGTTTTCTTTAGGGAGTTCCCTGGTTGCCTAGTGGTTGGGATTTGGTGTTTTTATTTATGGCTTTATAGTTAAGCTAGGCTGCTTCGTTCCACAAGTTCCAATAGCTTTCTTGAGTGATCATTAACTTACAGTGGTCTCCCAAAGTTTTCCTAGGTTTCCCTCTCTATGTATAGTCCCCTATTGGGACTTCTACAACTATGTGTATAACTATCCTATTCTATCCCTATCAGGAAAGGCATTATGTCTCACTAGGGAATGCTTCCTCTGCCTGGTATAAGACAGGCACATAAATCTGCTGCTCAGGCAATATTAATTAAACATAAAGGAAACCAATAGGGTTACCTGAGCCCACACAGTATAAAATAAAAACTGGGGGCTAATATTCAGGGGCTAATATAAGCAATAATGGAGGGTATTATTTTTTTTCTTTTTTTGCCCCTAGGGTAAATGGCTAGACCCATCCAGAAAGAGGGCCTCTGTTGTATGCCTTGCGCAAACTTTTGAAAGCATGATAAATTGAACCCTAAAGTTCTAAAACATAGAACTCTTGATATCCAGCTTAGTTGGAAATCTTCTCTCTCTCTCTTTTTTTCTGATATAAAAAAAAGAAAATTAAAGAAAATGTAGTTGGGACTTCCCTGGTGGTGCAGTGGTTAAGAATCCTCCTGCTGATGCAGGGGACACAGGTTCGGTTCCTGGTCCAGGAAGATCCCATATGCCACGAAGCAACAAAGCCCATGCGCCACAACTACTGAGCCTGTGAGCCTAGAGCCTGTGCTCCGCAACAAGAGAAGCCACCGCTATGGGAAGCCCGTGCACCACAACGAAGAGTAGCCCCTGCTCGCCATAACTAGAGAAAGCCTGCCTGCAGCAACAAAGACCCAACACAGCCAAAAAAAAAAAAAAAAAAGGAAGGATGCTATCCTATCTGATTCTTACTATAATAAAAAAAAGATGAGAGCTGGAATAAGAAATGTTTTCTTTAGGGAGTTCCCTGGTTGCCTAGTGGTTGGGATTTGGTACTATCAGTGCGGAGGCCTGGGTTCGATCCCTGGTCGGGGAACCATCCTGCATGCCTCGCAGGACAGCCAAATCACAAAAACAAATAAATTAATACAAATTAAAAGAAAACAAGAAAAAATATAGAAATTAAGAAAAAAACGGTTTAAAAAAGCTTTAAAAAAAATTGTTTCCTTTAGTATGGCAGGTCACCATATGCATAGAGGGGAGAAGCTCTTTTTGCCTTTCAGCTGGGGAACAGCTCCTAGAGAATGCAAAAAGAGTTGCTTTTCCAGACCAGGTGAGTTTATTCCTATTTTTCAAAAGGTTTAATGTTAGAAAATACTTGAGTAGTATTTAATACGTTTATAGGTTAGAGGAGAAAAATATGTATCTAAAAACAAATAATAAACCCAGTGAAGACATACATATTATCCAATATCCATTTCAAAGAGTAGTTTGAAAGATAAAATACTGGACTTCTCAGCTGCAATCAGTTGGACTTACTGTCTCCATTCCCTTATTTATTTATTCACGAATTTTTCTTCCAGTTTTGTTGAGATATCATTGACATACAGCACTGAAAACGTTTAAGGTGTACAGCATAATGATTTGACTTACATACATCATGAAGTGATTATCACAGTAAGTTTAGTGAACGTCTATCGTCTCATGCAGATACAAAATTAAATAGAAAAAAATTTCTTCTTCTGATGAGAACTTTTAGGATTTACTCTTAAAAACTAACATGTAGGGGCGGAGTCAAGATGGCGGACTAGGAGGACGTGGAATTTGGGTCTCTGCACAACTAGGGCACCTACCAGGCACCGGAGGGGGACCATGGACACCTAAGGGGACGGGAGGGACCCCCAGCGACTGGGTAGAATGTGGGGCATGGTGGGGAGTGAAGGTGGAGGAGAAGTGGAGGCAGGACGGGACTGGCGTCCCTGAGAGGTGGCTGGGGGAGGGGAAGGGATCCCACGCCCGAAGGGGGAAATTGGAGAACCGTTGGGAGGGCAGAGGATCAAATGGGAGCACGGACAAGTTTCCCGTGCCCACTTGGGCCCCCAGGAACCTGCTGATATCCCTGGCCTGATCCTCTGCCCACCTAGGCCCCCTCCAGCCATGCGGGTCCTGAGGGAGTGGGAGGGAGGGAAGGGGGAGCAAAAGTAAAGGCCGGACCTCCAGGACCAGCACCCCTGAGGGGTGGCTGGGGAAGGGGAGGTGTTCTCACACCCAGCAGGATCCACCCACAGTTAGGGGTCCAAAGGGGACGGGGGAGACGCTGGGGGAGACCATGGTGGGGGGGCACGGAGGAATGGAAGGGAACGCGGCCAACGCTTTCCCTGTCCAGTTAGGCACCAGGGAGTCTGTTGGGCTCCCAGGCCTAATTCTCTGTCCTCGGAGCCTCCCTCCTGTCGCCCAGAGCCCGAGCCCCGCCCCTATACCCGCACCCAGGGCCCTACCTCTACACTCGGAGACCCCCTCTGAGACCCCCTCCAACTGCACTGGGCCTAAAACACACCCACACACCCTCACCCAGGGCCCTACATCCAAACTCCGGAACTCCACACTCCAGAGGCCCCTCCTTTGGACGTGCTGCCTCTCTTCCTCAGCCCAGGTGCTAAGCAGAGGCACTGCCTAGGCCCTGCCCAGGCCCCGCCCCCAAGGTCTTTTCCTGCCGCGTGGGTCCTGAACCTAGGTCCCGCCCCACACTCAAACGTCACCTCCCCCCACTCGCCTGGGTTCCACCCAACCCTAAACCTTGCCCCTGCCTAAGTTCCACCCCCACCCCTAAACTTCACCCCCAAATCCAAGGGTTTTTCTTTTTTTCCTCTTTTAGATTGGGGTTCTGTTTTACCTTGTTGATTCATTGTTGTTGATTCATTTATATTTTTATTTTTCCTAATAAATCTTTTATTTTTCTAATTTTATTTTATTCTTTACACTTTGTTATTGTTCTCTCCTTTTGGCTTGTTCCCCCGTCCCCCCCTCCCCCCTTTTTTTCTTTTATCTGTTGTGGTTTTATTTTACCTTGTTGTAGTTGTTTCAATTATATTTTTATTTTTCCTTATATATATATATATATTTATTTTTTTTTTTTTTTTTTTTTGCGGTACGCGGGCCTCTCACTGTTGTGGCCTCTCCCGTTGTGGAGCACAGGCTCCAGACGCGCAGGCTCAGTGGCCATGGCTCACGGGCCCAGCTGCTCCGCGGCATGTGGGCTCTTCCGGGACCGGGGCACGAACCCGTGTCCCCTGCATCGGCAGGCGGACTCCCAACCACTGCGCCACCAGGGAAGCCCTCCTAATATATTTTTGATCTTTCCAATTTTATTTTGTTTTTTAATTCTTTGATATTGTACTACTCCTTTTTTTCTGCCGCTCCACACAGGTTGCAGGATCTTGGTTCCCAGGCTGGAGGTCAGACCTGAGCTCCTGCAGTGGGAGCTCCGAGTCCAAACTGCTGGACTAACAGAGAACCTCAGACCCCAGGGAATATTAATCAGAGCGAGGCCTCCCAGAGGTCCTCATCTCAGCACCAAGACCCGGCTCTATCCAAGTGGCTGCAAACTCCAGTGCTGGAGGCCTCAGGCCAAACAACCAGTAAGGCAGGAATAGAGCCCCAGCCATCAAAAAAAACAAAAAAACAAAACACGACAAAAAAATATGTCACAAACAAAGGAACAAGGTAAAAACCTACAAGACCAAATAAATGAAGACGAAATAGGCAAACTACCTGAAAAAGGATTCAGAAAAATGATAGTAAAGATGATCCAAAATTTTGGAAACAGAATGGAGAAAATACAAGAAACATTTAACAAGGATCTAGAAGAAATAAAGAGCAAACAAACAGTGATGAACAACACAATAACTGAAATTAAAAATACTCAAGAAGAAATCAATAGCAGAATAACTGAGGCAGAAGAACGGATAAGTGAGCTGGAATATAAAATGGTGGAAATAACTGTCAGTGAGCAGAATAAAGAAAAAAGAATGAAAAGAAGTGAGGATAGTCTCAAGAGAACTCTGGGACAACATTAAATGCACCAACATTCGAACTGTAGGGGTCCCAGAAGAAGAAGAGAAAAAGAAAGGGTCTGAGAAAATATTAGAAGAGATGATAGTGCAAAACTTCCCTAACATGGGAAAGGAAATAGTGAATCAAGTCCAGGAAGTGAAGAGAGACTCATACAGGATAAACTCAAAGAGAAACACGCTGAGACACATATTAATCAAACTACCAAAAATTAAATACAAAGAAAAAATATTAAAAGCAGCAAGGGAAAAGCAACAAATAACATACAAGGGAATCCCCATAAGGTTAACAGCTGATCTTTCAGCAGAAACTCTGCAAGCCAGAAGGGAGTGGCAGGACATATTTAAACTGATGAAAGGGAAAAACCTACAACCAAGATTAGTCTACCCAGCAAGGATCTCATTCAGATTCAGCGGAGAAATTAAAACCTTTACAGAGAAGCAAAAGTTAAGAGAATTCAGCACCACCAAAGCAGCTTTACAGCAAATGCTAAAGGAACTTCTCTAGGCAAGAAACACAAGAGAAGGAAAAGACCTACAATAACAAACCCAAAACAATTAAGAAAATGGTAATAGGTACATACATATCGACAATTACCTTAAATGTAAATGGATTAAATGCTCCTACCAAAAGACAGACTGGCTGAATGGACACAAAAACAAGACCCATATATATGCTATCTATAAGAGACCCACTTCAGACCTAGGGACACATACAGACTAAAAGTGAGGGGATGGAAAAAGACATTCCATGCAAATGGAAATCAAAAGAAAGCTGGAGTAGCAATTCTCATATAAGACAAAATGACTTTAAAATAAAGACTATTACAAGAGACAAAGAAGGACACTACATAATGATCAAGGAGTCAATCCAAGAAGAAGATATAACAATTGTAAATATTTATACACCCAACATAGGAGCACCCCAATACATAAGGCAAATGCTAACAGCCATAAAAGGGGAAATCACAGTAACACAATCATAGTAGGGAACTTTAACACCACACTTTCACCAATGAACAGATCATTCAAAATAAAAATAAATAAGGAAACACAAGCTTTAAAAGACACATTAGACAAGAGGGACTTAATTGATATTTATAGGACATTCCATTCAAACACAACAGAATACACTTTCTTCTCTAGTGCTCATGGAACATTCTCCAGGCTAGACCAAATCTTGGGTCACAAATCAAGCCTTGGTAAATCTGAGAAAATTGAAATCATATCAAGTATCTTTTCCGACCACAACACTATAAGACTAGATATCAATTACAGGAAAAACTGTAAAAATACAAACACATGGAGGCTAAACAATACACTACTAAATAACCAAGAGATCACTGAAGAAATCAAAGAGGAAATCAAAAAATACCTAGAAACAAATGACAATGAAAGCACGACGACCCAAAACTTATGGGATGCAGCAAAAGCAGTTCTAAGAGGGAAGTTTATAGCAATACAAACCTACCTTAAGAAACAAGAAACATCTCAAATAAACAAGCTAACCTTACACCTAAAGCAATTAGAGAAAGAAGAACAAAAAACCCCCAAAGTTAGCAGAAGGAAAGAAATCATAAAGATCAGATGAGAAATAAATGAAAAAGAAATGAAGGAAACAATATCAAAGATCAATAAAACTTAAAGCTGGCTCTTTGAGAAGATAAACAAAATTGATAGCCCATTAGCCAGACTCATCAAGAAAAAAAGGGAGAAGACTCAAGTCAACAGAATTAGAAATGAAAAAGGAAAAGTAACAACTGACACTGCAGAAATACAAAGGATCATGAGAGATTACTACAAGCAACTCTATGCCAGTAAAATGGACAACCTGGAAGAAATGGACAAATTCCTAGAAAAGTACAACCTTCTGAGACTGAACTTGAAAGAGATAGAAAATATAAACAGACCAGTCACAAGCACTGAAATTGAAACTGTAATGAAAAATCTTCCAACAAAACCCCATGACCAGATGGCTTCACAGGTGAATTCTATCAAACATTTAGAGAAGAGCTAACACCTATCCTTCTCAAACTCTTCCAAAATATAGCAGAGGGAGGAACAACCCCAAACTCATTCTACGAGGCCACCATCACCCTGATACCAAAACCAGACAAAGGTGTCACAAAAAAGAAAACTACAAGCCAGTATCACTGATGAACACAGATGCAAAAATCCTCAACAAGACACTAGCAAACAGAATCCAACAGCACATTAAAAGGATCATATACCATGATCAAGTGGGGTTTATCCCAGGGATGCAAGGATTCTTCAATATATGCAAATCAATCAATGTGATACACCATATTAACAATTTGAAGGATAAAAACCATACGATCATCTCAATAGATGCAGAAAAAGTTTTTGACAAAATTCAACAACTACTTATGATAAAAACTCTCCAGAAAGTAGGCATAGAGGGAACCTACCTGAACATAATACTCAGGTACATAATACATGTACCTGAGTCATGTACAACAAAGCCACAGCCAACATCGTTCTCAATGGTGAAGAAATGAAACGACTTCCTCTAAGATCAGGTACAAGACAAGGTTGCCCACTCTCACCACTATTATTCAACATAGTTTTGGAAGTTTTAGCCACAGCAATCAGAGAAGAAAAACAAATAAAAGGAATCCAAATCAGAAAAGAAGAAGTAAAACTGCCACTGTTTGTAGATGACATGATACTATACATAGAGAATCCTAAAGATGCTATCAGAAAACTACTAGAGCTAATCAATGGATTTGGTAGATTAGCAGGATACAAAATTAGTGTACAGAAATCTCTTGTATTCCTATACACTAATGATGAAAAATGTGAAAGAGAAATTAAGGAAACACTCCCATTTACCATTGCAACAAAAAGAATAAAATACCTAGGAATAAACCTATCTAAGGAGACAAAAAACCTGTAAGCAGAAAACTATAAGACACTGATGAAAGAAATCAAAGATGACACAAACAGATGGAGAGATATATCATGTTCTTGGATTGGAGGAATCAACACTGTGAAATGACTATACTACACAAAGCAATCTACAGATTCAGTGCAATCCCTATCAAACTACCAATGGCATTTTCCACAGAACTAGAAGAAAATATTTCACAACTTGTAGCCAAAGCAATCTTGAGAAAGTAAAATGGAGCTGGAGGAATCAGGCTCCCTGACTTCAGACTATATTAGAAAGCTACAGTAATCAAGACAATATGGTACTGGCACAAAAACAGAAATATAGGTGAAGGGAACAGGATAGAAAGCCCAGAGATAAACCCATGCACATATGGTCACCTTATCTTTGACAAAGGAGGCAAGAGTATACAATGGAGAAGTGACAGCCTCTTCATTAACTCGTGTTGGGAAAACTGGACAGCTACATGTAGAAGAATGAAATTAGAACACTTTCTAACACCATACACAAAAATAAAGTCAAAATGGATTAAAGAACTAAATGTAAAGCCAGACAGTGTAAAACTCTTAGAGTGAAACACAGGCAGAACACTCTATGACCTAAATCACAGCAAGATCGTTTTTGACCCACTTCTAGAGAAATGGAAATAAAAACAAAAATAAACAAATGGGACTTAAGGGAAACCATAAACAAGAAGAAAAGACAACCCTCAGAATGGGAGAAAGTATTTGCAAACGAAGCAATTGACAAAGGATTAATCTCCAAAATATACAAGCAGCTCATGCAGCTCAATATCAAAAAACCTGGGCTTCTCTGGTGGCGCAGTGGTTGAGAGTCTGCCTGCCGATGCAGGGGACACGGGTTTGTGCCCCAGTCCGGGAAGATCCCACATGCTGTGGAGCGGCTGGGCCCGTGAGCCATGGCCGCTGAGCCTGCGCGTCCGGAGCCTGTGCTCCGCAACGGGAGAGCCAGAACAGTGAGAGACCCGCATACCACACACACACAAAAAAAACCTAATCCAAAAAATGGGCAGAAGACCTAAATAGACATTTCTCCAAAGAAGATATACAGTTTGCCAACAAACACATGAAAGGACGCTCAACACCACTAATCATTAGAGAAATGCAAATCAGAACTACAATGAGGTATCACCTCATGCAGGTCAGAATGACCATCATCAAAAAATCTACAAACAATAAATGCTGGAGAGGGTGTGGAGAAAAGGAAACCCTCCTGCACTGTTCGTGGGAATGTAAATTGATACAGCCACTATGGAGAACAGCATGGAGGTTCCTTAAAAAACTAAAAATAGAAGTACTATACGACCTAGTAATCCCACTACTGGGCATATACCCTGAGAAAACCATAATTCAAAAAGAGTCATGTACCACAATGTTCACTGCAGCTCTATTTACAATAGCCAGTACATAGAAGCAACCTCAGTGTCCATCAACAGATCAATGGGTAAAGAAGATGTGGCACATATATACGATGGAATATTACTCAACCATAAAAAGAAACGATATTGGGCTTCCCTGGTGGCGCAGTGGTTGAGACTCCGCCTGCCAATGCAGGGGACGCGGGTTCGTGCCCCGGTCCGGGAAGATCCCACATGCCGCGGAGCGGCTGCGCCTGTGAGCCATGGCCGCTGAGCCTGCGCGTCCGGAGCCTGTGCTCCGCGACAGGAGAGGCCACAGCGGTGAGAGGCCCGCAAAAAAAAAAAAAAAAAAAAAAAAAAGAAACGATATTGAGTTATTTGTAGTGAGGTGGATGGACCTAGATTCTGTCATACAGAGTGAAGTAAGTCAGAAAGAGAAAAACAAATACTGTATGCTAACACATATATATGGAATCTAAAAAAAAAAAAGGTTCTGGTGAACCTAGGGGCAGGACAGGAATAAAGACGCAGACGTAGAGAATGGACTTGAGGACACGGGGAGGGGGAAGGGTAAACTGGGATGAAGTGAGAGAGTAGCATTGATATATATACACTACCAAATGTAATATAGATAGCTAGTGGGAAGCAACTGCATTGCACAGGGAGATCAGCTCGGTGCTTTGTGACCACCTAGAGGGGTGGGATAGGGAGGGTGGGAGGGAGACGCAAGAGGGAGGAGATATGGGGATATATGTATGCATATAGCTGATTCAATTCAAGCAGAAACTAACACATCATTGCAAAGCAATTATACTCCAATAAAGATGTTAAAACAAAAAAAAACTAACATGTGTAACATACAACAGTGTTCATTATATTTATCATGTTGTACATCACATCTCCAGTACTTATTTACCTTATAATTGGAAGTTTTTACTGTTTGACTGCCTTCATCCACTTCCCCCTCCTCGCACACCCAGCTCTTGCAACCACAAATACCGTTCCTTTTTTTATGAGTTTGTTTTTGAAGTATAATTGACCTACACCACTATGTTAGTTCCTGTTATGTTACACATCACAGTGATGTCTATACATTTCAAACTGATCACCACGGTGTCTAGTTATGATATGCCACAAAACAAAGATACTACATAGTTACTGACTATATTCCCCACACTGTTCAACTCATACCTGCGACTCATTTATTCTGCAATTGGAAGTTTTCACCTCTTAGTCCCCCTAACTTATTTTTTTCCTCCCCCAACCCCCTCCCCTCAGGCTAACACTTGTTTGTTCTCTGTATCTATAATTGTTTCTCTTTTATGTTTGTTCATTTTTTTTAAGATTCCACATATAAGTGAAATCATACAGTACTTGTCTTCCTTTGTGACTTGATGACTATCTTTAGTGTTATGTTTGGATTCCTTTCTCTTTTTTGTTTGTATATTATAGATTTTTGGTTTGTGGATACCATGAGGTTTATGTACATGTGACTCTACATGTGACTGTTTTAAGTTGCTGATTTCTTAAGTTCAACTGCATTTTAACAACTCTTCATTTTTACTCCACTCCCCCCCAATGTTTACTATTTTTGACATGTATTTTTTTGTTTTGTATACCCCTTAAATATTGAGGATATAGATGAGTTTACTACTTTTGTCTTTTAATCTCCTTTCATACATGCTTGACTACCTTTACTGTATATTTGCCTTTACCAATGAGCTTTTTCCTTTTGTAACTTTCCTGTTTCTAGCTGTGGCCTTTTCTTTTTCATTTAGAGAAGTCCCTGTAGCATTTCTTGTAAAGCTGGTTTGGTGGTGCTGAACTCTTTCAGCTTTTGCTTGTCTGCAAAACTTGATCTATCAAATCTGAATGAAAGCCTTGCCAGGTAGAGTATTTTTGGTTATAGGTTTTTCCCTTTCATTGTTTTGAATACATCATGCCATTCTGTTCTGGCCTGCAGAGTTTCTGCTGAAAAGTCAGCTGATAGCTTTATGGGAGTTCCCTTGTAGTATGTAACTTGTAGATTTTCCGTCGATGCTTTTTTTTTTTTTTTAAACAGATTCCTTCCTTCCTCCTTCCCTCCCTCCCTGCTATTTTTTTAGATGCGTCACACGGCATGAGGGATCAGATCCCTGACCAGGGATTGAACCCATGCCCCCTGCAGTGGAAGCATGGAGTCTTAAGCACTGGACTGCCAGGGAAGTCCCTCCCTAGATGTTTTTAATATTCTCTTTTTATCTTTAATTTTTGTCATTTTAATTACGTGTCTTAGTGTGGTTCTCTTTGGGTTGATCCTGTTTGAGACTCTCTGCTTCCTGGACCTGGATGTCTGTTTCCTTTCTCAAGTTAGGGAATTTTTTAGCTATTCTGTCTTACAATATGATCTTTGCTCTTGTTCTCCCTTCTCCTTCTGGGACCCCTATAATGTGAATGTTAGTATGCCTGATGTTGTCCCAGAGGTCTCTTTAAACTGTCCTCATTTCTTTTTATTCTTTTTTCTGTTCAGCATCAGTGATTTCCACTCTGTTTTCCAGTTTGCTGACTCATTCCTCCATATCATTTAATCTTCTGTTGATTCCTTCTAGTGCACTTTTCATTTTAGTTACTGTATCCTTCATCTCTGTTTGGTTCTTCTTTATATTTTCTAACTCTGTGTTAAAAACTTCTAACTTCTCATTCTGTTCATACAATCTCCTCCTGAGTTCTTTGAACATCTTTACGATCATTAACTTGAACGTTTTATCAGATATATTGCCTATCTCCACTTCACTTAGCTCTTCTGGGGTTTTATTTTGCTGCTTTGTTTGGAACATATTCCTGTGTTACCTCATCTTGCCTAACTTGCTGTTTTTATTTCTGTGTTATGTGGTCGATTGGTTACATTTCCTGACTTTGGAGAGTTGGCCTTTCATAGGAGACATCCTATGCATCTCAGCAGCACACTCCCCTCTGGTCACCAGAGCTATATGCTCTAGGAGTGCCCCCTATGTGGGCTGTGTGGGTCCTCCTGTTGTGGCAGGCTGAGTACTGTGGGAGGTCTGGTAGTGTGGCTGGCCCCCGGTCTGGTTGGTTGCCAGGTGCTGGTTAGCAGGGCCAGGTCATGAAGTGCTTGCTGTCGAGTCCCAGGCATCACAGGGCTAGTGCTGGCCCACTGGTGGGTGGAGCTAGGTTCTGGGATTGGTGGTTGTGGGGCTGAGGTTCCCAGATCTAGTGTCAGCCTCCTGGTGGGTGGGCTCGTTCTTGACATGGCTGGTTGTGGGTTCTGGGGTGTCCCAAAGCTGGTGCTGACTTGCTGGTGAGTTGGGCTAGATCCTAGAACAGATGGCTGAGGAGTCCAAGGTTTCTCTGAGCTGGTGTCAGCCTGCTGGTGGGTAAGCTGGATCCTGGGGCTGCTGGATGAGGGGCCCAAGGTGTCACAGAGCTGGTGTTGGCCTGCTGGTAGGTGGGCTGGGTCCTGACATAGGTTGGGCTAAGGGGCTGCAGTGGTCCTGGGCTTGGTGTCTGCATGCTTGAGGGGGAAGCCGGGTCTTGGGGCTAGTGCTGGCCTGCTGCTGGGCAGAGCTGTGTCCCAGGATGTCTGGCTGCACGCCCTGGGGGTCCCAGGGTTGGTAAGATGGTCTGCTGGTGGACGGGGCCCAGGCTGCAGCCCAGGTGATCATGGGTCTGATGTATGTCCACTGGTGGATGAGGCTGGTCCAGGGTCTAGCACTGGTGGGCAGGGCCATGTCCCAGGGTGACTGTGGGCTCAATGTGTCTGAAGACAGCAGGCCAGCTGGTGGATGGGGCAGCATCTTCCCCCAGCTGGTTTGGGCTGAGGTGTCCAGTACTGGTGCTGACAGGCTTGTGGGCAGGGCCAGGTCCCGGCGCTAATAAACTTGAAGAAGGATTCCAAAATGGCACTTGCCAGTACCAGTGTCCATGTGGTAGAAGCAGCTCCACAAAATTTTCTGCTGCAATTATTTATGTCCCCAGAGTGAGCTCCAGGTGCCTCCTGCCTCTTGGGGAGGCTCTCCAAGATCAGCAGGTGTGTCTGACCCAGGTTCCTTTCAAATCACTGCTTCTGCCCTGGGTCCTGGCACGTGTGAGATTTTGTGTGCGCCCTTTAAGGGTGGAGTCTCTATTTCCCGCAGTCCTCTGGGTCTCCAGAAAGTAAGCCCCCGTGGTCTTCAAAACCAAACATTCTGGGGGCTCATATTCTTGGTGTAGGACACCCGGACCTGGGGAGCTTGATGTGGGGCTCAGGCTCCTTACTCCTTGAGAAAAGCCTCTGCAGTTGTAATCATCCTTTCATTCATGAGTCACCTACCTGGGCATATGGGTCTTGACTATACCATGTCTCTGCCCTTCCTACCTGTCTCATTGCTGTTCCTTCTTTAGTTGCAGAAGTTCTTTTCTGCTTGTCTTCTGGTCTTTCTCATCAACAGTTACTCTGTAAATAGTTGTAATTTTGTGTGCCCATGAGAGGAGGTGAGCTCAGGGTCTTCCTACTCTGCCATCCTGGCCCCTCCTCAGAGACCTTCTCCATTATGTAAAAGATACATGAGAGTATATGATATTGCAAACCTTGTTGCAAGACATGTAGAAGATGTCTTTTTCTACGATGCAAAAACAAAAAAAGTATTTGTCCTCAAAAGGTTTGCAATCTCTGGAGGTGAAAAACATAAAGTAACCCTAGTAAAAAGGAGTTATGTGTTATAATGTCATTAGACTGGTTTTATAGTACTTCATTCTTCCTTTATTATAGTACTTCTCACATTGTTTTGAAATTTGTCCACTTGTCTATCTTCTTTAGTAAAGTATGAACTGAAGGCAAGAACCATATCTTATTCCTCTCTGTAGCCTACAGACCTAGATTAATGGGTAACCTAGAGGAGGAGCAATAACTATTTGTGTAAAATGAAAGAAACTGATGAATAAGTGAAGAAAATGGCTATGCAATTTAGAGGGCAAGGATCATGTCTGGCTGGGGTGATCGCATAGGGTGAAGTCATTTAAGTTGGATCTTAAAGGATTTAAAGGTGAGAGTCTGAGAAAGGGAATGGGAGCTTAAGGAGGTAGAAAACAGGCAAAAGAAATATAGAGTTGAAAGAGAGATCAGAAGTCTAGTTTTAATATAACCTCCCATTAAATGTGGGCATTTCACCTGTCAAGATGCTGATAAGTGGTTAAGTATCTCATAAAGCGTTCTATTCTGCTTCTTAGATAGTCTAGTTTGATTTGGACAATCTGCCCTAGAACTAGTTTTGATTCTTCTATAAATGAATTCATTTCAGAGTATTGAAGATTATGTAAAATCACTTGGCTTTTTAGGAAGTTAACTTATTTCTCTGACAGGTACTTTTTCCAGTATTTGCTGCTTATGTAATTTAACAAAGTTAAATACTCATGTTTTGGTATGGATCTCAATACCTTGTAACCTACACCTAAGATGTTTTTCTAAAAAATTGTGGTAAAGTACACATAACATAAAATTTACCATCTCAAGAATTTTTAAGGGTATAGTTTAGTGGCTTCAAGCACATTCATATTGTTGTGCTACTATCACCACCATCCACTGGACTCTTTTCATACCAGAGATTTTTAAAACTGAAAAATATAAAATATTATTGCATGCAAAAAAGTCAGATACATTTTTAATAGAGCTATGTACATTTTAAACATGTGACAAAATTCAGACTGGAACTTAAAACCAATTTATTAATTAAACTGTGGTGCTTGGTATTTAACGGTGATTGCACGAACCATGGGCTTTATAAGTCAAAATCTAAGATCTATATAAAAACCTTGTACATTTTTCTCTTAAAATGAGAGATAATTCAAAGTACTAAAAGTTCAATTTTGTAAACCCAGAAAAGATAAGATTTCTGATAGTACAAAAAACTAGACACTCTCCTTTCACTGGATAAATCCTGTGGGAAGTCAAACAGGTGGTAAAGGATCAAACTTTAGCCTATTCCACGCCATCACAGTAGCACTTATTTCTTACCTGTGGGAGCCACCCTTGCCAGAAGAAATGGTTTCAGTTCATTTGGTGGTTCTATTTAACAGGGCAAAGTACGAAGCAGTGGTATTTCCCAATCTCCTGCTAGGACTCCGTTAATTGAAAAGCAGTGCAAGGTAGAATTAGAACCCAGGGTTTTAGGATCTAAGCCCAGTTTTACTTCTAAGAAAAATATTTCTCTAAAATTATAATCCCGATACAATGGCTTCTTCAGTTCAGAATCTTCATCAGAACATTTATTTTTCTCAAACAGTGCCCTCTGCACTTGATTTTGTTTTGAAGCTATTTCGGGAGCAGGTACTGAAGTTTGGGAAACAGTTTCAATGCGTTCTGTGTTGTCACTTCTATAACTTCCTCCACTGAGATCCCTTTCACCTGGGCAATATATTCTGCTGAAATGGAAATGTTTTGGGGCTCATTCCGTACCTGAGACAGACAAAGCAGACATTAATCAAACATGACACTCAAGGAAAGCAATCCTTGAAGACTGTAGATAAAAGAGATGAAAATGAGTTGGTAAAAACAACTGATGAGCTCTTTCTTTTTTTTTTAATGGGGGTGAGGCGAAGCTGAGGAAAAGGCCCTGAACTTCAGCTTGAAAGCTAAGGTTACAACATTAACTGTAAGTCTATCCTGCTCCTGAAAAGAGCCCTGGGGTATTACCAGTCGAGGTCCCAGCACCTAGCATATGAAGCAGTCTGCACAAAGTGGACACTTGGTGACCTGCCTGACTGATGAATTAACTGTGCTTTGGTTTGTTCCTCAAGTGAGTGCTTGCAAAGGTCAAGCTCTGTAGCTTGGCCATTTCAACTCACAGGCTACGTTACAGTTTGACTCAGTAATGCCATGGTGTCTGGAAGACTACACAGATTATGTAGTCATATTTCACTGATTCTAAGATGCATTTCTCCCCTATCTTAACATCTCTGAAATTGACATATATTTTATTTTAATGACATTCAGTGGCATGTGAAAGTATAATTGTAGTGTTTTTTTCCTTAATGGTCACAAAACAGTGGTACATCTACAATCAGTGGCATTTAGATTTGATGAAATATATTATTGTTGTTACTATTAAGTTATCGACTCAGGATGATAGTGTTCAGAGGAATAAGATAACAAGGTTAAAAAATAACCTTGATAACGTAGCCTAAGAAAACAATGAAAAATGCACACCAAGATTTAGGTTCAAGGACATTCATCATATTGTTTATAATACAGTTGACCCCTGAAAAACATGGTTTTGAACTGTGTGGGTCCACTTATACATGGATTTTTTTTTCAATAAATGCTACAGTACTACACAATCCAAGCGTGGTTGAATCTGTGAATGCAGAACCACGAAAATGAGGGCTGAATCCGCAGATGCAAAACTGCAGACGTGGAGGGTGGACAGACATGTATTTTCCATGGTATGGGGCGGGGCTGGGGGGTTGGGGAGGGTGTTGGTACCCCTAAGCACTTCTTGTTCAAGGGTCAACTGTACTGTGTTGGAAACAAATAACCTAAATGACAGTATCAAGTTAAATATATCGTGGCACATTCACACACTAAAATTTATATACTTATTAAACATGATGAGGAAAAGTATATTTATTGATATTTACATGTGTTCACCACATAAAAGCAAGTTATGGGGGCTTCCCTGGTGGCGCAGTGGTTGAGAGTCCGCCTGCCAACGCAGGGGACACGGGTTCATGCCCCGGTCCGGGAGGATCCCACATGCCGCGGAGCGGCTGGGCCCGTGAGCCATGGCCGCTGAGCCTGCGCGTCCGGAGCCTGTGCTCCACAACGGGAGAGGCCCACGTACCAAAAAAAAAAAAAAAAAAAAAAAAGCAAGTTATGAAATGATGTGTTGAGGCTAATCCTATTTTTATGAAAAAAATATTATGTATACATATATGGACATAAAGAAGTGTGGAAGGACATAAGAACCTTCATTTATTTAGTGCTTGTTGTAGGCAAGGTTTTGTTCTAAGGTTTTCATGGAATTTCTCATTTAATCCTCAAAATAACTCTGTGAGATAGGTACTATTATTATTAGCATCCCTTTTTTACAGATAAGAAGGGATCCTAAACAGCGAGTAAGTAGCCCAGTTGAGGTTTAAACCTGTGCAAGCTGACATCAGAGTTTATGCTTTTAACCACTATACTATAGTGGTAACCTTTCAGTGGTAGATGGTTCTATTTTCTTATGATTTTCTGTTTTCTATTTTTCTAGAACAAACACATTTTACTTAACAAAAAGCATATTCAGTTTTATTTTTTTTATTTTTATTTTTTGGCTGCGCTGTGTGGCATGCAGGATCTTAGTTCCCCGACCAGGGATTGAACCCGTGCCCCCTGCAGTGGAAGTGCAGATTTCTAATCACTGGACCGCCAGGGAATTCCTCAGTTTTAAAATTCATTTATTCAATAAATGTTTTTGAGTACCTACTATGTGCAAGGCACTATGCCAGAAATCCACAATTTTTATCAAATTATCTAAATACAAACATAAAACTGAGTTATAAGAGCATTTGAAATTCGTTTCTGTTTAGGGTGAAAAAGCTAGGTCATTTTCATCCTATTTCACACTAACCAGGAAGGCAATTTTGTACCATTCTGTCCTACAGTCAAACAAGAAAATAAATGTGGTTATAATCCTCTATTTTCTCATTCCTCTTCTACATTCTTTTCTTTTTTTTTTGCAGTACGCGGGCCTCTCACTGTTGTGGCCTCTCCCGTTGCGGAGCACAGGCTCCGGACGTGCAGGCTCAGCGGCCATGGCTCACGGACCCAGCCGCTCCGCGGCATGTGGGATTTTCCCGGACCGGGGCACGAACCCGTGTCCCCTGCATTGGCAGGCGGACTCTCAACCACTGTGCCACCAGGGAAGCCCTAGGCACTTTCATATACATTACTTCATTTAATCCCCACTGTAATACTTCAAAATATTTTACTATTATTTTACCCACATTTTATAAATGTAGAAACAGTTTCAGAGAGATTAAGGAACTTGCCCAAAGTTATACAGCTAGTGGGTATCAGAGACAGGATTTGAATCCAGCCCTTTCTGCCTCTAGACACTAAGCTTTTTACTATACTGGTCTGGATTTCAATATTACATAAATTAGGACATGACCCATATCAAATAATATTCTGTGTAGCACAACAGCCATATTTACAAAAGACTTGAAATTAAGTCAATATAACCTTTCAACCTAGCATTAAAGTAGGATCCCATTATATTTACACTGGAATGAGAAACACAGCTAAACTGAAAATAGTTCAAATAAAAGACACAATCTAAATAATGTAGAAATTAGAAAATCATTTACCTTTTTTTCTGGCCCTAGCGCAGGTGAATCTGTTTCCAAGCAAATCGAAGTTAAAGGCAACTGTTTAACAAGTTTCTGCTTCTTAGAGAAAAGAGAAAGCTAGTAAGTTTAAAACATGAGAAGTAAAGATTAAATAAGTAGCATTAAACCCACATGTCAATGCATACTACTCTGCAAGAATCTAAAATTCATACTTTAATATTCAATTAATAAATGTTCACTATGTTCTCATCATTCTACATTAATGGTTAGATTTAAGAAGAAATATTCTTTGCCAAAAATTATCCAAAGCCTCTAGGAACCCAAAGAGTAGTAACCAAGAACAAAAAATGAGGTAACATCCAACAAGAACCAAAACATCTGATATCATATGCCTACTGAAAGATCCAAGGAAGAGTGACTTCCCTGGTGGCATAGTGGTTAAGAATCCACTTGCCAATGCAGGGGACACGGGTTCGAGCCCTGGGCTGGGAAGATCCCACATGCCATGGAGCAACTAAGCCCATGAGCCACAACTACTGAGCCCACCTGCCACAACTACTGAAGCCCGCGTACCTAGAGCTCGTGCTCTGCAACAAGAGAAGCCACCCAATGAGAAGTCTATGCACCACAATGAAGAGTAGCCTCTGCTCCCCTCAACTAGAGAAAGCCCGCGCACAGCAACGAAGACCCAACACCCAAAGATAAATAAATTAAATAAATAAATAAATAAGAAATTTCTCCACAAATGATAAAAGTAGGAAAAATAAAAGTAATCATGGACTATCAATTAACATGACCTAATTGACATTTCTAGAACTTTCCACCTGAAACCGTATATAAGGCCCAGTGTCCCTGTATTTTGAAGTAAATGCTTTTGCTTCAAGTCTCCCAGGCCTCCCCTGGGCCTCAAAAGGCTGGTTCAAGAATTAGTGATTAGGAAATGTGAAGATGTAGGAGCAATGAATAGCTGTTGGGTCGGAAAACTGGTAACAACTTAGACTATGAATTCGCCACATAGCAGAGTCACCAAATTCCCAGTTCCCTGAAAGTTATAGATAGAGGCCTGACACACACTCCTAAGCTGTTCTTACAGGAAGCAGACCCCAACCAGATGGAAACTGCTGACCTCAAGCATGTAGACCCCAGACCAGCTGAAACCAGAAGATTGATGATGCTCAAAACTTCACCTTGACGCCAATCAATTCGAGAACTGAGCACAAGCTGCTCACATACCCTGCAGCCTCCTCCCTCACACTGCCTTTAATATCCTTTTTCTGAAAGCTATCAGAAGTTCAGGTCTTTTGAGTATGAGCTGCCCAATTTTTTGTTAGTGGAAGTTTATTTTTTTTGTGAGTGGAAGTTTATTTTGATGATATCCAATTTATCTATTTTTTCTTTGGTTGCTTGTGCCTTTGGTGTCATAGCTAAGAAACCACTGCCTGATCCAAGGTCACAATGATTTAGATCTGTTTTCTTCTAAGAGTTTTATAATTTTAGCTCTTATACTTAGGACTCTGATCCACTTTTGAGTTACTCTTTATATGAGGTAGGGACCTAAGATTAATTTTTGCAATGAAACCAGAATAGTATCACAAGTATATAATAAAAGTTCATATTTCAGAGTATATTTCACAAAGTATAAAATGAGGTTTAATGAAAGAATTTACCTGTCCACTTCTTATGATAGAAGGAGGAATTGAGAAGAAGTACCCAGCTTTTACTCCTTCCATGGCTACAGATGGCCGACCATCAAATGCATGCAGCAACACTTTGTCAGCACCTCTCAAAAATTAAAGATAAATCACAGTTCCATTTTATTTCCTTAATGAGAGGTTTTACCACTAATCAAACTGAACAACACAGATTTTAAGTAAATGTCGGTCACTATAAGGTTCTATGATTTCTAAAGAGTAGATAAACATATAGTGTTCAACCAGTAGAATAAAAATATAGCAAATTCTTAATCTTCAGAATAAAATTAATAAATATAATTTAAGCAATTATTTAAACTTCCTATACCATCAAACCTTCTCCAAATCTTCAGAATAAAATTAATAAATATAATTTAAGCAATTATTTAAACTTCCTATACCATCAAACCTTCTCCAAAAGTTTCTGAACTGTCAAATTATTGTTCCTAATAGGTTTTTGAGCAAATTGTCCTTAAGAAGGATGCTAGTGAAAGAAGAAATGAGGAAATAAATGACTCACAAATTCAACACTCAGAGTTAGTTTCACAAAAACCATCTCCAGTTCTTAAAGGATGGCTGCTCACCCTGCACAAAAATCACATTCTCGGTGAATCCAGGGGGACTCAGTACTCATCACTGAGAAATACAGTGCTTTCTAGTTGTAGGCAATTATGTTTACTTCACTATTTGATACTGTTGGTAGGTGTGACATTTAGTGAGTTACTACTGTGAATTATGAAATCAAATTAGTGGGTCACGACTGGCCAGTGTGTGCTTATATATTTGTGTGCATAAACACACGCACACACACATATCTATACACACATACATATAGATGTACTGCTGCTTGAACTTTTGTCAGTTTTCTGTATATGTATATACTGAGTTTCGAAATAAAGTCAGTGCCAAAAACAGTATGTGTGTGTATATATCGAGTTTCAAAATACAGTATATTTCTTACCGTGGACAGCACTTTAAAAATTTGAAAAGTAATCCTATAAGAAGTATTTTTTCTTTAGGAACAACTGGTGAAGATGACAGTGCATTTTATATAAGATGGCCACAATCTGTATAATACCATTTTCTAAAGCAGCAGCCATAAAACATGCAAAACAGTAACTCAATGTGATCACCCTTCTTTGCTTTGTTTTTTCCTCTCTCACATACGCTGACTAAAATGTTGGAGCTGCTAATTTTCAAATTAAGGCATTAAAATTACTTGATCCAATTTTTCATTTGCTTTATCCTGGCCTGATAAACATCATAATCACACTGAAAACCTTGTAAATAGTAGGCTGACTTGCAAAACCATCTTAGTTGATTTCCATCTCTACCTTTGACCCATTCCCTTCCCTTTAAGAAATCAAGTAAAGCATGGCTTGTTCTACTGGGAATATGGACTGGAATTGTCAAACTTAAACATTAGGCACATTTTTCTCAGGAACCTAAATACCTTGCTCATTTAAGAGGCTGATGGTGGGTCTTCCAGCTGAACGTGAGTGAACATTTCTGGTAAACAAAAAAAAAATTCCTTTTGAGTACTTAATATGAAATTATTATTTTTGTTATATTAAAGCAATTCAGAGAAAAAGAAAAGTAGAGCTCAATTTCAAGAGAATCATTACTTAATTTGCTCTGTAACTATTAATATAGAAAGATGATAATTAACCTACAAAGGCAAATTTAGTCTTTTGGCTAATTGGACCTGTCTGATTAGGACTTGTCTTTGCTCTTCCTTCTGTTCATCAGTGCCAGCAATTCTGGGGGAGAAATCTAGTCCAACCTATAATGGAAAAATAAAACAGAATTACATGTTTATGGTTTAATGAATCCCCGAAGACATATTATGGTACAGTACAGTCCAAGAGAAATATAATGGGAGCCACACACATAAGCCACATACACAACCTTACAGTTTCCAGTAGCTACATTAAAAACACTAACAAGAAACAGGTGAAATTAATTTTAATGATATATTTAATCCACTATATCTAAAACATTATCAATATTATCATATAGTCATATTATTATGTCAACACATAATCAATAAAAAAAAATTATTGAGTTATTTTACATTCCTTTTTTGAGGTATTGAGACTTTGAAATCCTCAGTGCATTTTATCCTGATAGCACATCTCAGTTTGGGCCAGTCACATTTCAAGTGCTCAACAGCTGCATGTGGTAACCACACTGGACAGTGAAGATTATAAATGACTGCTTCCCTTGATTCTATTCTGGCATGCATCGTGATAACCTAGATTCTGAATGTAAGTGCTATTCTTATTTTTTATCTTTAATTATAAGTGGAATTACCAAGTGATACGATGTTTCACAGCTGTAAATTATTTAATAAAAATGTTCTTTAATTATAAACTCTAACCTATTTAAAGTATGCTTGTATATACTATTTTAACTAACCAGAGAGATAACCCTATGTAAGCAAAAGGAAAAAAAGAGGAAAGTACATTGAAATGGTAATAGTTTTCTTTCATTAACATAAGCCCATGGGGAGACTTCTATTGTTTTATCCCTAAGCACTTTTGATTATTGAGGAAGTACTGACAAAGTATTATTCAGCTGAACAGGGTGAACATAATTATCCAAGTCTGTTATAATCACTAATACTGAATTAAGGACTATTTTCATCTATCACATGAAAGTCTGGATTAGAAATCACTTGATCAGCTAGTGGGTATTTACCTCTCCAATTGCCAACAATCGATCCTTATAATTCTCGATAATGGGCAAAGCTACATCCAAATCCTGGGATGAAAAAAAAGTAAATTTATTAAAATAGGAGAAGGGACTTTTATAGGTTTTGTATAAACACCCATTATATGCCAGGCACTATGCTATACTGGGTCCTTTACATAGTCAATACCTTTTAACCAGTTGAGGAACTAAGAATGTAATCCTTCTATAATGGTGAGTACTTCTGTCCGGAAATTTGAGTACAAACATCCCACATCCATTTATGTTACAAGAACATGACTTCCTTTTTTAAAAAGTATTTATTTATTATTTGGCTGTGCCGGGTCATAGTTGCGGCATACAGGATCTTCGCTGCTGTGTGCGGGATCTTCATTGGGGCATGCAGGATCTTTTAGTTGTGGCATGCGGAATCTTTAGTTGCGGCAGGGGAACTCTTAGTTGTGGCATGTGGGACCTAGTTCCTTGACCAGGGATTGAACCCGGGCCCCCTGTATTGGGAGCGCAGAGTCTTAGCCACTGGACCACTAGGGAAGTCCCAAGAACATAACTTCTTACGAAGATTCCCACTTAAACCCTTCCTTCTGTTCAGGAGGCATTTCCTGGCATTTAGGAGGAGTGAACTGGATTTCCTGGAATAGCTGAGCAAGAGAGAAGAAAGCCACCAAGTGGTCACCTTTGAGTTTTGGGGAGTGCACTGCTATGTTCTCCTCTTAGGGTACTGATGCCTTGTGAATTTTTAATAGTGATAATCCCATACATCCTTTGCACTATTTTCACTAATTTCTTTTGTCTTTATAGTCCTGTGTAGCCTATTTTTGTCCTAAAGGTTCAACAATATACATATTAAATACCACAAATATGTTGTTTGCCAACTATTGAAGTAACTGTGTACTGTTAGTTTCCATGATATTACTATTTCCACTTAAAGAGAATTCCCCCTGTGAGGGATCCCTTTAAGACAAGGGAAAGACAAATACGTGGAAAATTTGCTTCTAGATATTTTAAACAACTTTGAGGATTTTAGTCTCAGAATATGTAAATTCAAGGTACTTCTAGTGAGGATAATCAGAACAAGGGAAAATTAAGAAAAGGGAGGTAGGGCTTCCCTGGTGGCGCAGTGGTTGAGAGTCCGCCTGCCGATGCAGGGGACACGGGTTCGTGCCCCGGTCTGGGAGGATCCCACATGCCACGGAGCGGCTGGGCCCATGAGCCATGGCCGCTGAGCCTGCGCGTCCGGAGCCTGTGCTCCGCAGGGGGAAAGGCCACAACAGTGAGAGGCCCACGTATCCTAAGAAAAGGGAGGTAAACCATATGGTAGAGGAAGAAGAGGAGATTTTATAATTATACCTCAAGAGAGAGAAAAGAAGATGAGGAAGGGTAAATCAAGGCCTCAGACATTCCAGTAGACTCAATGAAGAAGAATTAATATTGTCATGTGGAGCTAAGAGTATATAACCCTAAATACCAGAGAAGATGTCTGGCAATAGCTGAGTAGGTCAAAGTGTCAGGCAAAGATTTTCCATATCAAACATCCAAACTACTGTGTGTCTGTGGGACCTCAAAGGGACTGGAGAAGTTGGAGAGATTACTCAGGAAATGTTTGACACTTAGAAAGTCTTCAGTCAGAAAGAAATTACACATTTGGATGAAGACGAGATACAGGGAAAATATGCTTCTTGGAATATGTATTATCTATAAAAAGAAGCAAAATACATTTACAATGAGACTGTTCCCATTCCTCATGAAATATTTTGGAAGTTTCTGGCAAGTCAGGTATAGTAAATAGAAATTAATATAATTCATATCACAGATTCAATATGTATAAATGTATGTGTGGTCTTTATCATTTTAATAGATGTAAAAATATTGATAAGGACATTCATAGGTCTAAAACTGACTTCAGTTCTATTCCCACTTCCTCCATGAAGTCTCAAGTTCTTTAACAGCTAATGGTTCTACTGTAGGGTTTTAAAATATCCTATACCTCTATACCCTATGACTGGGCATACTACAACTAAATAATTATTCATGATTTACAAATGAGGAAATTGAGACTTGGCAAAGTTAAGTGCCACAGATCACAGAAGCCAGTAGGCCAAGTCTCTCTGACTTCAAAGCCCATGCTGTTTCCACTATGCTGTTGAGAGAAGAAAGGAGAGAGAAGGAAAGGATGGAAGAAAGAAGGGCAAGGGGAGGGAGGAGAGCTTTATTCTGAATGATTTAAAATAATTAGAATTGATTTTTTTATTAAAGAAAATGTTTAGTCTTCAGAACCTTTAGAACAGGGGTCAGGCGTGTAACCGAAATGAGTGAAGTGGGTTAAGTAGGGACAGGAGCCAAATGGACAGCATGTGCCCTGCCTGGAGGGGGCAGTAGCTTGTAGACAGTGAATTGTGATTCCCCAGGGTATCCCAGGGGCTTAAATTCTGCCTGGTAATAATATTTATTGAATATGCTGAAAGATTTGTGTGATGCTAGGCAATTTTCATTTTATAAACCAAGGTAATTTAATGAATACTTACATATTGTACATACCTACCTTTGTACCACATGGTAGGAGCTTGTAATCTAACCACAATGGGAAAACTAAACTATTGTGGGGACTACAAGCACGTTAGGAACAAAACTGCTTAACTCTGGTCTTTTCCAGTGGGCTATCTTGAGATTTGCTGAGTTCCTGTCTGTTTTGAGAATCTAGACTTACCTGTATATTGTTGGTATTTTATTTAGTTTTGTAAGTTAAATAGTCCCATCAGTTCTACATTCATGCCAAAAACATGCCAAATCCACTCACTTCTCTTCATCTCCACTGCTACCACTCTGGTCCAATCCACCATCGTTTCTCACATGGACTATTGCCAACAGTCTTTTAACTATTCTCCCTTCTTCCTTTTTTGCCCTCTTCAAAATTGATTCTTCACACCATTGCCAAGGGTATCTTTTCAAAACAGAAATCACATCTTGTCACTCCTTACTTTAAATCCCCCACTGATGTAAACTACAATCCAACAAGGCCCTGTATGAGGTGAGTGGGGATCCCTGCCCAATCCCTCTGACCTCACTATTCCTTCCTCTTCCATCTAGTCACATCAGTCGTCTTTCTATTTCTTGACCACATCAAACTTGTAACTACCTTAGGACCTTTGTGCTTCATTGTTTCCTTTGCCTTCAACACTCTCACCCCTCTCTTTGCATGGCCAACTGCATTCAGGTTGCAGTTCAAACATCACCTCCTCAGAGAGGCCTTCCCTGACTACACAATCTAAAAACCAGCATCCACAATCCCCATCACATAATCTTGTTTCATTGCCTTTAAAGCACTTAGTTCACGTATCTAATTGTTGACTGTCTTCCCCAATCCAGAATCTGGCTTCTGTGAGAGGGATTTTACTCTATAGTGCTTAGAACAGTGTTTGAAATATAGTACATGCTCACTAAACACTTGTTGACTGACTACTGAAATGAAGGACTATTAGTATAAATCTCTACATAAGTGAAAGAAATACTGTCCTGCTATCATCCCCAACATCTTGGGAATTGCAACTCTCTGGCAATTTAGCTAATTTTATCATATCAACAACTCAGGAAATCTACAGGATAAGTATTTATTTTTACCTGAAGTGAATTAGAAGTAATTTTGTTTCAAAATAAGTAAAACTACCTCGGGTACCCCAATGTAGGAATACAGATTTATTATTATAAAAAATGATAGTCTTCATATCTTAATTTATTCATAGATAACAAAAAGTCTTTGCTTCTTCAACATGGGGCTTTCAATCTCATTATGTAATAAAGCACTCAGGACACTGTGCATCTCCCTGATGCTGAGTCAGGAGAAAAGTCTGAAACAGAAGACATGTTGACTACTGTGAGTCAGTGAGATCTTGTGGGTAGGAATTTTTTTAGAGCGGGTATAAAAGTAATGCAGTTTAACAGATCAAGAGCACTCCTACAGGGATAGTTCAATGTTCAAAGAAGACACCATGTACTTGAACTCATCTGTTCCCTTGCAGTACCGCATCTATGAATTTGTATCTTTCTTTTTCTGGATATCTTATCACTTTTATTGCCAAAGCAATATGATAACATGATAAAAAATATGAAAACAAGGTGCTTATAACTCTACCAGACCATCACAACGAGTATAATTTCTGTACTTTTCTCTCTAGTCTTCTCCTTATAGAATATATTTTTACATGGATGTCACAATGAATAAGCCATTTGGTATCCTGCTTGTCTCCCTACACTATACTGTAAACATTTTCCATGTTGCTACATAAACCTTATAGTCCACACTTTCTATAGTTGTATTTAACATTGTATAAGTTAACTGGTTTTTTATCTCCTAACCTCTAGGCTCTTTCCACTTTTTCTCTATTTCAAGTAACTGCTGTAACAAACATCTTTGTGAAAGAAGATGGAATTTATTTCTTTTGGATTATTGCCTTATAATATTAATTTGAAAGAGGAGGAGCACTGAGTCAAAAGATGTTATGATTTTTTTATGGTTCTTGTTTTATAAGACTGTTTGTTACCTTTAACGTGACACTTCTTTGGTCTTTTGGTGAAACTCCCTGAACTGGGTGAACACCCAAGCATGGCAGAACAAATCCATTATACCTAAAAATGTAGAACGAATTAAGAAAGCAGAATATTAGACTAGGAGACAAAGTTACTCTGAGGAACAAGTAGGAAAGAATTTTTTTAGGGCTATGTTAATGTGATTGTTTTTCTTCTCGTTCTCTTTAAAAATTGATGATCTTTGATATTATAAATATGAAATCATAACTGCATCCTTATTAACAACTCTTTCTAAATCTTAATGAGAAGTAACACCTTTCTGAAAGCTGCATAATCTTTTCAAATTCTCCTGAATGTTCAGCAACCACCACAAGAGCCATAACATTGGCCTGCAACAAAAATGAAGAGAATAGTTAGAGTCTCAAACAATATACATCCAATATAATTAAATAAAAATTTAAAGTTTTCTGTGCTTTTAGTTATCCTTGCTCACTCACACTCCATCAGTATAATCATAATAGCTATCACTGAGTAGTTACTATGCTTCAGGTATTATGTTCGGTGAATATAAATATTACCCCCCATTTAATCTACATACTCCTATGACATAGGCATTGCTGTAATCCACTGTATGGATCAAGAGACAGAGTTTTGGATGGAGTCAAATAACTTGCCCAACATCACTAGCCCTGTGTAACTCCAAACCCCATACTCCTAATTAAGCTGCCACAGTGAAAGATGGCTGTATGTAAAAATGGCAACCATTTCTGACTATCAATTTTGGGGAAGATCACAAAATGCTAGCTTCATAAACACTTCCAAAGATTAATAATTTTTTTCCCACACAAATCAAACTGTTTCAGAAAACTTTTATAATTTCTCCAAGATCTCCAGAATAATGTTAATTCAAGAACTGAAAGATGGACCAATTTGTTCCATATTGCTGGTAAGCATGGTGGCTGTGGGAATGTGTTTTGGATTCAGACTATCTTGTCTACATCACTCACTAGTGGTGTGTCTTCGGACAAGTTAATCTCTAGGCCTTAGTTTCCTCATCTATAAAATGGTAATGGTTGGCTATAAAATAGTAGCTTCCTCAGAAGCTTGCTGTGAAACATTAAATGAGATAATGTACAGGATGGGCTTAGCTCAGTGTCTGGCACACAGTAAACAATAAATGCTGTTTATTATTAACTTATTGTTATTGAAGTAACAACAACATCGTATAACTAAATTTCAAGCTGTTTTAGATCAAAATTAGGAGGAAAATAAAAACAACCGAAAAAAGGGCAATTATAGGTATTGGCTTACTTTCTTGGCTTTCTCCAACACATCATCCAGATCCTAAAATAAACATAAGTAATCACAATCATTTTAGATGGATAAGTAAGTGTCCTTTGGCTGTGTATATCAATGTAATTGAGGCACCATAAAGAATGACAATGATGGCAAGGAACAAGGTGGTGGAATGTGAAGAGCCTATGCTGACCCTACCTCCCATCTACTCTCTCAGTAAAATGTGGCTTCTGTTCCCACTCTACTAAAACAGAAACTGTTATTGTCAAATATAAAGGACACTTCTCTGTCCTCCTACTCTACCCCTCAGCAGCATTAGAAACTCCTCACTTGTCCACTCCTTCCTTTTTGAGATATTTTCCACTCTTGGCTTCTGCAAATACTCCTCTCTAGCTGGCTGCTACTTTTCAGTCTCCTTGACTGGCTCTCTCTTCTCTGATTTCAGAACCCTATGCTTCTCTCTCTGACTCACCTTAAGTACTCTTATTACTATGCTCATTATGCTAATGAGTCCCCAGTTTTTATCTCCAGCCTATAACTCTCTCCTGAACCCAAGATTCACATTTTATTTTATTTATTTATTTATTTTAGTGGTACGCGGGCCTCTCACTGTTGTGGCCTCTCCCGTCGCGGAGCACAGGCTCTGGACGTGCAGGCTCAGCGGCCATGGCTCATGGGCCCAGCCGCTCCGCGGCATGTGGGATCTTCCCGGACCAGGGCACGAACCTGCGTCCGCTGCATCGGCAGGCGGACTCTCAACCACTGCGCCACCAGAGTAGCCCCAAGATTCACATTTTTAAATGACCATATGACATCTCCACTTGGATGGATATTAGGTTTCAACATGTGCGGAACATAACCATTTCTCAACAAACCTATTCTTTCTGCCTGCCCTCTCCAGCCTGTTTTCCCTCATCTCAGCACCACCACCTCTCTACAGCATCCTCAAGTTCTCCCTTTCCCTCTCTTTCCTCAATTCCTCTCAGCATGTACTACAGATTCTATCTCTAAAATATACCTTGAATCCATCTGCTTCTCTCAAACTCAACCACTATCTTTAGTCTAAATACTACAAAAGCTTCTAAGCTGGTCTTCTAGCTTCCATTCTTGTTCTCTGTCCATTAACCACACATCAGCAAAATGGTTTTTAAATGGATTATCAGATCTTGTCTCTCTCCTTAAAAAGCAAAGCCCTTTACTAGATCCCCATTGTGCTTCTAATGAAATGCGAACTCCTGACTCACTAAACCTCGGCAAACCTCTTCGGTCTTGTTTTACGCGTCTTTTTAGCTCATCAGGCTCCACCCAGCCTTCCGGTAGCTCGAACGTCCAAATTCTGTCTTGCCTGGAGGACTGCAACCCGCTTGCTTTCCTCACCACCATGCACTCACCTATTTGTCTTTCCAGCACCAATTTAAGCTTCACCTCTTGAGAGGTTTTTCCCCTAAAATAGACCCCGCTCTTCTTTTTTATTAGCCTCTAGTTTCCAATGTAGCGGATAAAACACTTTGAAATTACGTGTGTGTGTGTGCGCGCGGTAGTTTTTGTTTGCTTCGCTCCCCTGTAGAACTGGAGCACGCGGCGTGCGGGAGTGGGCCCGAGTTTCGCGGACGGCGTCCTGGGGAAAGTGGATTCTCTGCCCGGAGCTGAGAGGCTGGTAGGATAGCCGGGCCAAGGCGGGGTAGGGGGAAGGACTCCAGTAGCCAGTAACAGCAAATAAAAGCCAAGTGGAGATAGAGGATACGGATATTCGGAATGAGAAAGAAAAATCAGTGTGAGTGAGATTAAATAAGTCGTAAGGAGCAAGTCGCACAGGACCACAGACGGGGGCCCGGGAGGATTTGGGGCTCCGCCCTAAGGGAGGAGAACAAGGATAGCCTGAAGGGAAAGAATGGGGGCCTCCCTGCTCCCACGGGCCCGACCTCGCCCTCACATACGCGGTCAAAGTCCGGGGCGGAGAGGTGGCAGTGACAGTCCACCAGCCCTACGCCCACCGCCCCCATCGCCGCAGCCACTGATTCCCTCGACTTGCCCGCGGAGCCTCAGGCGGAACGCTGCTGCTGCAGGCCGAGTTTCCGGCCGGACGTATGCTCTTTCCTCCAGGGGAACCCGCTCTTCCGCTCCCAGAGTTCCCGCCCACAATTCAAGTTGGGAAAATGGAGGGGGCTCTTGCGTCGGTGGCCCGTTCTGCTCCGCGGGACGTGGAGAGAGTGGCCGGGACAGACGATGGGGCCCCGGTTCTTGCCACTTCCCGAAAAGACTTCCGGGTGCGTTGCACCTCGAAGCGGGCCGTGACGGAAATGCTAGAATTGTGCGGCCGCTTCGTGCAAAAGCTGGGGGACGCGCTGCCAGAGGAGATTCGGGAGCCCGTGCTGCGAGATGCGCAGTGGGTACGGGCCCAGTCTTGTTTTATCACCCCCTCTCTCCACACCCCAGGTCTCAGTGGTCAGAAAGAGCGCACGCCAGGCTTCGGCAGAGTTAACGGTGCCCCACGCTTGGTTAGAAGCAGCTCGGGACACGGGAGGGAACGAAGTAGATGCTAGAGGCAGCTGGGTATTGTTAATTACTTAGACCAGTGCTGTCCGACAGAAAAATACAAGGCGAGCCATGTATGTAACTTGAAATTAAAAGTAAGAAAAAATAGGTGAAATTAATTTTAATCGTTTTAGCTTATAATAATTAAAAAATGAACGAGATAGTTAAATGAACGAGATAGTTTACATTCTTTTGTTCATACTAAGCTTTTCAAATCTGTCTTAAACTTACAGCTCATCTCCTTTCTTACTAGCCACATTTTAAGGCCTCAGCAGCCATAAAGTGGCTAGTTGCTCCCCTATTGGGCAATGCAGACAGAGACTATGAGAAATTCTCCAGGAGAGGGTAATCCTGGAAGTCAGTCAGTCAGTCACCAGGCTAGCTTTTGGTCTTTCCTTTTGTTTGTTTTAGAACATCTTGTAAAGAGAGCGAGAACTTTTTCCCTACAAGTCTAAAGTCTTGCTTTTATAAACTTCAGTAAGATCACACACGCTGGCCCTTATAATACATTTCCCCTTCCTTTCTTAAATATTTTGCAAAGCCCTGAAGAAGATAGCTTTTTGGGGAAAGACATAACAAATTGGGGGATTTGTGCCTGTCAAAAGGAAGCACACAATCTATTTATATTCAGGAAGAAAAGTTAAAATGCTTATAATGCAGTACAGTTTTGAGTGTGAATGACCACAGTGCAACCAAAATAAAGGGTAAATGGATGAAGAATGAAGGAACACTCCCTGGGTTGTGATTCTGTATTCCAGTGTTGTGTACACTGGCTCTTACATCATTCTCTCCTCGCAAGCAAGGGAAGAATAGAGACATACCTGAGGACATTTTTAGTAGTTTCTTGGGAGAAGACTGTTTTGTTGTGTAATGATCTTAGAGTTTACCCCTTTCTAGGAAGTGCTAAGCTGCTTAGAACATTTAATTATCTTACAAAAAAAAGGAACTTGGCTTAACCTATTATACCTTATTTAATGGATGAGAAAGTGGATTAGAAGATAAAAGGTGTGAAGACTTAAACTACCAAGGGAATTAACTTGTGTTTTACTTTAATTAAGAGAACAGATAAAAGGCAGAGGCTTTAATTATGTTGACATCTCTTTATCTAAAACCACATAATATATAGTATTATCACAGTCTTTTTTTGTGATAGTTATTTTTAAATTTATTTTATTGAAGTATAGTTGATTTACAATGTGTTAATTTCTACTGTACAGCAGTGGTTCAGTTATATATGCATTCTTTTTTTAAAAAAATTTTATTTATTTATTTTTGACTGTGTTGGGTCTTTGTTGCTGTGTGCGGGTTTTCTCTAGTTGTGGCGAGCGGGGGCTGCTCTTCGTTGCAGTGTGCAGGCTTTTTGTTGCGGTGGCTTCTCTTGTTGCAGAGCACAGGCTCTAGGTGAGCAGGCTTCAGTAGTTGCGGCACGCGGACTCTAGAGTGCAGGCTCAGTAGTTGTGGCGCGGGGGCTTAGTTGCTCCGAGGCATGTGGGATCTTCCTGAACCAGGGCTTGAACCCTTGTCCCCTGCATTGGCAGGTGGATTCTTAACCACTGCGCCACCAGGGAAGTCCCTGCTACTTTTTTTAATATTCTCTATCACAAATCTGAAATTGTTATTTTGCCAAAATGTTTGAATTCAGTATTTAAAGTTACTTTCAGTGACTTGACTATTGTGACTTTATTGCAGACTTTTGAATCAGCTGTGCAAGAGAATGTCAGCATTAATGGGCAAGCATGGCAGGAAGCTTCAGACAATTACTTTATGGGTATGTGATTTCGCTTTGTCCCTCTGTCATTCATTTCTGAGTTATTTTTGTGGCTAGTTTTATTTATTAATTTAATTTAATTTTATTTTATTTTTGGTCGTGCTGCGAGGCTTGCAGGGTCTTAGTTCCCCAACCAGGGATCAAACCTGTGCGGAGTCCTAACCACTGGACCCCCAGGGAATTCCCTCTAGTTTTATTTTGAGTGCTAATTCTTAATCCCCATTTTCAGTGTCACTTCTTTTAAAATTCCTTTAGTGGAAGAGTTCCTTTGCTGGAAAAAAGAGAAAAGTAATCTAGAAGACTATTGAGGTCATAAGCTGAGGCAAACACGGTAGTGGTTACTGTGATCCTTTATATTGATATATATACTATCTGGCATTCCCAACAAGACTTTCATCTGGTTAAACTTCAAAAGTACCCTTGTCAATAGCTTATTGGAAAATACTGTAGAACTATCCCCAGATGAAGAAACAGGTCCAGAGAATCCCTATGCTTAATACTTTATAAATCAAGTTGTATTTTTACAAGTGATCCTTTGAGTAGATAGTGAAGTACTCTTAGAAATGTGAAGTTAAACTATAAAAGTACCATGTAAAGGATGAGGTCAGTATTTGTAGAAACCTCCTTGATAAAACAGAATATTTTCCTGGTGTAGAGCAGACTAGATTGTACCCTAACTAATGATGTTGACATATCTAAAGAAAAAGTTTTAATAGAAAGAAAATGGTTAGTGTAGGAAGGAAAAAATGTAGTAGAAAAAGAGTGATCAGTGTGGGAAGAGAGGCAGAACTCTCCAGCAATGTCCAGGAGAAGGGCTGCCCCGATAAGAGGACTGGAGTGTCTTGTTGGTCCCCATAGTAATAGTATGGAGATTTGACCAGCATAGATTGATATCAGTGCTAGCTGTTCAGCTTAACCACTTATACCCTTGAGCTTATTCCAAGCCCATCAGGATACCCTTGAGCTTATTCCAAGCCCATCAAGTCATTCTCTGTGGCTATAATTTTTCTCCTCAACATGAAGATAATTCTTTGCCCAGAAGACTTCACTGTTTAATCCTCGGCATTATTATAGTTGTCTCTTCAAAGTCACCAAAGTTCACTTTCCGGTTTATATATTAAAATGGAAAAAATAACATCAGATTTTCCAAATATTATCAGAGTGATTGACAGTTAGTGGGGGAGGGGCAGTGTATCATAATCACCTCGGAGTATTTTCAAACTACACAGCTTCTACTGTGTGTTCAACTGACTCTTGTTCTTTGAAGTTCACTTTGGAATCGCTTTATTGATTGGTCCAGACTGGCTTCAGCAGTATGATTCATCAGTTTATAGATTACCATGTATTTTCTGACAGGTTGGCAGCCTGGGTAGATGGCTCTGAAGTGTGGATATTCTCTATCCCTTTCCCCCCTTATAACTCTGAGGGGAAATAGTTGAGAATACTACATTTTTACCTTCTTTCATGGGCACTTGATAAATGCCAGACACTGCCAAATTCCAGGAAATAGATGAAAAGATACGGTTCTTACCATTTAGGAACTCATCATTAAGGGAAGGAAATAGACAAAGAATCACTATTACTCTTCAGGAAGTAGGAGAAGATGTAGCAGAGTAGGTTGTTGTTAAAGGAAATGCATTTAATAAGTAAGCGTGTGCTAGACAGAAAGGAGGTAAGAAGGACATTTGAAGCAAGGAGAAAAGCATATGCAAAGGCACAAAGGAGTGATATGTTTGCAAAATGTCAGCAGTGAATTGGGAATACTAATGACAGATGTGGCCAGAAAGATAAGTTGGGACCAGATCACAAGAAACCCTGTAGGATATGCTGAGGAATCTGCACTTTATCCTGCAGGTAATAGGAAGCTGGTGAAGGTTTTTAAAGTAAAATTACAGTAGTCCCTTCTTATCTGAGGGGGATGGGTTCCAGGATGCCCAGTGGATGCCTGAAATCTCAGATACTACCAAACCCTATATCTACTATTTTTTTAAAAAATTTTATTGAAGTATAGTTGATTTACAATGTTGTGTTAATTCTTTCTGTACAGCAAAGTGACTCAGTTATACATATATGTATATTCTTTTTCATATTCTTTTCCATTATGGTTTGTCACAGGATATTGAATATAGTTCCCAGTGCTATACAGTACGACCTTGTTGTTTATCCATCCTATATATATCTATGATAGAGTTTAATTTAGAAATCAGGCACAGCAAGAGATTAACAGCTATAACTAATTATAAGATAGAACAATTATAATAATACGCTATAATGCAAGTTATGTGAATATGATCTCTCTCCCTCATTCTCAGAATATCTTATTGTACAAATTTAATGCCTTTTCCATCTTAACTAAGGACGTATCATGCAATATGGCTGTAACTTTTGCAGTTTGAGGTACGACAACAAAGCTAGTACAGATTTCTTTTTCCTTCTTCACAATTTCATGGATAGAAGATTTATTCTTACTGTCAATCTTAGCAACTTCAGCATAAAATTTTTTTCCTTTATTAAGTTGTGAACTTTCACCTTTTCATTTAACGGAAGCACAGCTTCTCTTTGCCATATTTGAATTGCCAGCATCACTACTCTTGTGCTTTGGGCCCATTATTAAGTATCAATAAAATAAGGGTTACTTGAAAACAAGCACCACGATACTGCAGCAATGGCTACCAAGTCACTAATGGGCAGGATACACTGGACAAAGGGATGATTCATGTCCTGGGTGGGACAGAGCAGGATGTTGCGAAATTTCATCATGCCACTCAGAATGGCGCACAATTTAAAACTTATAAATTTTCCATGTAATATTTTCAGACCATGGTTGACCATGGGTAACTGAAACTGCAGAAAATGAAACCACAGATAAGGGTGCACTACTATAACAAGAAAAGGCTTGTGTTTTAGAAAGCTAACTGCTGGCTGTGTGGGGGACAGATTGGAGAAGGGAGAAATTCCAGGGAGAACCTCTAAGACCTTAGGACGTTATTGCAGTAATATACCAAAAGATGGTGAAGACTTACCCTAAGAAAGGAGAGAAGAGGACGGGTTCAAGAGATGTTAGCAGGTAGAATTAATAGGATCTGTGTCTGATCTGATACATAGAATCAATAAGCAAGCTTCACAAGGGCAGAGGTTTTTGTCTGTTTTGTTCATTGAGATCATTGTGCAAATGAGTGAATGAATAAAGAATGAATGAATGTGCAAATGAAACCAACTTCCTCCCTGCCCCTCTACCCTGAAAGGAATTGAATTCAGAAGGCTGGACCTGACACATTTAAGAATTAAAAGATAAGTTCCTTGAGAGCAGGGATTATATATTTTTTTCTCATCACTGTGTTTTCAATACTTGGCTTGGCACACAGTACATATTTGTTAGATTAATGACAAATTCTTCCCTGCTCAAATTTATATATTTCAGTTTTGTAGCTTTATCATTAGGTGGCGCTAAGAAACCATTTTCTTCTCTACATGGAAGATTTAGCTGGGAGACTTGTTTTTTTAAACTGATTGTGAAATAGTTACAATATTCCTTTCAGGCTAGTGATTGAACTTTTTAAATAAATTAAAATCTAGGGAAGACTGCTCATTTAAGTGAGTATTCAAAGTAAGAAATGACTATATTTTATAATACTCTCAGAAGAAGTAATTTAATTGGACTTGGTGAATATTATTTTCACGAATGCAAGGCCATACATGATATATACCTCATTAATCTTTATGATATATATGTTTATGCTGATGTATGTCAGCAGTGTCTCAAAATGTTCTCAAAATATGTAACATGTTTCAGACTTCTCCCTGATGAAGCTCTACTCAATAAAATAAATAGATCTATTTCTATGATAGACTTTGACATAGCAGAACACAAATGACGTAAGACCAGTTAAGCTGAGGACCTAGCTCTTTAGTATTTTTAGCTACTTAATATTTGCTACTTTTTAAAGTGATTTTCAAAATAAAGTTGATGTATCCCCTGCATTCATTTCATCTGGGGTGCTGAATTTCTGGGCCCCATTCCAGAGAACTCTACTAGGAATCAAAATTTCTGCACTTCTCCTTACCAAAGAGTATGTACTGTGTGATTTCATTTATATAAAATTCTAGGAAATGAAAACTAGAATATAGTGACAAAAATTTGATCGGTGATTGCCTGGGGATAGAGAGCAGTTTGGGAGGAGCAGGAGGGATAGATTACAAGGGAGCATTAGGAAACTTAGGGGTGATGATTGTGTTCATTATCTTGACTGTAGTGGTGGTTTCAAGGGTATACACATATGTCAAAACTTATCAAATCGTATACTTTAAATATGTGCAGCTCACTGTATGACAGATATACCTCAATAAAGCTGTTTTTTAAAAAGTAAAAAAAAATGTCTGCACTTCTGACAAGTTCCCCAGGTGATTATTCATTCTTTCAGAGTTTGAGAATCAGTACATTTGACTCTTGAACAGCTCAGGTTTGAACTGCAAGAGTCCACTCATACAGGGATTTTTTTCACCAAATACAGTACGACACCATTTGTAGTTGGTTGAATCCACAGATGTGGAAACTCTAAAGTTTCCACAGAGGGCAAACTATAAAGTTACGATTGGATTTTTGACGGCAAGGATGGTTGGTGTCCCTAACCTCCACGTTGTGCAAGGGTCAACTGTACTTAAAAACATAGGAAAGCAACTGACAAGATAGCTTTAACCAAATCAAAGAAACTCTAAAGTCACCATATCTTTTATGTTTTCCTACCATTTATCCAGTTGTACCTGTTTCAAATCTAGCTGCTCCACTCACTGCTATTGTCACTGCTTTGGTTCACCACATAACAAAGTCAAAACTTATTAGCATCCCTGATGTTAAATGTTCTTTACAGTGTGGCTCTTCTATATATTATCATCCTTTTTTCCTTATACTTTAACCTGCAGCCATTTAGATCTTTTTCTGTTTCCTAAAGACTCTTTGATCTTGCAGATACTGTTTTCTCTGCCTCAAATGCATCTCCCTATTATTTTTTTCCCTACCTTTTTTTATGCAGTGGATTTACACTTATATTTCAAGTTCCAAATCAAATGTTATTTTCTCTTTAAAGTCTTAAATTCCCAAGGCAGAGTTAGTGTTCCACTGTTCTTTGTCCAGATAGCATTTTGTTCATACCTCTACTGTATTTATTCAGTTGTTTTGCAGTTGTATGTCTGTTTCTTCCAGTGAACTGTGAGCTCTTAGAGAACAGGGATTATGTTCTGTTCATCTTTGTATTTCTCTGATTTAGGCTTGGCTTCCCATAGGGGCTCAGTAAGTAATCGACTGTTCAATGAATAAATGAATCAGTTACCAAAGTGGAGCATCCATTAACTTGCCATATTTGTTTTCCTTAAATTTTGTGTTTTCTAAATTTAGTTTATTATGTTACATTTTCATATAGAATATTAAAAAATGTGTTTTAAGGAATTTTTTCATATTATTTTTCCCTCGAAATAGATTCTGATATCAAAGTCCTTGAAGACCAGTTTGATGAAATCATAGTCGATATAGCCACAAAACGTAAGCAGTATCCCAGAAAGATCCTTGAATGTGTCATCAAAATCATAAAAGCAAAACAAGAAATTCTGGTAAGATGATTTACCTTTAAAGTAGTAAATTTTATGTAATGTCTATTTTACTACAGTAAAAAAATTAAAGTATGAGATCCAAGTGGAGGTAAGTGACATTTTGTTTTCTTTGTCTTTCCTGCCTCAGTTGCTACTGTTTGTCTCCTTCAAAGTCACACTAGGTTTTGAATACAGCTGATGATAAAATAAAATAGAATTTGAAGATAGAAGACTGACAGTGACTTAATTCTGAGACCAGGAGGGAAAAAGAAATGTATTTTTTAAGCCTTTTCCTTCTATCTGTCATTTGTGTTTGGCACATTATTTGTATATGTTTATGTATTTTGGAAGACCCTTTAGTTAAATCGATGATGAAGATTGACTACCTGTTTTTTAACAACAAAATTTGCTTTATGAATTGTGTATAATTTGTTTTGTTCCAAAAATCATGATGAGGTGGAAGTAGGTTTGGTGGGAATGGCATTGCCTGTGGAGTGAGACATACATGTTGCTTTCGATTGTGCTTTACTTTTTGTCATTAGTTTTTGAAATTAGCATACTTTCACATATAAATTTTCTAGTTGCTTTCCTTTCAGGAATTGTTTTAGAGAGTGAAGACAGGTACTTTCTCTAAAACATTTTAGTTATCATTCTGTGAGAAAAAAATAATTATAAGCAAAATTTTTCATTTTTTTCTTCCATAGAAGTCAGTCCTCCAAGAAATACCCCACTCCCTTTGCCTCATCCACTTTTAAAGTTTCCTCGGGAAAAACATTCAAAATGTATTTATTTTCCAGCATCTCCCTCTCTATTACTACCCTTCCTCCCTCACCCAAACCTAGTAATCAGTATTGCATAAAAGAAAGGAAGTTGGCCGGCCTAGGTGGGGTACTGCTGTGGAAGTTTAAAATTGATGCAAAATGGATGGGGTAAGGATACTAAAGACAGCTTTTTTAAAAAACAAACAAACAACAACAACAGTAACAAAAACTTTTTGGCTTCTGCTACTTTGGGCAAGAGAAAGGAGAGACATTCTTCTCTTTCTTTTTGCCTGAATTTTGGATCCCGTTCTTATAGTTCTGCTATTGCAGTCCCAGTGTATCACAGGATACGTAGGTAGGCATTAGTGTGCTGATATGGTAGTGGCCTGGCCACATTTTTTTTTTTTTTTTCTGGCCACTTTTTAAAACAGTTTCTGTGGGAATATGAGTTCTGAGTTCTAAACACTTCTTAAAATGAACTTTTCAAAAACAGTCCATTCATAATTTGAAAACTACCTTGTACTTTATAAACACAAGATTCCATCTCTGTGCCTCTAATTTGCTTGATTGCTTTTCTTATGCTTTTTGTTTTTCCTGGGTTTTTTTTTTGGCTGCACTTTAGTTCCTTGACCAGGGATTGAACCCTGACCCTCAGCAACAAAAGCGTGGAGTCCTAACCACTGGACCACCAGGGAATTCCCTCTTATGCTTTTTTATGGTGCTATATCTTAGTGTATGCAGTAGGTGGCAATACTATAAAAGGTATAATTCAGTCTTAGTTTGATCTTTTCGTTTCTCCTCCCTTTCCTACAGATTTTCAGGATCTAATTTTGGGGTTTTTTGTTTGTTTTTGTTTTTTTAGCAAAAGAATGGTACTACTGACTAATAATATATTTGCTTATATAAACTGAAGAAAATGTTTGTATGAGGCACTAAGTTGTTAAATTAAATCTATTTTAATTTATTTTATGTTTAGAAGCAATACCACCCTGTTGTACATTCACTGGACCTAAAACATGACCCTGATCCAGGTGAGTCAGTGTTTATGGTAAAAGTTAAGCATGAGCTTGTAATTTTCAGGAGTTCCTGATACTCTTTTAAAGGTTTCAGCATCAAGGGTATCTTCCCTTTGATGCTCTAACTCACTACCAGTCATCAGTGTTTAACTCTTTTTTTCACTTAGGATTATAAGAACTTGGTCTAAACCTTCCAACTCAGAATCTCTAGGGCTAGGACCCAGGAATCTGGACTTTTATTAAGCACTCTCCTGACCTAGACTATTATAACACCTTGTCAATCTCTAACTTCTGTTATAATACCCTCCCATCTCTAATGCTATTAAACCATCCATTCTTTGCATTACAGCCAAAGTTATACTATTAAAGCACTCACGGTGTCTCTCCGTAGTGTGATAACCATCACTGGTTTCTCATTATTTACAGAATAAAATCCAACAAAAATGTAATATTGAACTTAAGAAGAGATACATACACTTGTTATGCCTTTGAACTCAATTCTGTTTCCACTTAGGTGCATCCTCTAAATCACAAAGAAATAAAATTTATACCAATTTTGTAAATCCAGCAATAGAACTGACTTTGCTAAGAATGTGGATCATATGTATTTTTAAATGACTGTATTCTCACATTTAAAAATTTCTAGCAGTTTTCTTGAGACCTTTTGAAATTTGCCTTTGGTTTTCAAAAGTACCATTTCTGAAATATCAGTAAAACAGTTAAGACCTTCATTTATTTGTATGGGATTTCTATACATATGGCTTTGAGTACATCACCCTTGTTGAATTCTGATTTACTTTCTAACATGTCCCCTTGCCCTTCGTAAGTGTCCCAAGCCAATGGGATAAACTGAGAGGGGGAAGTAAAGATACTCTGAAATTGGTTAAAATCACAGCACTCACTGTATTTGATAATAAAAATTGACCTAGGACCTAACACTTAATTGTCATGGTTCACTAAAAAGGATTAGTTGCCAAAATGCAGTGGTTGACATATACTTGTTTTGGTTTTGAACAACAGAAAAATAATAATTGAAAAATGTGTTGTCACAATATACTCAAGTATTACTTTTTAACTATAGTTAATTCTCCAAAGAAACTTGGTTAACCTTTTTATCTTAGGAGGGAAAACAGGTTTATTTAAATGATCCTTTGACAGTCTACGTGATTTTCTTCCTACCATTCCAGTTATGTAGTATTAGTGGAAAAATCTTCTTTGTCATGTGATTCTGACTTAACAGTTAAGCAAATAATTAGAATCTATCTTTTGGATAAATTTTGAGATTTTTGTCATTATACATTTTCATAATGTTTATAAGCTTAGAATAGCAGCAGCTCTTTAAGCACAGCAAAATTAACTTACTGTTTTATTAGCTGGATGTCCTTGGGCAAGTCACTTGACTTCAAGCCTCAGTTCCCAGGGGGAACTCTGGGGGATATGGAGATAAAAAAGATTCTCCCCGTAAAGAGCTTATGTCTGGGTAGAAATAAGAGATAAACATAAAACAGGATTCTTTCATGCTCTCCAACTGATTCCTTTCCTGGTTTTCTCCATCCGAGTAAACAGTACCTTCTCCTACGTACTGCTTTAGTGAGAAGTCAACTTTGATTCTTTCCTCTCCTGAACTCCTCATCTACAATCCATCAATAAGTCCTACAAATTATTCCTTTGAAATATAATCTCACATTCATCCACTTCTCTTCACCTCTCTATTATCACCTCTAATCTAGGTCACCATCACTCTAGCCAGGATTTGTAGACGTGCTTTCCTAAAGATCTTCTGTTTCACTCTTATTCTCTTCCAATCCATTGCATGCACCTCAAGCAGAGTTGATTTTTTAAAAAATTCTTTGAAAATTTCAAACATATAGAAAACATGGAGTATAACATAATGAACATCTTTGTATTTACCACTTATTTTTAAGGGCTATTCAAATTTGCCAAACTTGGGTCAGACCTTCTTAGGAATTAAAAGATATGGATACAGTTGAAACTTTCTTTGTACCCTTCACCATCCCATTCCACTCCCTCTTACTTCAGAAGTAACCACCATCCTCAAGGTTAGTGGACCGTTCCTATCCATGTTTTTATGCTTTTATTGATACTTCATCAATGTATCCATAAACAATGTATGGCATTTGTTTTAAAATTTTACATATATTGTATCATACCAGTCATATCATTCTGCAACTTATTTTCCCCCTCAATATTTTATACACACATATCTCTCTATTCATTTAGTTTCTAAATAATATTCCTGAGTATGAATACACCTCTGTAAATCCATTCCTCTACTGAGGGACACTTAGTTTCTTTTTTTTTTTTTGGCTGTTATAAACAATATTACAATGAATATTTTTATACCTGTGTCCTTGTAAAGTGTAAATATGTCACATATTTTGTGGGGTAGATTTCTGAAAGCAAAATTTCTAGGTCCACAGGGCTTGTCTCTGTTCAGCTTTATTACATATGAGCTTTACTACCCCTCCAAAAGAGTCGTATCAGTTTACCGTCCCACCAGCAGTGTTTGAAAGTTCTTGCTTCTCTACATTTTGCCAACAATTATTACTGTCAGGCTTTCTGTATTTTTTTTTTTCTGCCAATTTGATGGACGTGCGATAGTATTTAAAGTGAGGTTGAGCATCCTTGAATTCCCTATTTATATTCTTTGCCCGTTTTTTGGTTGGGTTATTTGAATTTTCCTTATTCATTTCTAAGAGTCATATACACAGGCACATGAATGTACAGGCACATGAATGTACATGCACACACACATTATGGATATTTAGGTTATGAGCACTGTAAATATTTGCTCTAAATTTTTGGCTTGTCTTATAACTTTATAATGACATTTTATATATGTTTACATAAGTTTTAATGTAGTCAGATTTACCAGAGTTTTTCCATTATAAATGCTCTTTCAGTGCCTTTAAGTGTCTATCTAAATGACATAAAGATCCTTTGTTATTTTATTTATAGACTTCTGATTATCATATTTAGGTCTTGAATACAACTGAATTTTTAAAAAAATTTTATAAGGAAGGGATCTAATTTCTACTGTACTGGTACCCAGTTGTCTTAGCATCATTTATTGAATAGTCCATCTCTTTTCCACTGCTTTGTAATGTCACTCTCTAATATACTAAGTTTCCATGTATTTGGGGGTCTGTTTCCGGGCTTTGTCTCTCTTTTTCTTTTTTTTTTTTTTCTGGGCCCGCGTCTTGTGGGATCTTAGTTCCCTGACCAGGGATTGAACCCTGGCCCTTGCCAGTGAAAATGTGGAGTCTTAGCCACTGGACCACCAGGGAATTCCTCTGGATTCTCTTTTAACGTTATTCATTGACTTGGCTGTCTCAGCACCATTACCACACTTTTTAAGTTTCTGTAGTTTAAAAAGAAGTCTTGATATCTTGCAATTTCTTCCAAATTTTGTTGCCTGTTTTTGGCCCTTTACTCTTCCATAGGAATTGTTAGGATCAACTTGTAAAATTGCTTGAAAAATCTTATTGGGATTTGATTGGGATTGCATTTAATTTATAGATAAATTTGGAGAGAAGTGCCACGTTTACAATATATGTCTTCCCATTTGTGAACATATTATATCTCATTTTGGGTTTTTCAAAATGTCCTCCAATAGTGTTTTATAAACACATGTAATAAAGATGTTTATAAGAATGCTGCCTGCTTGCTATGTTGAAAACAGTGTTATTTAAGGGACTGGATCTGATAAGATATTCTGTAATGCATGTAGAGAAGTGTTTAAAGACATGTAATAAAGATGGTTTTAAGGAAAAAACAGTATTTTATAAATTTCTCCACATAGGTTTTACGCATCTTTTATTTGTTCCTAGATACCTTTTTGTAGCTATGGTAAATAGTAATATTTTGGGATTGCACATTGTAATTGAATATTCCTGGTGTTTAGGAATACCGTCGATTTTTATTTGCTGAACTCTTGTTAGTTCTAATGGATTAGCTAATTTCAACTAGATTTTTAAAAATGTAGATAATCATCATTTGCAAGTAATGCTAGGTTTTATCTTTTTCCTAACTTTATACATGTTCTATTTTTGTCTTATTATTACATTGATTAGAGCCTCCATTATAAATATTTAGGGGGTGCGGGAAGGATAAATCAGGAGTTTGGGATTAGCAGATACAAACTACTACATATAAAACAGATAAACAACAAGGTCCTAATGTATAGCACAGGGAACTATATTCAACGTCCTATAATAAACCATAATGGAAAAGAATATGAAAAAGAATATATATATATATATATATATATATATATATGTATAACTGCATCAGCTTGCAGTACCCCAGAAACTAACACAGCATTATAAATCAACTATACTTCAACAAAAAAATTTTTAAGGAAAAAAAACCAAAAACTGAAAAAAAAACAACCTCCAGTGTAATGTTGAATACTAGTAATGATAGTGGCCATGATATATATATATATTTTAAATTTATTTTATTTATTTATTTTTGGCTGCGTTTGGTCTTCGTTGCTGCGCGGGCTTTCTCTAATTGTGGCGAGCAGGGGCTACTCTTGGTTACGGTGCGCGGGCTTCTCATTGCGGTGGCTTCTCTTGTTGTGGAGCCCGGGCTCTAGGTGAGCAGGCTTCAGTAGTTGCAGCATACAGGCACAGTGGTTGTGGCTCGCAGGCTCTAGAGTGCAGGCTCAGTAGTTGTGGTGCACGGGCTTAGTTTCTCCATGGCATGTGGGATCTTCCCAGACCAGGGCTCGAACCCATGTCCCCTGCATTGGCAGGCGGATTCTTAACCACTCCGCCACCAGGGAAGCCCAGTCGCCATGATATTTTAAAATTATGAATAAATGTTTAATTTTATTGAACACTTCTTTTGCATCAACTGAGATCATATACTTGTTTGACCAACTTTATTGAGGTATAGTTTACATATAATAAAATACATCAATTTTATGCATACAGTTTGAGTTTTGACAAATGTATACAACTATGTAACTGTGACCACAATTCAGATATAGAATTTTTCATCACTCATGAAGTTCCCTTGTGCCCCTAGATCGTATGCTTTTTTGTCTCTAACTGTTAATATGGTGAGTTAACAGTGACAGATTTTTCTGATGGTTATCTTTGCATTCATAGAGAAAACCCCACACTCATTAGTATATTTTTTCTTTTATACACTTGAATTAAATTTACTTATACTCTATACCTGTATTTTATTTAGTATATTAACCTATAGTATATTTGCATCTGTAGTCACACAGAAAATAAACATGTGTTTTAAAACATACTGAACAGGCAGGAATAGAGACATAGACTTAGAGAATGGATGTGTGGACATGGTGGGGAGGGGTGGGGAGGGGCGGGGAGGGTGGGACGGGTTGGGAGATTGGGAGTGACATGTATACACTACCATGTGTAAAAAAGATGGCTGGCCTGAGCATGCTGTAAAGCACAGGAAACTCAGCTCGGTGCTCTGTGACAACCTAGATGGGCAGGATGGAGGGTGGGGTGGGTGGGAGGTTCAAGAGGGGGCATATAGATATGCATATGGCTGATACACTTCATTGTACAGTGGAAGCTGGCACAACATTGTGGAGCAATTATACTCTAATAAGGAAAAAAATAATAGTAAAGCAGGTGAACTTCAATGAAAAAAACAAACCATACTGTCCCTTTCCAGTTTTGTCATCAAGGTTATGCTGCCCTCACAAAACAGTTTCTAAATGTTGGAGGTTTTTTGTTCCTTGAAGAGTTAAGGTTCATGTATAAAACTGTGTGAGCCTGGGGTATGTATGGGGGTAAGTTTGACTTAACTGATTTAGTATACTTAATGGTTATTGATTTCTTCAGGTTTTTAATTTTTTCTTGAATCAAATTTGGTAATATTTGTTTGGAAAATAGTCTGTTTCATCCATGTGTTCAATATGTTGGTATGAAACTGTTTGTAGTAGTTGCTTGTAATTAAAAGAATTTGTTCCACATATGCTTATTTCTTAATGTTGTTTGTTTTTGCTTTCTCTTTTTTCTTGATATCTTGCTCTAGATTTCTTTGTTTTTATTGGTCTTTGCAGAGAGTCAGCTTTTAGTTTTGCTGAGTTTCTCTATTGTTTTTTTACTTTTCTGGTTCCTTGAGTTCTGATCTTATCTTTAGTGTGGTCTTCCTGCTTTCTTGAGTTTTCTGTTATTTTTAGCTTCTTGAGTTAAACACTTAAGTTTACTTCAGTCTTATTTTTTAATAAATATGTTTAAGGATACATTTAGATTTATCTCTAAGTCCTGCTTTAGCCATATCCTCGAGACATGACATGTAGAACTTTCACAATTCAGCTCTGAATATTTTTTTGTTTCCAAATATAGGAGTTTTACTATTTTCCCTCTTTTTTGCCATCTATCATGTTGATAGATTTTTCTTTATTCTCTTATTTTCCTTTTTTCTGGTTTGGAAGCTATATGCTATGCTTCTTTTCCTTTAGTGTTACCTGTAAAATTTTAGCATACTATAATTTTAAAATTATCTAACACAGTCGGGAGTTATACAGTATTTCAAGTCCCCTCCTGGGCAAGAAAAGGACTTTATTACACATTACCCACTGAATAAGCATACCCCTCCCCCAATTTTCCTTCTTGTTTGTGTCTAGAACTTTAGTTCTTCTCTTGTTAAAAAACACTTCAATAGTTGCTACTTTTTTGCACTCAGTGATTAATTAAATTTATAGTAAAATGTTCCAAACTCTCTGTCATGGCTTCCTTCTAGGTTTACTACTCTGTTGATGGGTTCCTTAGGTACTTTGAGTAAAAGTCTGTGGGCGGTAGACTCTTAGTTTTTATTTCATGCTCTTGAATTTTGTTTTATTTACTTTCATGTACCATATGGAATATATTACATCATTATCTTTGACACTTATTTTTTTCTAGTGGCTTTATTGAGGTACAATTCATATACTATCCCGTTCACCCATTTAAAGTGTGCAACTCGATATTCACAGGGTTTTATGCAGCCATCACTATAATTAATTTTTAAACATTTTCATCACTTCAAAAAGAAACCCTACATTCTCCCCCTAATCTCTCATCCCTCTCCCTTGGCCCTAGGCAACCATTAATCTGCTTTCTATCTATATAGATTTGACTATTCTAGACATTTCTTATAAATTAAATCATGTAATATGTCATCCTTTAAGAATGCCTTCTTTGAATTAGCATGTTTTCAAGGTCCATGTTGTAGCATGTATCAGTATTTCATTTCTTTTTTTTGCCAAATATTCTATTTTATGGACATATCACATTTTATTTATCCATTTATCAATGTATAGCTATTCTTGAGTTGTTTCTACTTTTGGTTGTTATGAATAATTCTGCTATGAACATTTGTGTACAAGTTATTGTGTGGACATATGTTTACAGTTCTCTTGAGTATATATAGCTAGGAATGGGATTGCTGGATCATATGGGAACTCTATGTTTAGAGGAACTGTTGAACTGTTTTCCAAAGTGGCTGCCCCATTTCACATTTCCACCAGCAGTGTTCGAGGGTTCCAGTTCCTCCACATCCTCATCAGCTCTTGTTATTTTCTGTCTTTTTTTTTCTGTCTTTTTTTTTAATTGGAGTAAAATTGTTATGTTAGTTTCTGCTGTACAGTGAAGTGAATCAGCTATATGTCTACCTATATCCCCACCCTCTTGGACCTCCCTCCCCCCTTCCCCCCCCGCCCCCGGCCCTCCGCCATCTAGGTAATCACAGAACACAGAGCTGAGCTCCTGGTGCTATACAGCAGGTAGTGTATTTACACATGGTAGTGTATTTATGTCAAACCTAATCTCCCAATTCGTCCCACCCTCTCCTTCCCCCGCTGTGTCCCCATGTCTGTTCTCTACGTCTGTGTCTCTATTCCTGCCCTACAAATAGGTTCATCTGTACCATTTTTCTAGATTCCACATATATGCATTAATACGTGATACTTGTTTTTTTCTTTCTGGCTTATTCCACTCTGTATGACAGATTGTAGGTCCATCCACATCTCTGCAAATGACCCAATTTTGTTCCTTTTTATGGCTGAGCAATATTCCATTGTACATATGTACCACATCTTCCTTATCCATTCATCTGTTGTTGGACATTTAGGTTGTTTCCGTGTCCTGTCTATTGTAAATAGTGCTGCAATGAACATTGGGGTACATGTGTCCTTTTTTTTTTAAATTTTTTTTTTGGCTAAGTTGGGTCTTCATTGCTGCATGCAGGCTTCCTCTAGTTGCAGTGAGCAGGGGCTACTCTTCGTTGCGGTGTGTGGACTTATCATTGCAGTAGCCTCTTGTTATGGAGCATGGGCTCTAGGCACACAGTCTTCAGTAGTTGTGGATCAGGGACTCTAGAGTGCAGGCTCAGTATTTATGGTGCATGGGCTTAGTTGTTCCGTGTCTTGGACCAGGGCTCAAACCTGTGTCCCCTGCATTGACAGGTAGATTCTTAACCCTGCGCCACCAGGGAAGCCCTATGTGTCCTTTTGAATTATGGTTTTCTCGGTATATGCTTAGTAGTGGGATTGCTGGGTCATATGGTAGTTCTATTTTTAGTTTTTTAAGGAGCCTCCATACTGTTCTCCATAGTGGCTGTATCAATTTACATTCCCACCAGCAGTGCAAAAGGGTTCCCTTTTCTCCACACCCTCTCCAGCATTTATTGTAGATTTTTTGATGATGGTCATTACAGCCGGTGTGAGGTGATACCTCATTGTAGTTTTGTTTTGTTTTGTTTTGTGTGATACGCAGGCCTCTCACTGCTGTGGCCTCTCCCGTTGCGGAGCACAGGCTCTGGACGCGCAGGCTCAGCGGCCATGGCTCACGGTCCCAGACGCTCTGCGGCACGTGGGATCTTCCTGGACCGGGGCACGAACCCATGTCCCCTGCATCGGCAGGCAGACTCTCAACCACTGCGCCACCAGGGAAGCCCTAATTGCCATTTTTTTATAGATAATCTATTTTTTTCTCTCCTGATTTTTCAGAATTCTTTTTGTATTCTTAATGTTCTGCACTTTTACCATAATGTGGCTAGATGTTTATTTTTATTTACGTAGCATGGTGCTTGAGGTGCACTTTTTTTTTTAAACGTTGAAAGCAACTTTATTGCTTTTTCTTCATTATGTATAAATGCATTCACATTCCACAAGTGTTAAAAGCGTAAGAAACAAATTTAAATCACACAAAATCATGTACTCAAGAGATAATCACTATTAACATGTTTATAACCAGTGACCAAGTATTATAATATATTGCTTGAGGCTACACCTTCAATCTACCTGAAGGTCTTGCTTCCTTTACCTTGAAAATTGAATCCAACTACTTCCTACCAAATCCATCTGTACTGCTGTTGTCCTTGTTGTCCTTGTATTCTCCTAGTGGGACTGCTACAGTAGTCTCCTCACTGGTCTCCTTCCATTTCAGTTTGCCACACAGCGGATTCTTTTTAAAGCATAATCCGATTATGTCACCCCCTGCTTAAAAGTCTCTAGTGGCTCCCCATCATACTTCCCTTGGTCTCTCTGACCTGGTCCCTGAGTGCTCCTCTTATTCCATCTCTGACCCCGGTTTCTTACCACTCTCACCTTTGTTTACTGAGCTCCAGCTACACTAGCATTCTTTCTGTTTCACCAAGAATGTGCCAAACACACAGTGGCCCTGTGGCTTTCACACTTGCTGCTCCCCCATTCCTATCTGAAACTTCATTCAGCTGTCTGTTCAAAGTGTTACCTCATCAGAGAGGTCTTCCCTGACAATCTGTGTCAAATCCCCTACTGACCCACTTGGTCATACTCTATCACTTTAACCTGCTTTATTTCCCCCACTCCTTACTGACATTATGTAATTTCTGTTCATTTTATTGTCTTCATCCCTTCCCCCCGCCAAGGACTTTGTTTTGTCCACTTTTGTATCCCGTAGCTCTAAGATCATTATCTGACATAGCACACTCAGGAAATATTTATGAAATAAGTACATAATTATACATGTTCTTTTTAAATTAAAAAATAAGGATAGCATTTTATTTTTTGTTTTTGGCTTCCTTTCTCCTTTCCCATCTACTGCTCCTTCAGATGTCCAACATTAATCTGGTATGAATCCATTTATCCATTTTTCTCTTCTCATATAATCATACAGAAATACATATGTACTAGACATTTGGGGAGCATAATTTATTTTACAGAAAATTGATTTATGTATTCAGATTATCTACACCTGACTCTTCTAACCTAAGTATATGGGAGAATCCTCCAATTCAGCTGCCATAGATCTAACATTATTATTTTAAACTGTTTTATATTTTTATAATTAGTTTTTGTTTTGTTCTCTTAATAAGTGTAAGCTTAATATAAACTTTTAAATAATCAGTGGTGTATATATAGTAGAAAATGAAAGTCCACCATACTTGTCTTCCCAAGTCTATCTGATGCCACACACCTTCAAATAGATAACTACTGTAACTGTTTGATATGTCTAATTTTAGATCTTTATATCAGTGCATTTGTATGTGGGCAGATAGGCACAGGGAGTTTTGAGTTATTTATTTTTTATATATAAGTATTATACAATATATTATATTCCGTTACTTTTTTTCCACTCAACTATGTAACATATAGTTCAGCTCTGTGCTGCTTATTGGTAATTTCTTTATGTTTTTGTACATATACACACAATTTTATTTAAATAGATCATACACATATTTTTTTGGTTTGGGTGGGTTTTTTGTTTGTTTTGCTTGCTTCCTTTTTCTTCTCATCTTCCACTCAGATCTCTGTGTGTACTTTCAATCTGAGGACTCCCATCTTCTAGAAAATCTTTAACTTAATCATTCAACTTTGCTTTATCATTTTTTCTATTTTTGTAGTATTCTTGTTTTTATTTCATAGCGTATTTTTTTTCTGTAATGTCTGTTATAATTTCCTTTAGCTATTGGAGGATCCTAAACCTTTAAAAATCATTTTCAGATTGCTCTATTTTTATTCCATCTGCAGCAGGTTCCTCTCCTTGACATTGGTTATACTGGCTGTCTTTCATGGTTGTAATTTCTTCATGTATTTAAGAATTTTGCTTAGCAAGTGCTTCTTGACTAAGTTTTTCATGTGCTTATTTTCTTATTGCTGCTTTCCCCTCTTCCTGTCTAGTAGTTTTGTGGTTTCCTTCCGTCTGGCCCTTGAACAGTCCCAGGCTAGAACCATATCTTAAATTGACACTGTGGGGCCCCTGTTCCACTGCAATATTGGAGATAGTGGATCTAGTCACTAAGTCAGCAGGCAGCTTAATCTAGGCCTGGGCTTTGAGGTATTTTCTGCTTCCCATCAACTTCTAGTGTAGCTTTAAGTATGCTGCAGCTCCTTTCAGTGGTTAATGTCAGGTTTTTTTTTTCCAGCCTCCTTTTCAGTGTAGGAAAACTCCATTTCAGCCCTTGGTTTGATTATGAGATCGACTCTCCCCATTTCCTGCCCCTCTGGAGCACTTTGATCCCCTTTTATCTTGTGGGAAGCAAATTCCTGGTTACTTACTGCCTACCTACCATCTGCCTACCAGTGGATCTGCAACTTCAGCCTGACTTACAGCTTTTTCTCGTCTGCGTTTTTCTGGTTCAAAGAAATGTTTACTTTATATATGCTTTGGGATTTGTTTTTTTTAATTTTCTGTATTTATCCAATGGTGTTTTGGACAAAGGTGGGGAGTTTATGAACTTCCAAGACCAACTTGAATAAAAATCTAGGATACTCTTAAAAACACAAATCAACTTTAATTCCTTTGCTTAAAATCCTAAAATCTTCCAATTTTAAATATAATAGACTTCAAACTTCTCAGCATTCCTTTACATGACCTGGCTCCTCTAAATTCATTTCAGGCACTTTTTGCTGTAGCCCTAGACCCCATCTTTCAGTTCTTTGAAAGTACCTCACTTTCACATATGCTTCTTCCCAATGCTTCTTTTTTTTAAAATTGTTATTGAAATATAGTTGATTTACACTGTTGTGTTAGTTTCAGGCGTATAGCAAAGTGGTCTCTCTCTCTCTCTCTCTCTCTCTCTCTCTCTCTATATATATATATATCCCTTTTTAGGTTCTTTTCCATTGTAGGTTATTATAAGATAATGAATAGAGTTCCCTGTGCTATACAGTAGGTCCTTATTGGTTATGTATTTTATATATAGTAGTGTGTATATTTTAATCCCAAACTCCTGATTTATTCCTCCTATCCTTTCCCCTTTGGTAACCAGAAGTTCGTTTTCTATGTCTGTGAGTCTATTTCTGTTTTGTAAATAAATTCATTTGTATCATTTTTTTTAATTCCACATACAAGCAATATCATATGATATTTGTCTTTCTCTGTCTGACTTCACTTAGCATGATAATCTCTAGGTCTATCCATGTTGCTGCAAATGGCATTATTTCATTCTTTTTATGGTTGAGTAGTATTCCATTGTGTACATATACCACAGCTTCTTTATCCATTTATCTGTCAGTAGACACTTAGGTTGTTTTCATGTCTTGGCTATTATAAATAGTGCTGCTATGGACATTGGGATGCATGTGTCTTTTCAAATTATAGTTTTCTCCAAATAAATGCCCAGGAGTGGAATTGCTGGTAGCTCTATTTTTAGTTGTTTAAGAAATCTCTATACTGTTCTCCATAGTGGCTTCACCAATTTACATTCCCACCAGCAGTGTAGGAGGGTTCCCTTTTCTCCACACCCTCTCCAGCATTTATTATTTGTAGACTTTCTGATGATGGCCATTCTGACTGGTGTGAGGTGATACCTCATTATTGTTTTGATTTGCATTTCTTAAATAGTGATGTTGAGCATCTTTTCATGTGCCCGTTGGCCATCTGTATGCCATCTTTGGAGAAATGTCTGTTTAGGTATTCTGCTCATTTTTTTTTTAATCCGTTTATTTATTTTGGGCTGCATTGGGTCTTCGTTGCTGCTCGCTGCCTTTCTCTAGTTGCGGCAAGCGGGGGCTCCTCTTTGTTGCGGTGCGTGGGCTTCTCATCGCGGTGGCTTCTCTTGTTGCGGAGCACGGGCTCTAGGCATGCGGGCTTCAGTAGTTGTGGCTCACGGGCTCTAGAGCGCAGGCTTAGTAGTTGCGGCGCACGGGCTTAGTTGCTCCGCAGCATGTGGGCTCTTCCCGGACCAGGGCTCGAACCCGCGTCCCCTGCATTGGCAGGCGGATTCTTAACCACTGTCCCACCAGGGAAGTCCCTGGGCTCATTTTTCGATTGGGTGTTTTTTTGTTTGTTTTTGATATTGAGCCGTATGAGGTGTTTGTGTATTTTTGGAAATTAATCCCCTGTCGGTCACATAGTTTGCAAGTATTTCCTCCGGTTCCATAGGCTGTATTTTTGTTTTGTTGATGGTTTCCTTTGATGTGCAAAGCCTTTTAAGTTTAATTAGGTCCCATTTGTTTATTTTTGTTTTTATTTCCATTACTCTAGGAGACAAATCCAAAAAAAACATTGCTGTGATTTTTGTTAAAGGGTGTTCTGCCTATGTTTTCCTTTAGGAGTTTTATAGTATCCAGTCTTACATTTAGGTCTTTAATCCATTTTGAGTTTGCTTTTGTGTGTGGTGTTAGAGAATGTTCTAATTTCATTCTTTTACATGAAGCTGTCCAGTTTTCCCAGCACCACTTGTTGAAGAGACTGTCTTTTATCCATTGTACATTCTTGCCTCCTTTGTCATAGATTAATTAACCATAAGTGCGTAAGTTTATTTTCCCCAGGGCTTCTAAGGTTGACATCTTTTCAATTTTTCTTTCGCATTTAAAGGCTACCTCCTCAGAGGATCTTCCCTAACTACCCTAACTAAAATAGCCTCTCTCCAGTTCTCTATCATAACCCTTGTTTATTTCCTTAATATCATTTGTTACGATATGTATTTGTGTGTTTCTTTATGGTTTCTCACAAAACTGAAAGCTTCATGAGCTTTTTACTTTGTGTTTGCATGATATAGTATCATGCTCAGTAAATACTTACTGCCTGATTATTATTCACCCATCCATTCAGCATATTTATTGAATGTCTACTATATGCCAGAACTGTTCTCACTGTGGAGGATGTAATGGTGAACAACACAGACAGGGTCCTTGCTCTGTGGCGCTTATGTTCTAGTGGGAGAAGAAAAGTATCAACAAATAGTAAAATAAATAAGTAAAATCAGTGTTACGGTGGTGTGTTTAGGTGATGGGAAACACTTTTCTGAGGAAGCAGCAAGAAGGAATTTACCTTGTGACAATCAAGAGGAAGAACTTTTCAGTTAGAGAGAAGAGCTAGAACAAGGTTCCTAAGTTAAGAATGAGGTTGAGTATAGAGCAAGAGACCACTGAAGCTGTGGTGGAAGAAATAGAGGGAAAGAGCATTACAGGATAAGGTTAGAGACTTGGCTGAGACCAGGTAACACAAGCTAGGAGTTTGAAAGTATGTGGTAGCTTAAGACAGATGCAACTCTTCAGTATTGAAGGAGCTGGTGAGGTGCATGTGGGAGTGATTGCAGAGGATTACATACCTGCTACCTAGCAGGTGTGTTAAACAGATGTGTTTAAATTGTAGCAAAGTGTTACCTTCCAGAAAGTCATAAGTCACTGCTTAGTTTTTGGTTTCATTTTCAACAGGGATGGTACTTTTTAATTCATGGTTCTTATTCATGCCTTTGGTTACCCCTTTAGAAACTCGTACAAGCCAGACATCCTCTGTTATGCATGCTTGCTCATACATGCTCATAAAATACAGTGGAAATAGAAAGGAAGCATTCAGTTAATGCTTTTTTGCTGAATTTCTGAATTTGTGCAGGCTTTTGGAATTTCATGTTTCCTAGTTTAGTCAGTGCAATGACCTGAAAGCCAAACAAGGTTGATTACTCAATCTTTCATTTCCACTTTTTCATTTCCCTATGTTTTAGAAAGCAAGTGACTAGGGAAGGCAGTGTACTCAAGGGTGTATAACTTCCACATTTTTAAGAGCAAACTTTTTAATATCTTTGCAGCAATCTTTTAATTAACTATCTACTAATAGGATGAGTTTTCATTTGTCACTTATAATGTTTTGTGATCCTATTAGTAAAACTAATCATTGCTTCCATATCGTCATTTTTTAAAAGTTATTTGAAGTTTATCGATGAGACTCCCTTTTAATTATTTCCTGTCCTTCTCTAAACATGTAGTGATGACAAGGAGCTATTTTAAGTTTCTCTGTAGTAGACTTTATGATAGTTCCAGTTCTTTTGGTGACCCTACAAGCAGAGGACTTAGAGGCTGTTCCTCTTCTCTCCTAATAATGACTTGCTTAAGCCACTGCCAGAATACTTACAGGTAGTCACCCACTTACATTTCAGACATTCATATTTAATCTGAGCTTTGGAATTTGAATTGTATTTCCCCCCTGAAAAACAATTTACAAATGGTATTATAAATGAATTAGTTTCTAGGCTACCCTTTAAAGATCTACATAACCTACAGGGTAGCTGAATTATCAATACTGCACATTTATGATGAAAAACATTAGGAGAATCACATTTCAGATGCACGTTAGTTCTACTACATGATGTTTAAATAGGAGGGATTCCTAAACACCTTTGTTTGTGGTGAGAGGATGAACAGTGGTCCCATGAAGATGTTCCCATTGAGGCTATGGAGAGAGCCATTGGGAACGCTTCTGGAGGAAGCCCATCCCCATCTCCTGCATGGCAGGGACTAGCTGTCTGCATGTGAGACATTCTTAAGTCAAATGGGTGTATATCAGGAGTATCTGTATGCTCTTACTAGTTACAAAAAGTGAAAAATTCATTAAAAGGAATCGTAAGTGAGGGATTGAAAAGTTTATATATTTTGAAATTTCCAAAGCAGATGTTAATGTTGATAAATGCTTTTTTGATACCTTTACAGACATTTCATGTTTAGTGATATTTAATTGTGTGTTCCCCTCCCCCTTGTTTTTTTTTTTAATCTTTGTGTGTTTTGGGACTTCCCTGGCAGTCCAGTGGTTAAGACTCTGCGCTTCCAATGTGGGGGCAGTGGGTTCGATCCCTGGGTGGGAAATGAAGATCCCACATACCGCACGGTGTGGCCAAAGAAAAAAATCTTTGTGTGTTTGGTTTTATTCCTAAAATTATTGATGATCCTTAGTTTTCAAAGAAAGGAATTTAATTCACTTAACTAAAAAGAAAGAAAATGGTACTGTAATGTTAACATTTGAAACAAATTTAACTCTAGACTTATTCTACTTTTAATTCTTTACCAGGCATAATTTATTTTTATTTCAAGAGATTTTCATTATATTGGAGCTAATTTTTGATCATTCTTCTGAGTATAGTATAATTCCTGGCAAAGTGATATTTTGGAAAGTTATGTATAGAATACAGAAGAGCATGTGCTGTGGGTTCTAATTCTATTCAATGTTTATTCAGTTATTCATTCAGTTCAGATACATTTCTCAGCCCTGAACAGCTTCTTTTTCCCTATATATAAAAGGAGGCTGATGAAATCTGCTTGCCTCACAGAGTTGCTAAAGTTATTACATAAGATTGATTGGCAATGTATGACAGCCCATAATACCAGAAATGGGCTGTCGTAGGATCAAGTAGGGAAAGCTTTCATGCCATTGTGTTTCTTTTCCCTGAACTCTCCTCCTTTTCATAGCCAGGTTTCTCAAAAGAATAATCTACACACATCAGCTTTACTTGTAATCTCTCATTTTTGTCAGAAATAATCACTAGTATTTAGCATTGATATTGTTATGTTAAATGTTCTTCAAATGAGCCAGGTAATCATACTATGAGTATATTTTCTTTCCTGAACATCTTCCCATCCCCCTTCAGAATGCTTTATTTTTCTGTTTGCTTTGTTTGCTGTTGTGTCTTTCACTAATTCTTTCCCAAACACTTCAATAGAACTGTAAAATTCCTCTCAGTATAGTAAACACTTCCATCAAATGGTTATCCATCAAATCCATTTTAAAACCCTTTCCTTTTTTCTTGGAGGTATTCCTCTGGGAGTCTTTTGTCTTCCTAGTATAATCTGGACTGTTTGCTCTCTAGGCCTGCTGCAAAGCTTTCATCCTGTCTGTTCCTTTCCTCATCATCCTGGGAATTTCCTTTACTTCTTCTCTGTTTTGGATCATGTTTCCTGGTTCCTGTGTTTTCTTCTTTCTTGATTTATTCCCTTGTTTTGGTATAGCACATCCTCTACCACCCACCTCCTATTCCCACTCACCCCCAGCCATCCAAGTCCTCTTAGGCTAGGCAACTCTCTTACAACATCTATGTAGTTTTTACTCTCCTTTCAATTCCCCTGTTGGATTGACCTCACCTCCCTTTGTGCCTCCATAGAATACTTTATCATAGCCTTGGTCTGTCATACTTATTAAGCACCTACTCTACATGTCAGGCACTGTGTTCAGCACTAGACCGTCCAAGATTAAGAGAATGAGGTTCTTGTTCCCAGGGAAATTCTGAAAGGTGGAAAAAGAACACCATGGTTCTCACTGGAGGCAGTACTGCCCCCTAGCGGCCCTTTGAAAAAGTGGGGGGAAGTTTTCTGTTACCACAGTAATGGGAGGGTACAAGCTGGCATTTTGTAGTCAGGAGCCAGGAATACTAAATGTCTTATAAGTGCAGCACAACTTTAGAATGTTCCACCAAACATTCATGTGTGAAAATCTGTTCATAGTTATTCAAGCCTGGGACCTAAACTCCATTTTACGCACAAACCCAAACTACTTGGCGCTTTTTACGTTGTCTTTGCTTGTGCAACAGATGGAAAACAGCTACTGTCCATCATTGTGGGTTTATAGAAGAAACATTTTTTTAAGTAGCATATGTTTATAAAAAAAGTTAAGAATCCCTTGGATGATAGATTCATGCAATAGCAATGAAGAAGGAAATGATTGCCTTACTCTATACATAAAAGTAAGAACTTTCTAGAGTAAATGTTAAAAAAAGATTCTGTTCATTATTGTGTGTATGTTTGTATATACTGAGCTATAATATACAGTGCACAGCTTGATGAATTGGTAAACACACATACACATTAAGACATGCAACTGCCACCTGGATCTAGATAGAGTGTCTGCATAGTTGGGAAACATAGGATAAACTTATTTTTAAAAAGTATGTTACATTTTCAAATAATGTGCCCGTTATATTTTCATGTGTACAATAAATTCAGTCAAAGTGTCCAAAAAATCTGGAAACATCAGGAAACTATCCTATTTAATACATTTTAGCAGTTGGACCCATTGTTTTATTTTATTTTTTTAACATCTTTATGGAGTATAATTGCTTTACAATGGTGTGTTAGTTTCTGCTTTATAACAAAGTGAATCAGTTATACATATATCTCCATATCTCTTCCCTCTTGCGTCTCCCTCCCTCCCACCCTCCCTATCCCACCTCTCTAGGTGGTCACAAAGCACCGAGCTGATCTCCCTGTGCTTTGCGGCTGCTTCCCACTAGCTATCTATATTACATTTGGTAGTGTATATATGTCCATGCCACTCTCTCACTTTGTCCCAGCTTACCCTTCCCCCTCCTCGTATCCTCAAGTCCATTCTCTAGTAGGTCTACATCTTTATTCCCATTTGCCCCTAGGTTCTATATGACTTTTTTTTTTTTTTTTTTAGATTCCATATGTATGTGTTAGCATATGGTATTTATTTTTCTCTTTCTGTCTTACTTCACTCTATGACAGACTCTAGGTCCATCCACCTCACTACAAATAACTCAATTTCGTTTCTTTTTATGGCTGAGTAATATTCCATTGTATATATGTGCCACATCTTCTTTATCCATTCATCTGTTGATGGACACTTAGGTTGCTGACATGTCCTGGCTATTGTAAATAGAGCTGCAATGAACATTGTGGTACATGACTCTTTTTGAATTATGGTTTTCTCAGGGTATATGCCCAGTAGTGGGATTGCTGGGTTGTATGGTAGTTCTATTTTTAGTTTTTTAAGGAACCTCCAGACTGTTCTCCATAGTGGCTATATCAATTTAAATTCCCACCAGCAGTGCAGGGGGGTTCTGTTTTCTCCACACCGTCTCCAGCATTTATTGTTTGTAGATTTTTTGATGATGGCCATTCTGACCGGTGTGAGATAATATCTCATTGTAGTTTTGATTTGCATTTCTCTAATGATTAATGATGTTGAGGATTCTTTCACGTGTTTGTTGGCAATCTGTATATCTTCTTTGGAGAAATGTCTATTTAGGTCTTCTGCCCATTTTTGGATTGCGTTGTTTTTTTGATATTGAGCTGCATGAGCTGCTTGTAAATTTTGGAGATTAATCCTTTGTCAGTTGTTTCATTTGCAAGTATTTTTTCTCATTCTGAGGGTTGTCTTTTTGTCTTATTTATGGTTTCCTTTGCTGTGCAAAAGCTTTTAGGTTCCATTAGGTCCCATTTGTTTATTTTTGTTTTTATTTCCATTCCTCTAGGAGGTGGGTCAAAAAGGATCTTGCTGTGATTTATGTCATAGAGTGTTCTGCCTATGTTTTGCTCTAAGAGTTTGATAGTGTCTGGCCTTACATTTAGGTCTTTAATCCATTTTGAGTTTATTTTTGTGTATGGTGTTAGGGAGTGTTCTAATTTCATTCTTTTACATGTACACGTCCAGTTGTCCCAGCACCACTTATTGAAGAGGCTGTCTTTTCTCCACTCTATATTCTTGCCTCCTTTATAAAAGATAAGGTGACCATATGTGTGTGGGTTTATCTCTGGGCTTTCTATCCTGTTCCATTGATCTATATTTCTGTTTTTGTGCCAGTACCATACTGTCTTGATTACTGTAGTTTTGTAGTATAGTTCGAAGTCAGGTAGCTTGATTCCTCCAACTCTGTTTTTTTCCCTCAAGATTGCTTTGGCTATTTGGGGTCTTTTGTGTTTCCATACAAATTCTGAAATTTTTTGTTCTAGTTCTGTGAAAAATGCCAGTGGCAGTTTGATAGGGATTGCATTGAATCTGTAGATTGCTTTGGGTAGTATAGTCATTTTCACAATGTTGATTCTTCCAATCCAAGAACATGGTATATCTCTCCATCTATTTGTATCATGTTTAATTTCTTTCATCAGTGTCTTATAGTTTTCTGCATACAGGTCTTTTGTCTCATTAGGTAGGTTTATTCCTAGGTATTTTATTCTTTTTGTTGCAATGGTAAATGGGAGTGTTTCCTTAATTTCTCTTTCACATTTTTCATCATTAGTGTATAGGAATGCAAGAGATTTCTGTGCATTAATTTTGTGTCCTGCTACTTTACCAAATTCATTGATTAGCTCTAGTAATTTTCTGGTAGCATCTTTAGGATTTTCTATGTATAGTATCATGTCATCTGCAAACACTGACAGCTTTACTTCTTCTTTTCCAATTTGGATTCCTGTTGTTTCTTTTTCTTCTCTGATTGCTGTGGCTAAAACTTCCAAAACTATGTTGAATAATAGTGGTGAGAGTGGACAGCCTTGTCTTGTTTCTGATCTTAGAGGACATGGTTTCAGTTTTTCACCATTGGGAACTATGTTGGTGGTGGGTTTGTCATATATGGCCTTTATTATGTTGAGGCAAGTTCCCTCTATGCCTACTTTCTGGAGGGTTTTTATCATAAATGGGTGTTGAATTTTGTCAAAAGCTTTCTCTGCATCTTTTGAGGTGATCATATAGTTTTTATCTTTCAATTTGTTAATATGGTGTATCACATTGATTGATTTGCGTATATTGAAAAATCCTTGCATTCCTGGGTTAAACCCCACTTGATCATGGTGTATGATCCTTTTAATGTGCTGTTGGATTCTGTTTGCTAGTATTTTGTTGAGGAGTTTTGCATCTATGTTCATCAGTGATATTAGCCTGTAGTTTTCTTTCTTTGTGACATCTTTGTCTGGTTTTGGTATCAGGGTGATGGTGGCCTCGTAGAACGAGTTTGGGAGTGTTCCGCCCTCTGCTATCATCATCATATTTCTTCAAATATTCTTTCTATCTCTGTTAGTTTACATGTGCAGGAAAGGTAAATTGAACTAAAAAGAAACAACTCTTTGCAACCAGTTACATTTTATCAGTCTAATTATGAAATGTTTTAGATCCAGTTACAACTTTCATACTCCCTTTTTTCAAAAGATGATGAATTACTTAGAGCGTTGTGTGTAGAACAAAGCTAATGGGAAATATGTAATAGAAGATTTGAGAGTCCTTTTAATAGAACCAAATGTTACTGAATTAATAGAAGCACACGAAGTATAGGAATCTCATTTTTTATTATAAAAATGATTTTTAAATACTTCCTATTATTGCCACATTAAATATTAGAAACTATTTTTGTACAGTGATAAGAAATTATGTGAATATTAAATTTTTAATTCGAGTTTTAGATTGCTTTTCTTTACTCTTACTCTGAATCTATCCACAAAGGTCAACCACATATCTTCTCTGTAGTTTCTCATATTTCTGTTTTTGTCTTATCCATTCTCTATTGCCCACTGCCTTTCAACAGTGTGATCTCTGAATTCTTTTTGAGTGGATGTATATACTGAATGTAATTTGAATTATGGTGGAATTTCAAAGTAGGAGATATGTTTTCTGTTGGATTTAATCTTACACTTTCTCATGTTTTAATGTAGGGAATTATTATTTTTTTTTTTTTGCGGCACGTGGGTCCCTCACTGTTCTGGCACCTCCCGCTGCGGAGCACAGGCTTCAGACGCCCAGGCCCATTGGCTGTGTCTCACGGGCCCAGCCGCTCCACGGCACGCGGGATCCTCCCGGACTGGGGCACGAACCTGCGCCCCCTGCATCGGCAGGCGGACCCCCAACCACTGTGCCACCAGGGAAGCCCTCCATGTGTCTCTTTTAAACTGAAAGTTCCTTGAGGGGCAGAGACCATTTTTCCTTACTCTGAATACCTAACTACTGGTATTTGTCCATGGAAAGTACATAATAAATGTTAGAAGAATGGGCAGCTCCACACAGGTGTGCAAGTTTGATGAGGAGAGAATGTGGGCCTGGCTGGAAGCCAGATTGCTACAAGAGTACTGAAGGTTGGATCATTTATTTGCCATACCCAGGGGAAAATTTAATAATTGCCTGAGTGCTCTTGGGGGAATCTCCCCAAATCGTAAAAGAATTGAAATTAAATCAGCATACTATTTTAAGGCAAGGGTCCTGAGAATATAGGAGGCTGTGAACTTGGAGAGGAAAAAATTACAGTGTTATTCTTATTAACCTCAAACTGAAATTTAGCATTTCCTTCAATTTTGAATGCAGGTAATGGTGGTAGTATTAGCAGTACCTGTAAATTTTTTTTTTTTGCTACTGGAAGCCACAGATATTTTCAGTTTCCGTTGTTGCAGACACCTCGCAATATTGTTTATACTCATTATTTTCTTATTATGGTAATTAGACCTGCCGCTCGATCTTTTTGTTTAAATCATTATAAAGAAGCACCTGTATTACCTATTACAATTTTTAATTAATTATATTTTTAAATTATATTTTAAAACATTGTTCTGAAATTCTAGAGTAAGCAAAACTGACGTATAATGATAGAAATCAGATGAGTGGTTGCTTCTTGTATAGAAGATTGGGAAAGGGGCACAAGAAAACTTTCTGGAGTGATGGAAATGTCCCATGTCTTTGGTGTACATTTGTCAAAGGTGGTTGAATGCTAAACTTAAGTTCTGCATTTAACTGTATGTACATTATACCTCAATTTAAAAAATAAATACATTAAAAAATATTCTGAGAAGGGGTCCATAGGCTTCTCCAAATTGCCAAAGAAATCTCTGGGAACTAAAAAAGGTCAAGAACCCTTTTTCTGAGGCTATGATGTTGCCTTTGCCTTTGCCTTTCTCCTTTAAGGCCCCATTCTCTCAGTTCCTTTTTTTTTTTTAATTAATTTTTATTGGAGTATAGTTCCTTTACAATGTTGTGTTTTTACTGTACAGCAAAGTGAATCAGCTATACATATACATGTATTCCCTCTTTTTTGGATTTCCTTCCCATTTAGGTCACCACAGAGCATTGAGTAGAGTTCCCTGTGCTATACAGTAGGTTCTCATTAGTTATCTATTTTATACATAGTATCAATAGTGTATGTCAGTCCCAATCTCCCAGTTCATCCCACCCTGCCCCTTCCCCCTTGATAACCATGTTTGTTCTCTACATCTGTGTCTCTGTTTCTGCTTTGCAAATAAGATCATCTATACCAGATTGCACATATATGCGTTAATAAAAGATATTTGTTTTTCTCTTTCTGACTTACTTCACTCTGTATGACAGCCTCTAGGTCCATCCACTTCTCTACAAATGACCCAATTTCGTTCCTTTTTAAGGCTGAGTAACATTCCATTGTATATGTGTACTGCATCTTCTTTATCCATTCATCTTTCGATGGACATTTAGGTTGCTTCCGTGACCTGGCTATTATCAGTAGTGCTGCTATGAACATTGGGGTGCATGTGTCTTTTTGAATTATGGTTTTCTCAGGGTTTATGCCTAGGAGTGGGATTGCTGGGTCATATGGTAGTTCTATTTTTAGTTTTTTAAGGAACCTCCATACTGTTCTCCATAGTGGCTGTAATCAATTTACATTCCCACCAACAGTGCAAGAGGGTTCCCTTTTCTCCACACCCTCTCCGGCATCTCTCAGTTGCCTTTGCTATTCATTTTCTTTATTCTAAATGTGTTCTCACTTTTTTGAGCCAAGAAAAGTCAGAAAAGAAAAAGAGCAGCTATGAAAGAAATTCTTTGCTTGGCTTATTTGCCAATCTGTTGAAGTCAGTAAAACTGTGGCCTTCCTAACATAGTTATATACTTGCTTAGACTTTAAGAAATTTCTAGTGAGAACTACTCTTCTAAAAACTAATTTGTAGGGGCTTCCCTGGTGGCGCAGTGGTTGAGAGTCCGCCTGCCGATGCAGGGGACACGGGTTCGTGCCCTGGTCCGTGAAGATCCCACATGCCGCGGAGCGGCTGGGCCCGTGGGCCATGGCCGCTGGGCCTGCACGTCCGGAGCCTGTGCTCCGCAACGGGAGAGGCCACAACAGTGAGAGGCCCACGTACCACAAAAAAACAAACAAAAAAACCCAAAAAAAACTAATTTGTAGATGATTTCATAATGGAATGATTTTTCTTATCTCCAGTTTCACTTGGAGTTTTGTTAGGATTTTTATACAGAGGTATCATTAAATATGCAGTTCTGTTATGAAGTAGGCATGAACATTTGTAACACAGATTGGAAGAAAAGAAAATGTATTAGGAATCAGAAAAGCATTGAGTGGGGCTTCCCTGGTGACGCAGTGGTTAAGAATCTGCCTGCCAATGCAGGGGACATGGGTTCGAGCCCGAGTTCAGTAGTTGTGGCTCGTGGGCTCTAGAGCGCAGCCTCAGTAGTTGTAGCGCACGGGCTCAGTTGCTCCACGGCATGTGGGATCTTCCCAGACCAGGGTTCAAACCCGTGCCAGGCACATTCTTAACCACTGTGCCACCAGGCACATCCCTGTCTATCATTTTATACTTATAACCATAAGTTTTTCTCTGCTATTCTAATATTTTCACGGTCTTTTTATTTATCTGGATAAACTTAATAGGACACTTGTTTTAAATAGATTACAAAGTATTCTAAGAAAGATTGAGCCAAGGTGAATAATTCTAACAGACTGTCGTCCAGATAGCATCTGCATGTCTTTTATGACTTCGTATTAGATAAAAAGCCTAAAATACTGTTTGACGGTTTCTTTGCAGCCCCTCGTATGGAAAATTTGAAATGCAGAGGAGAAAAAATAGCTAAGGAGATCAGTGAAGCCATGAAGGTAAAAGCTACATACTAAATTATAAGTGAATAACATGTGTGGCTAAGTGTTTGCTTTTAGCATTCTTAGGTGTTTTAGTCTGTTGTAACAGGAATTCTCAGTAGTCTTTTAAATAGATCTTTAATGAATTATTAATTGACGGTAACATTCAGAATAATTACCATTTATTAGACACCTACTATGTGCCAGTATTATACCTGGCTTCTTTAAAGGTTGGTTATATTTTTGAGTTCTGAGAGTTAGCAATCCATCACACAATTTTGGATGATAATACCAGTTAACATTTAGCCAGCATTTAGTCTGGATTAGGCACCATCTAACTGCTTTACATGTATAATATTTCCTCATTTAATCCTTACACTAACCCTCTGAGATAGGTACTGCTACTGTTTTACAGATAAGGAAAGCAAGGCACAGAGGGGCTAAGTAGATTGCCCAAATAAGTAATTGTGCCAGGATTTAAACCCTAGATGTTTAGCTCCAGAGCCTATACTCTCAGCCACTATATTATTCTGTGTTGATGCAAATAATCAATAAACAATATACAATAAGAATAGAAGAAGAGTTTTATTAGAGCCAAACTGAGGACTATAGCCCAGGAAACAGCTTCTCAGTAGCTCTGCTGGGACTGCTCCGAAGGGGTAGGGGAGGAGAGAAGATATATGAATTTTTTTGGCTGGAAAAAATGTGGTCAAGGTTACAGCTTGGTAAAAGATTACCGCTAACCACAAAGAACAGACATCTCAAGTTAATGAATTTAGGATTTTTTCTGTGTATGGGAAGATGTAAGAATCTGGGGTCGTTGAAATTCATCCTTAAATATGCATCTTAACTATCTAGAAGCCTATACATCCAAAGCACAGAATGCCTGAATTCCCCTGAGGGCTCACTGTCTTGGGTGGCTGCAGTGGGTTGCAGCTTAACCCTTTATGTAAGTGGATGATGAACAAATTCTTTTCTTTAATGATGAAAGCAGATGTACAATGTATGTTTGACAGGCCACAAGACAGGCTGTTTCAGTTAGCATAAAGTTCAGCCTAAATCATGTATAAGCCAGAGTGATTTCCCCATACCTCAATATGTGAAAATTTCTTCCATCAACTGTATATCCAACTTGGAGTTTAATATTATTATCATAAATTGTTTATATTATTGACATTTATTTTGCCCAAACAGAAAATATTTAGATTTCTAGTACAGGAAAATTATTTTAAAACTCCTTCAGAATCTCCTCTGTTTTGATCATCTTCTGTAACACTCTTTTGTGGTTTGTACTGATGCCATGATTTTCTGGTACTCACACTTCTCACTTCTCTCATAACATGTTTTTTTGTTTTTTTTTTTTGCGGTATGCGGGCCTCTCACTGTTGTGGCCTCTCCCGTTGCGGAGCACAGGCTCCGGACGCGCAGGCCCAGCGGCCATGGCTCACGGGCCCAGCCGCTCCGTGGCATGTGGGATCTTCCCGGCCCGGGGCACGAACCCGTGTCCCCTGCATCGGCAGGCGGACTCTCAACCACTGCGCCACCAGGAAAGCCCTCATAACATGTTCTTAATCAGGAGTTGACAAACTGTGGTGGGACAGGGTAAAATCCAGCCTGCCACCTGTTTTTGTAAATAAAACTATTTTGGAACACAGCCATGTACATTCGTTTACTTATTGTCTATGGCTTCTTTACATTACAACAGGAAAGTTGAATAATTGCGACAGGGATGTAAGGGCCCTCAGAGCCTAAAATGTTTACTGTATGGCCCTTTACAGAAAAAATGTGCTGATCCCTGCTCTTGATAATTAAGATTTCTAAAATACTTACTATCGTAAAATATGGAATTTCAGACATTAAATTTTAAACTCTGAAATTCTGTTACCTCCTGTTTTGCCAGAGTTTTATTTTACTACCAGGCATTATAGGAACAGAACATATCTTTTTAGTTTTAGCTTTTTGTTAAAATTCCTCAGCTAAAACTGGTATTTTAAGGTAAAGTTGAATATCTATGACCTAAAAAATTAGGTTTTAGAAAAAGCCTTGATCTGAAGAGTTAAAATACTCAAGTGTTGTGTCTATCTCTGTGTGTTTGCATTTCAACCTGAGATTAATGTTAAGTATTACTGTTGTTTGTTTTTTAAGTCCTTGCCTGCATTAATTGAACAAGGAGATGGATTTTCCCAAGTTTTAAAGATGCAGCCTGTTATCCAGCTGCAGAGAGTCCACCAAGAAGTGTTTTCCGGTTGTTGTAGGAAACCAGATGTTAAACCTGAGAGCTTTATAGCACAAATAGAAACCACACCAGCAGAGAGTTCTGCTAGGAAAGACACTGACTTGGTACTGAGAAGAAAGCGAACTAAAGACTGCCCCCAGAGAAAATGGTATCCACTGCGGCCAAAGAGGATCAGTCTTGACACCTAAACTCTTTTTGTCTTGGGAGTTGAGATTAGGCACTATCAACATTTAGATTCCAGCTTAATGCCTGGACGGGACTTCATTTAAAACAACAGATAAGTAGTGATTCTTTTACACAAATATAGTAGCTCTGTGCTGGGGTATGATGTAATATTGTATTTCTTTCCTCACCTTTGCATTGATAGTCAGTGAAAAGCGTATTGTTTGAATATTGGCACAAAGCCTGTCAATGGTCATTAAGAGTGCAAACTTTTACTGTCCTTGAATACCATCAACACTTGGCTGCCTTATAGCTTTTATGGAATTTCAGAAGTAACATATTCCATTGGGTTTCCTGGATATACATATTTCTTTTTAAAAAAGAGCTGTGTGACAGTTGTCATTATTTAAGGACTGAAAGTCATCATCAGTTCTGCACAGGAGCAGATGCAGTCCTCCCCCACCCCTGCAAAGCAGTTTGATTTATCAAATTAGCGTGCAGGTGACAAGACTGGCTCTGACTTTGTTACTCTAAGTTCCGCTAATTTGGATTTGTGGGATTAATTTTAGGATTTTTTGGTTTTGTTTTGTAAGGTAAAGAAGATGATTATTTTGTGAAGATGATTATTATGTGTAAAAATTTCTGTTAGAAATAAAAATTGGCATGTAGCCAATGTTTCTTACCCACACTTTTGTTTTCCATAGATCTCTTAACTTTTAAACATAATTTGACTTGGAACTAATAAGTTTCTTTTCAGGATTTCTCATTATTTCTTTGTAAATGACTCCAGGTCAAAAATATATATCAGATTAATACATTAAACAAATTGTCATTGTGGAACAAATATAGATGCAATCATACTGAACTATTTTACATTTAAGAATGTTTATATATCAAGTATATAATCATTGGTAGAAGTCTGAGAAAGCTATATTGCCTATACTTCTAACATTAACTGCAGTTTCTTATTTCTTACTGTGTCTCTTACATTAATACATTGTAGGCAGTGTCATCTAATTTGCCAACTGTTTCCCTATTAATGACTGAATACCTTCATTCCTTTGCAGAGGAATTTACTAATCATGAGGCTGGAAAATCCGTACTTCTCTTGTTCATTATGTCTTAATAATCATAAAAGTCTAAATGTGACAGAAAATCTGTCTCAGTGAAGAAAACTTACAAAGCTACTTCATCGCATTCTGTATTTGAATGTTAAAACTTGAGATCTGTATATTCGTACACAGCAGTATGTTTTTTATTAAAATAATGTACAAAGACTTCAACCTTATACTGTGTATTTTTTTTTAATTAACTTATTTATTTTTGGCTGCATTGGGTCTTCGTTGCTGCGTGCAGGCTTTCTCTAGTTGCGGCGAGTGAGGGCTACTCTTCGTTGTGGTGCGCGGGCTTCTCATTGTGGTGGCTTCTCTTGTGGAGCACAGGCTCTAGGCATGTGGGCTTCAGTAGTTGTGGCTCGCGGGCTTCAGTAGTTGTGGGTCGCAGGCTGTAGGGCGCAGGCTCAGTAGTTGTGCCGCACAGGCTTAGTTGCTCCACGGTATGTGGGATCTTCCCCGACCAGGGCTCAAACCCATGTCCCCTGCATTGGCAGGCAGATTCTGAGCCACCAGGGAAGCCCCTGTGTGTTTTTAAGAGTTGTCTCAGGCCTTCTTGAGCTCAGCTTTAGTTAGATGGTAGATCAGCACCTTGCATTTCAGAACATACTAAATTTCACTTTAAAACTGTTTTGAGTCTACAGAATATTGCTATACAAATGCAGTGCTAACTTTTTCATAGTACAGAATTCTGTATGAGTAGTTTCACTTCAGAAGCATGCAGACAAAAGAATTATTGTTAATTCTCCTAGATTAGATAATTACAATGTGTTTACATAAGAAAATGTCTCCCTTTTTTAAGAGATTCATATTGAGATACATAGAGTTTAATGACTTGATGTCTTAGATTTGTTCTGAAATATGTCAGCAAAGAAAAAAAAGGAAAAGGAATAGATTAAGCAAGTGTGACAAAAATCTTGATAATGTTGGATCTGTGTGAGGCTCTAATCTTTCTACTCCTGGGTCTGGAAATTTTTGTAATTAAAAAAAAGTTTTGTTGTTTTTAAAGTGCTCAGACAGGCAGCTGAAACTTTTTTTTGGGAGGGGTGGGAATCGAACCCACACCCCCTGCATTAGAAGCACAAAGTCTTAACCACTGGACTGCCAGGGAAGTCCCTGAAACTTGAAATCTTTCAGAGAGCCCCAACTTTCACTCCACAGTTATAGCAGAGTTACAAATGAAATACCATTAGGAAAGAAAATATATTAGCATTATTAACTAAGATAAAGATGGCTGATATCAGTAATAATATTGATAATATACATTTTTAAGAAGAGAAATTGAGTTTCTGCATAGACCAAGAACTAAGCTAAGCTAAGGTGATAAAAGTCCAGAAAGTTTATAGTTGCAGGGAATGTTGAAGGAAGGAATAGAAAATCAAATATTGACCTACCTATGGTAAAAAGAAGGCTGGATTGGATGGAGTCTTAAAATTTCCTTTCAACAAAAACCAAAGCCAAACAAACAAAAAAACACAACACGGGAAGTTTAAATCCAGTTCCACTGGAGAGAGAACACTGTTAAAGCAGCTGGTTTCTGAAAACACTGAAGGAATATCTGTGTTTTCCAAACTTCAGACATTAGAAACTGTATTAGTTGGTTTGAGTTGCTATAACAAAATACCACAGACTGGGTGGCCTAAACAACAGAAATTTAATGTCTCACAGTTCTGGAGGCTTGAAGTCCATGATCAAGGCAAATTCGGTTTCTGGTGAGGTTTCTCTTCCATCGTGCATGCATTGGGGGTTGGGGGATGTTGGTGTCTTTTCTTATAAGGACGTTAATCTTATTAGATCATGGTTGCACCCATATAACCTCATTTGACCTTAGTTACTTCCTTAGAGGCCCCAACTCCAAATACAGCCACACTGGGGGCAGGGTGGGGGCAGGGTTAGGGCTTCAACCTATGGATTTTGAGGGGAGGCAAACATTTAGTCCATAACACTAGATAAGAGAAATCTTTTCCTAGACCTCTTTCTCTGGGTCTTTATGGCTTGGGCTGCATAGAGAACAAAGCCAATGACATCAGACTTTTAATTTGCTTCAGAATGTAGCTATCTCTAAGAATGAGCTTGTTTGACTTCTATTGAAAGCCTTGCTTTTTCCCTACACACCTTCATTCATTCATTAATCCATTCAGCAGATTCCGGTTAGTCACTACTCAGTTCAAAAGTCAGAGAGGTTCAGAGCATAGTCTCTCAGCCAGATCATCTGCATTCAGATTTCTGCTCTCCTGTTATTAGATAGAATTGGACAAGTTGCTTAACCTCTCTGCACTGCAGTGTTCTCATATGTAACATGGGTGTGATGATAAAACCCACCTTATAGTGTTATTATGGGAAGGAAATGAGTTCATAATATAAAGTCCTTAGACTAGTACTTGGTGCGTAGTATACATAGTAAGCATTCCATAAGCATTATTATTACTTGGTTTGACAAAGGAAGTGAAAACACCCATAGGATAAAACTTGTCTTCAAGAATCTCATATTCTAGTGAGGAGAACAAGCATGTGAACAATGATCGTGCAGTGCAGCAACTGCTATATAAATGTGTGTGGAGGGAACTTTGGTGAGAAGTCATGGAAGTCTTTGTGGAGGAGGTGACATTTGAACAGTCTTGAATATTTTAGGCGAATAATCAGGGAGGAAGATTCCTGGCAGCCTGAGAGAATTTAACAAAGCAGGTGGTTGTGACGGAGCGTTGTGTACTGGAGGACCATCAGGTAAGTGTCTCTATGTGGGTCTTGTTTAAAGAGGCTTGCTACAGGTGAACCCGAAGAAAGAAGCAGGATCAGCTCTTAAGAATTTTGTACTTCTTAGAATTGGTGATGAGGAGCCATTAATTTCAGAAAATGAGGGAAAAGGAAGTGGAAATCCATTGAATCCATTTTCCTCCTTTTGTAGCATTTATCCCAAAATAGCAAAAGAAAGAGAAACACACTCATCTTTTGATGAAACCAGGAGATACGTTGCCCCAAACCTTAGCATATGAAGAAGGAAAGTATATGGAGGAAAGAGAAATGATTTAGCAGATCAGAGGAAGATCAATCCTAAGTGTCTGCAGAGAGATGCACTGATAAGAGAAATCCAGTTTTCCCCCAGAATCTCTGAACAGTGGAAGAATGGAGGACACTACACCACCACAAAAGGCTGAGATGAGATGGAGGAGCCTGAAAATGAGATTGTGTCCTTATCTCCTCCACTCACTGTCAGTAATTAATCTTTGCCAAAGGAATTTGTTTTCTGAAAAACTGAAGTACAGATGCTCTGGAGAGAAGGGTGAAACTCAGTACAAAAAAATGGGCAAAATGAAATTCTGCTCTGGAATGATAAGACTTGGAATGATAAGACTTGGAATCATCTGGAATGATAAAACCCATTGAACTGTATAGTTTAAGTGGGTGAATTGTGTGGTACGTGAAGTATATCTCAAAAAGAGAGTGAAGAAATAAGAATAATACAAGAAACATTCCCAGATACCAAGACTCCAGAGAATGAAAGCTGAGTATTCAATACAAGGAATGAAAAAAGACAAGAAACAAAAAACAAACTCACACCCACCAAGGCACATAACTGAGAAATGTTAGATAAAGAGAAGTTCCTAAAAGCTTCCGCGAGAGGAAAAAGATCATAAAGAAAAGGGAATTGGAATGGCATCAAACCACTAAATAACAATCCTGAATCTAGAAGTCCCTGGAGCAATACAATCTGGAAATTCTCAGTATAAGTGATTGGCAACCTAGGACTCTATACCCAGCCAAACAATTAAGTGTGAGGTTAGCTAAAAGCCTTTCCCAGACATGGAAAATCTTAAAAAAGAAAAGAAAAGAAAAAAATTACTTCCAAAGCATCCTGTTTGGGGACACTTCTAGAGGATGTGCACCACTACAAAGGGTAAACCAAAGAAGAAACCCATGGGATCTAGGAAAGAGAGGCTACAAGATAGCAGCCAATTCAAGTCCACAGGACACTGTTCAGCAGATCTCGAGAAGAGTCCAGTCAGACCAGGTTGGAATATGAACATGTCAGACTCCAAAAGAGATATTTTTGGGAGGAGAAAATATAACTGACAACGTGGAAAATTTTACAGAAGAGGTATTTTATAGTATTCAGATGTTCAAAGAGACAAATCAAATATCAGGCAATTATTCACTACAATAAAAGCAGAAAGTTACACAAGAAAAGAAATGTAGTAATAGTTGGCTCCACAGTGAATAATATTTATATAGGCATAATAATGTATACTCCAAATCTGAACTCAATAAAAAATCAAGACAGTTATATTGGGAGGGCAAGAAGATTAGGAATTAACAATGAGTACAGCATGAGTACTGGACATTCAGAACAGACAGTGGTCAAAACACTGGAGCAGGGGATCTGGAATGCCCGCTTATCTGCTGGGTCCTGGGGAAGTCCAGGGTTTCCCAGGATGGGAACTGGAGCAGCCAGGGTGACAGGGATAGGATGCTGAGGAAGCTTCTGTACCAACCAGTACAGAAGTTCATTTTTCAGTGCTGAAACAACCCATATGGTTGTAACTCTGACCATCTGAATATCAGCCACGAAGTGGGAACGCTGGAGAGTGAAATCTTCGTCAGTGCGAAGTGTCTAAAATAGCCGACTCAAGAGATAGCCGGAGATGGATATTATTCAGTAAATGCCAGAAAAACACAGCTAAAAGAATGGAAGTAGCTAACTGTGGATGAATCTAAGTGGGAAAAGTGGGCCAAGGGACTGATATTTTTTGTTATAACCCTTATAGATTTGATTCTTTAAATTATGTGCATATAATACTTGCATGAAAATAGATTTGATTTTTAAATGATTTAAAAACTATAACACAAATGCAAGTGAATATGAATTGTCTTAATTCTCAATGACTCTTCTTCCTGTCATTGAGAATTAAGAAATGAATTGTACCCCAGAGGCTCTTTCAGCTGTTTCAGTTCCATTATCTCAGTATATTTCAGATAAGACTGTTTTTAGCTGTTCGTTTTGGTTTCTTTGGAGTTACCCCCTGCCCCCTGCTCCCTGACCATTTGTTTTGCAAACAGATTCTATTATCAAGCCTCTCTGTACAAAAATGAAGAAAAAAAAATCTTTCTAGAGAACCACTAATAGGTTAGTGGAGATTTTATATGAAAGGATTTGGAGAAATTAATACTATATTCATTTGAAGCTTCAGGGTTGAAGAGTCCTCCTATAATTCATTGCTGTATCCCTAAGTTGTTTGTACCCCGTGGGCTCTCCACTAATATTAGTTGAATGAATGAATGAATGATTTCATATTGCAAATTTCTAACTTTTCAGTTTCCCTATATCACAATCTCAGGCATTAGTGACCTGTGGTATTCATATTCTTTATTAATTGAGTTTAGAAGACAGTCTTCCTAGCGGGAGGCAGGGGAGTGGAGTGGGGAGTAGGTGCGTGGCTGGGGGATTTAAAGTCCTGAGGGCAAATCACTGGGAAGCTTACCTGAATGAGAACTCTGGAGTCTTCTGGCTACTACCATTGAAGTCTAATCCCTGTAGCCCTGAGGATGTCAGAGCAGAGGAGGGCATACACACCCCTCAGACTGACTCCCTGGTGCCAGCAGATATATTTGCCCTCTGGCCCTCCTTTCCTTTAGCTACTAGGTGGCCTGGGAGAGCCAGGTAAGAAAAGCTGACTCCTCTGGGTCTACTGCTCCAGCCGATACCTGTGACTGTTGAAGGCTCACGCCGACTGTATTATCACCTTGACTAGCTTCATTTCAGAGACTGTCTCCCATGCCTTTGAGCTCATACCTAGTCATGGGTTTTAAGGCCTCCGTTGTTGCCTGCATATGTGGCTCTGTGGCCCACATCTTCCGCCACAATGGCACTGGAGCTTTCTGTCCATTTCTGCTCCTGGCGTCGCCTGGATGGGAATCCCCTTCACCAGTCCGTAAGTATCTGAGACTTGGGCATTTCATTCTTTTGGTTCCTTCAGACTCTTCTGAGGTTTAGTTCCTCCTTGAAGCAGCCAGTGGTTACCCTCGCCCTTCAGGGCTCTTGCTGCCTGCATCACCTCAACAGCGCCTGGATCCCCCCATCCCTGCCCTTTGCAGCACCAGCTGGTTCAGTGACTTTTCCCAGGTTAGAGTTCCTTTGTTCCTAAATTTGAAGCTCCTTTTCTTTTGAGGCATTTAACACCTGAGCATCTCCACCAGAAGTGTAGGTGGGAAAAAGAAGAGAGGAGGCTTTGACCTGCATATCTTGCTTCATTTCCTTCCCTGTTGAAAATAACGTGGTGGGAAGAAGGTTCAAATAAGTGTGGGTATGAATTCTCTCTGATTTGTCATACTTGACATATGTCACATCTGCTGCCCACTTCTGATCCTGTGAGGGTGTGGAAATTAGGGAGTGACAGGGTAGAGTAATAACATTTGACCAACTTGTAGGACACCTCTGTGCCATCCCACACCTCCCAGCTCCAGAGCCTTATCATCTTTCCCAATCACATTCCAAACCATTTCAAAATCATTTTTCACTCTCACTCCTTCTTTTATTCTACAAATACTCAGTGTGCTAAGAGGTATTAGACACGTGTAAACCAAGGCACAGACCCTGCCCACAAGCAATCTGCCATTGGTCACGGGAGACATCAGTGGCAGCTGGGAATTCAATGGGGTGACAAAAAGGAGCCGAAGGAAAGGGCCAGCAGTGGGGTGGGGGGATGGGACTTGCACTGTTGCTAGGTTTCCAGGCTCCCAGAGGGAAGGTGAGGTTAAAACTCATGTGTTCTGAGACTTATGTGGAATTAGCTGCTTGCAAGCAATTGTTTTGTCTGGTTTCGAAAACTTACGATGTAGCACTAAGAAATTCCTGTAATTTACTGGCAAATCTTAATACTTTCTGCGATTTCCGTTTGTTATAAGACCAATCCAAGAATTCCTCTTTTAAAGGAATTTTTCAGATTTAACAAATGATTGCTTCTCCAGAAATACTCCTTAAACGAATCCTCGCTTCATTTGTCTTTCACACTCAAAAGGAACAAAGTTCAAAAACATAAATCAAGGGACTTCCCTGGTGGCACAGTGGTTAAGAATCCGCCTGCCAATGCAGGGGACACGGGTTCGAGCCCTGGTCCGGGAAGATCCCATATGCCGCGGAGCAACGAAGCCCACGTGCCACAACTAATGAGCCCGCGCGCCTAGAGCCTGCGCTCCACAGCAGGAGAAGCCACCGCAGTGAGAAGCCTGCAGGCACCGCAATGAAGAGTAGCCCCCGCTCGCCACAACTAGAGAAAGCCCGCGCGCAGCAACGAAGACACAACGCAGCCAAAAATAAATAAAATTAATTAATTAAAAAAACCCCAAACAAACATAAATCAATATTGTGTTCTCTCTGCCTGGGTGATGGACTCTGTGGCCACTCCACCCCCGACTTGCAACACTCCCAGGCTTGCCCTCCCTGAAATATAGGACTTAATCTGCTGGGGGCTCTGCCCTGGACCCCCCTTCCTGCCTCCCAGCTGTTGTCGGATCAGAGAGGGAGGAAACAGAGGAGGAACAAGACAAGATGTGGCATCAAAGGGACCATGATCAAGTTTACTCCGTGTTATCTGTGAAAGTGTCACACTCTCCAGACATTTCCTCGAATGGCTTACGAGATGTGCAGATAAGCCTGTGGTTCCCTTCACTATTTAATACATAGATCAAAGCCTCAGAATTCTCAGAAATCATTTTTTCCCCCAACACAACCCCTTTTCTCTTTCATATCTCCCTTTAAATATGATTTGAAAAAATTGTTTAAACCAACCCATGATGTTACAGTGCAGCAAAATCGAGTGAAAGGCCATTAATAGAATGAATTATAAAATTGTTTAAAGCAACATATTTTAATTTTTTTTATTTTTTAAGGTTTGGGTTTTTTTTTTTTTGGTGGCGGCAGGGGCTGGGGTGGGCGGTAAGCCGTTCTCTCACTGTTGTGGCCTCTCCCGTTGCGGAGCACAGGCTCCGGACACGCAGGCTCAGCAGCCATGGCTCACGGGCCCAGCCGCTCCGCAGCATGTGGGATCTTCGCGGACCAGGGCACGAACCTGTGTCCCCAGCATCGGCAGGCGGACTCCCAACCACTGCGCCACCAGGGAAGCCCAGAGTCTTTTTCTTCTATATGCTTTCCAATTGATTCTAGATTTTACTGTCATGTATGACCAGAAAAAAATATATATATTAAAGGTTATAAAGTTAGCTGGCTGACTATTAGGTGCCAACTACCTGCCTACCTCTTCCACAGTGTTGACGAGCAAGGTTGTAATTAGGAAAGTAATTCTCTTATTCTGAAAAAGAAAACAAAACAAACAAACAAAAAACCTACAACAAATTACAAATGTAAAAAACTGACAAATACCAAAAATAGCAGAAAAATTAAGAAAAATACCATATTTTTATTAATTACCTTCCTGACATACCTTTATAATACTTTTTTCTCACCTTTTAAGTGCACATTTTTTGTTCTTTTCATAAGACAATGCTCCTGTAATATCATTTTCTATAGACCAGAAAGATAATTCAGTCCTTCCATGTGATGGATAAAAATTTGATTTAAAAATATTCAGATAATTTCTTTCAGCCTCACAGCAAGTTACTGGTAATTGTCATATAATTTTTTAGAATTTTTGTCAGATTTGGAAAAACCTCTAAATTTGTCAATGTGTGAGTTGTAATATTTCAGGACATTTCATGTTTCTTTTCCATTGATTCATCTTAAATATTCTTAGAACTGATGACATTCATTAACCAGTTTGTTACCGATGTCCTCATTGTACTGGCATATTTTCCTTATCAATGTCAATATTTCACATGAGAGCAGCAAGAATTGTAAATGTTTCTCCTTTGTGATTGTATACTGTACTCTACCTCATTATTGGATCATCAGACAATCCAAGGGCCTGTTCATTGATTCCATTTGACATTATCTTTTCCTCTGAATGAACTACTGCTTGCAGTATAATCTGAAATGTGTTGTTATTATTTGCGTATTGATGTCAGAAAAATTTCTATTGATTTTAATTACTTATCTTTAACTCTTTTTTACATTTCACTAATTTTATGTATCTTTTTCTCTCAATTCTTTAATACATAAATGAATTGACTTAAAATTATTTATTTATTTTGATTGAAATATAGTTGATATACAATATTATGTGAGTTTTGGTGTACAACATAGTGATTTGCCGTTTAAATACATTACAAAATGATCATGATAAGTCTAGTAACCATCTGACACCACACAAAGTTATTACAGTATCGTTGTATATATTCCTTATGCTATAAGTTACCTCCCCGTGACTTGTTTACTTTATAATTGGAAGTTTGTACCTCTTATTCCCCTCACCTCTTTCATCTAACTCCCCACCCTATACATAAATGAATTTAGAGATGAGAAAGAATAGTGTCCTCCCTATAAGGAAAAAATCAGAAGTCTGTACTCTTTTTTTTCTTAAGATTTTTTTTTTTTGATGTGGACCATTTTTAAAGTCTTTATTGAATTTGTTACAACACTGATTCTGTTTTACGTTTTGGTTTTTTGGCAGTGACACATGTGGTGTCTTAGCTCCCTGACCAGGGATTAAACCTGCACCTCCTGCATTGGAAGGCCAGGTCTTAACCGCTGTACCACCAGGGAAGTCCCTGTACTCTCTTGTATTGAAAATGTTCCAGAAGATATTTCCAAATAGCAGTTAAAATGTCATATTCAAGCTTTATCAAATATATCACTCCCATTAACAAAGAAAAAAATCCCTTATGGTACATTTATTATTGTATAAGCTGTATGGTTGATTTCATTCCTGGCAGGAGAGAATGCTATTTTGACTAGACATAAACAAAAGCTGAATCTTCTGCTTACCATTCTACACGTGTGATGATCTGAAGAATTTTCAGAGATTAGCTTCTGGGGCTGTACATTTCAAACCTTGTTTCTCTTCCACCACTGACATAAGTTTGGTGCCTGGCAGTGTAGGAATGTTCCTGTCTCAGTACAACATACCTTGTCAGGTAAGTTAGCATGGAGCGCAGTAGGAATATTCCTGGAAGCCATACAGTAAGCAATAATAGGACTTGACAGAAGTGACTGCAAACCACATCCCTGTATCCCAATATAAAAATATGTCTCTGATTAAACCTTCCCCCAAATGCCCACAGCCACTTCAATACCACCAGACTTGAGGGGACTGAGGGGAAGTTGGGGTGGAAAAGAGACAGTGGTCTTAACCATTTGTGGTTGAAATACCCCAGTTTTGTAAATTTTATTGCAACCTATCACCATGTGAACACATTACCAGGGCCCCTTCTGGGCCTTGAAAGGAACCTGTCCAAGTGAGGAGCCTTGAAGCTTATGCTCACTGACTTCCTGGCAAATTGGGCTCAGCCTCCCCCACTCTCAACATCTTCCAAGCCCTCATCCACGCTCTCCTGGATTGTTGCCATCACTTCCTCTTTCTTCCCTGCTCCTTTCAGTCTGTTCTTAACACAGTGCCCAAAGAGATCCTGTAAAAACTTAAGTCAGATCGTGTCATACCTCTGTTCAAAAGCCTCCAACGTTTTCCGATCTCAATTCCAGTAAAAACTAATAGTCCAGGTGGCACTGAGTGACCTGGCCTTTTGCCTTTCTGACTTCACCTCATGGTATCCAGCCCTTCCTCACTCCACTTCAGTCTCCTACAGTTTCTGGAGTGGCCAGACACAGTCCCATGGGGCTCTTGAATTTGCTGTTCATGGAGCCTGGACAGCTCTTCCATCTCCTTCAGTGAAACCTTGCTTGACCTCCCCTCACAACCCTGCTTTATATTTCTCCATAGACTGAATCACCATCTAAATACTATGTTTTCCTTTTTTTTTTTTTTCGGTACGCGGGCCTCTCACTGTTGTGGTCTCTCCAGTTGCGGAGCACAGGCTCCGGACACTCAGGCTCAGCGGCCATGGCTCACGGGCCCAGCCCCGCTCCGCGGCATGTGGGATCTTCCCGGACCGGGGCACGAACCCGCGTCCCCTGCATCGGCAGGCGGACTCCCAACCACTGCGCCACCAGGGAAGCCCTGCTTATTATTATTATGTTTTTTAGTTATTTTATTTTTTTAACATCTTTATTGGAGTATAATTGCTTTACAATGGTGTTTTAGTTTCTGCTGTATAACAAAGTGAATCAGCTATACATATACATATATCCCCATATCTCCTCCCTCTTGCATCTCCCTCCCTCCCACCCTCCCTATCCCACCCCTCTAGGTGGTCACAAAGCACCGAGCTGATTTCCCTGTGCTATGTGGCTGCTTCCCACTAGCTATCTACCTTACGTTTGGTAATGTATATGTATACATGCCACTCTCTCACTTTGTCCCAGCTTACCCTTCCCCCTCCCCGTGCCCTCAAGACCATTCTCTACGTCTGCGTCTTTATTCCTGTCCTGGCCCTAGGTTCTTCAGAATCTTTTTTTTTTTTAGATTCCATATATATGTGTTAGCATACGGTATTTTGTTTTTCTCTTTCTGACTTACTTCACTTTGTATGACAGACTCTAGGTCCATCCACCTCACTACAAATAACTCAATTTCATTTATTTTTATGGCTGAGTAATATTCCATTATATATATGTGCCACATCTTCTTTATCCATTCATCTATCAATGGACACTTAGGTTGCTTCTGTGTCCTGACTGTTGTAAATAGAGCTGCAATGAACATTGCAGTACATGACTCTTTTTGAATTATGGTTTCCTCAGGGTATATGCCCAGTATTGGGATTGCTGGGTCGTATGGTGGTTCTATTTTTAGTTTTTAAGGAACCTCCATACTGTTCTCCATAGTGGCTGTATCAATTTACATTCCCACCAATAGTGTAAGTGGGTTCCCTTTTCTCCACACCCTTTCCAGTTTTTATTGTTTGTACATTTATTGGTGATGGCCTTTCTGACTGGTGTGAGGTGACACCTCATTGTAGTTTTGATTTACATTTCTCTAATGATTAGTGACGTTGAGCATCCTTTCATGTGTCTGTTGACAATCTGTATATCTTCTTTGGAGAAATGTCTATTTAGGACTTCTGCTCATTTTTGGATTGGGTTGTTTGTTTTTTGATACTGAACTTCATGAGCTGCTTGTAAATTTTGAAGATTAATTCTTTGTCAGTTGCTTCATTTGCAACTATTTTCTCCCATTCTGAGGGTTGTCTTTTCGTCTTGTTTATGGTTTCCTTTGCTGTGCAAAAGCTTTTAAGTTTCATTAGGTCCCATTTGTTTATTTTTGTTTTTATTTCCATTTCTCTAGGAGGTGGGTCAAAAAGGATCTTGCTGTAATTTATGTCATAGAGTGTTCTGCCTATGTTTTCCTCTAAGAGTTTGATAGTGTCTGGCCTTACATTTAGGTCTTTAATCCATTTTGAGTTTCTTTTTGTGTATGGTGTTAGGGAGTGTTCTAATTTCATTCTTTTACATGTAGCTGTCCAGTTTTCCCACCACTACTTATTGAAGAGGCTGTCTTATCTCCGTTGTATATTCTTGTCTCCTTTATCACAAATAAGGTGACCATAGGTGTGTGGGTTTATCTCTGGGCTTTCTATCCGGTTCCATTGATCTATATTTCTGTTTTTGTGCCAGTACCATACTGTCTTGATTACTGTAGCTTTGTAGTATAGTCTGAAGTCTGGGAGCCTGATTCCTCCAGCTCTGTTTTTCTTTCTCAAGGTTGCTTTATTCGGGGTCTTTTGTGTTTCCATACAAATTCTGAAATTTTTTGTTCTAGTTCTGTGAAAAATGCCAGTGGTAGTATGATATGGATTGCATTGAATCTGTAGATTGCTTTGGGTAGTATAGTCATTTTCACAATGTTGATTCTTCCAATTCAAGAACATGGTATATCTCTCCATCTGTCTGTATCATCTTTAATTTCTTTCATCAGTGTCTTATAGTTTTCTGCGTACAGGTCTTTTGTCTCATTAGGTAGGTTTATTCCTAGGTATTTTATTCTTTTTGTTGCAATGGTAAATGGGAGTGTTTCCTGACAGCTTTACTTCTTCTTTTCTGATTTGGATTCCTTTTATTTCTTTTTCTTCTCTGATTGCTGTGGCTAAAACTTCCAAAACTACGTTGAATAATAGTGGTGAGAGTGGACAGCCTTGTCTTGTTCCTGATCTTAGAGGAAATGGTTTCAGTTTTTCACCATTGAGAATGATGTTGGCTGTGGGTTTGTCATATATGGCCTTTAATATGTTGAGGAAAGTTCCCTCTATGCCTACTTTCTGGAGGGTTTTTATCATAAATGGGTGTTGAATTATGTCAAAAGCTTCTGCATCTATTGAGATGATCATATGGTTTTTCTCCTTCAATTTGTTAATATGGTTTATAACATTGATTGATTTGCGTATATTGAAGAATCCTTGCATTCCTAGGTTAAACCCCACTTGATCATGGTGTATGATCCTTTTAATGTGCTGTTTGTATTTTGTTGAGGATTTTTGCTTCTGTGTTCATCAGTGATATTGGCTTGTAGTTTTCTTTCTTTGTGACATCTTTGTCTGGTTTTGGTATCGGGCTGATGGTGGCCTCATAGAATGAGTTTGGGAGTGTTCCTCCTTCTGCTATATTTTGGAAGAGTTTGAGGACAGGTGTTAGCTCTTCTCTAAATGTTTGATAGAATTCACCTGTGAAGCCATCTGGTCCTGGGCTTTTGTTTGTTGGAAGATTTTTAATCACAGTTTCAATTTCAGTGCTTGTGATTGGTCTGTTCATATTTTCTATTTATTCCTGGTTCAGTCTTGGAAGGTTGTGCATTTCTAAGAATTTGTCCATTTCTTCCAGGTTCTCCATTTTATTGGCATATAGTTGCTTGTAGTAATCTCTCATGATCCTTTGTATTTCTGCAGTGTCAGTTGTTACTTCTCCTTTTTCATTTCTAATTCTATTGATTTAAGTCTTCTCCCTTTTTTTCTTGATGAGTCTGGCTAATGGTTTATCAATTTTGTTTATCTTCTCAAAAACCAGCTTTTAGTTTTACTGATCTTTGCTATCGTTTCCTTAATTTCTTTTCATTTATTTCTGATCTGATCTTTATGATTTCTTTCCTTCTGCTAACGTTGGGTTTTTTTTGTTCTTTCTCTAATTGCTTTAGGTGTAAGGTTAGGTTGTTTATTTGAGATGTTTCTTGTTTCTTGAGGTAGGATTGTATTGCTATAAACTTCCCTCTTAGAACTGCTTTTGCTGCATCCCATAGGTTTTTGGTCATCGTGTTTTCATTGTCATTTGTTTCTAGGTTTTTTTTAATTTCCTCTTTGATTTCTTCAGTGATCTCTTGGTTATTAAGTAGTTTATTGTGTAGCCTCCATGTGTTTGTATTTTTTACAGATATTTTCCTGTAATTGATATCTAGTCTCATAGCGTTGTGGTCAGAAAAGATACTTGATATGATTTCAATTTTCTTAAATCTACCAAGGCTTGATTTGTGATCCAAGGTATGATCTATCCTGGAGAATGTTCCATAAGCACTTGAGAAGAAAGTATATTCTGTTGTTTTTGGTTGGAATATCCTATAAGTAACAAGACCATCTTATTTAATGTCTCATTTAAAGCTTGTGTTTCCTTATTTATTTTCATTTTGGATGATCTGTCCATTGGTGAAAATGAGGTGTTAATGTCCCCTACTATGACTGTGTTAATGTCGATTTCCCCTTTTAAGGCTGTTAGCATTTGTCTTATGTATTGAGGTGCTCCTATGTTGGGTGTATAAATATTTACAATTGTTATAACTTCTTCTTGGATTGATCCCTTGATCATGATGTAGTGTCCTTCTTTGTCTCTTGTAATAGTCTTTATTTTAAAGTTATTTTGTCTGATATGAGAATTGCTACTCCAGCTTTCTTTTGATTTCCATTTGTGTGGAATATCTTTTTCCATCCCCTCACTTTTGGTCTGTATGTGTCCCTAGGTCTGAAGTGGGTCTCTTGTAGACAGCATATGTACGGATCTTGTTTTTGTGTCCATTCAGCCAGTCTATGTCTTTTGGTGGGAGCATTTAATCCATTTACATTTAAGGTGGTTATCGATATGTGTGTTCCTATTACCGTTTCCTTAGTTGTTTTGGGTTTGTTATTGTAGGTCTTTTCCTTCTCCTGTGTTTCTTGCCTAGAGAAGTTCCTTTAGCATTTGTTGTAAAGCTGGTTTGGTGGTGCTGAATTCTCTTAGCTTTTCCTTGTCTGTAGAGGTTTTACTTTCTCTGTTGAATCTGAATGAGATCCTTGCTGGGTAGAGTAATCTTGGTTGTAGGTTTTTCCCTTTCATCACTTTAAATATGTCCTGCCACTCCCTACTGGCTTGCAGAGTTTCTGCTGAAAGAACAGCTGTTAACCTTATGGGGATTCCCTTGTATGTTATTTGTTGCTCTTCCCTTGCTGCTTTTAATATTTTTTCTTTTTATTTAATTTTTTATAGTTTAATTATTATGTGTCTTGGCATGTTTCTCCTTGGATCTATCCTGTATGGGACTCTCTGCACTTCCTGGACTTGATTGACTGTTTCCTTTCCCATATTAGGGAAGTTTTCAACTGTAATCTCTTCAAATATTTCCTCAGCCCCTTTTTTTTTCTCTTCCTCTTCTGGGACCCCTATAATTCGAATGTTGGTGCATTTAATGTTGTCCCAGAGGTCTCTGAGACTGTCCTCAATTCTCTTCATTCTTTTTTCTTTATCCTGCTCTGCGGTAATTATTTCCACTATTTTATCTCCCAGGTCACTTCTCTGTTCTTCTGCCTCAGTTATTCTGCTATTGATTCCTTCTTGAGAATTTTTAATTTCATTTATGGTGCTGTTCATCATTTTTTGTTTGCTCTTTAGTTCTTCTAGATCCTTGTTAAACGTTTCTTTTATTTTCTCCATTCTATTTCCAAGATTTTGGATCATCTTTACTGTCATTACTCTGAATCCTTTTTTAGGTAGACTGCCTATTTTCTCTTCATTTGTTTGGTCTGGTGGGTTTTTACCTTGCTCCTTCATCTGCTTTGTGTTTCTCTGTCTTCTCATTTTGCTTAACTTACTGTGTTTGGGGTCTCCATTTCACAGGCTGCTGGTTTGTAGTTACCGTTGTTTTTGGTGCCTGCCCCCAGTGGGTGAGGTTGTTTCAGTGGCTTGTGTAGGCTTCCTGGTGGAGGGGACTGGTGCCTGTGTTCTGGTGGATAAAGCTGGATCTTGTCTTTCTGGTGGGCAGGACTGCATCCGGTGGTGTCTTTGGGGGTGTCTGTGACCTTATTATGATTTTAGACAGCGTCTCTGCTAATGGGTGGTGTTGTATTTCTGTCTTGCTAGTTGTTTGGCATAGGGTATCCAGCACTGTAGCTTGCTGGTCGTTGAGTGGAGCTGGGTCTTAGCGTTGAGATGGAGATCTCTGGGAGAGAGACCTTTTGCTGTTTGATATTACATGGGGCTGCGAGGTCTCTGGTGGACCAATATCCTGAACTCGGCTCTCCCACCTCAGAGGCACAGGCCTGACACCCGGCTGGAGCACCAAGACCCTGTCAGCCACACAGCTGGCCTGGAGCCTTCTCCCACAAGGAATGGGAGCTGTTTCACTTTCTCTTGAGCTTCTCTTTAACCAGATTAAAAGGGCCTCTGAGTTTCTGTTGGTGCAGTCAGAGTTTGCAGTATCTGTGTTTTGCTTATTATCTGTCTCCCTCCTCTAGAATGTGAGCTCCTTATGGTGTGGATCTTTGTTTTGTCCACTGCTGTACCCAGTGCCTGACATAATGACTGTTTTCTGGTAAAGACAGGGGTTTCTGCCTTAAATGTTCCTTTCTCTAGCCCCACCAGCAGCCTGCAGGACCACCTTCTGAGAAAGATCAGTGAAAGTATAGTTACTAGAAGTCCAGTTTCCCTAAAAGAGAAGAGCAAAGGTGACATAGTGGCAGGGTTTTCTAGCATTTGAGCAGCTTGTTTCTATATAGAACTGTTTTCTTGTGAAGTGACTCACCGGAGGATTTGATCACTGAATTATAAATCTCGTGCACCTCCTCCCCTTGTTCTCCAAAATGTAATCCAGAGTCACTGCGGTAGTAATAGGAAATTGCCAAATCATATAACTTTTCTTACCATTTCAAAGGAAAAAATACAAATAAAAAGAAAAGAAGAAAAGGAGTCACTTGAAATGTTTGTTCTTATCTTTTCTTCCTTTTCATTTTTCTTTCTCCTTCTGACTTCGAATAAAATAAACCAGAAAATATCACAGAAAAGCAAGAAAACAGGCTGTTATTAGAGCCTCCCACTTACTCAGAGGGTTTTGGCATTCTGCTGTGACAAATGAGCTTAGGGCCAGGGGAGATAATATCACTTGTAAATATAAAATATTTTAAATTGTTAACATAATAAAACATTTTCCAAAAAGTTTAAAAAAGACAAGTAAAAGGGGGCTTCCCTGGTGGCGCAGTGGTTGGGAGTCCGCCTGCCAATGCCGGGGACGCGGGTTCTTGCCCCGCTCCGGGAGGGTCCCACGTGCCGTGGAGCGGCTGGGCCCATGGGCCATGGCCGCTGAGCCTCCGTGTCCGGAGCCTGTGCTCCGCAACGGGAGTGGCCACAGCAGTGAGAGGCCCGCATACGGCAAAAAAAAAAAAAAAAAAAAGACAAGTAAAAGTATTCATAATCCCACCACCACAAAAGAAAAGCTAGAACTTTGGTATATTCCCTTCCAATTTTTTCTCTCATGCATACACTTTTTCATCATGGTAAAAAACATACAACATAAAATGTACCGTCTTAGCCATTTTAAGTGTACAGTACAGGAGTGTTATGCACATATTTTTTTTTTCACATATTTTTTAAAAATAAATTTATTTATTTATTTTTGGCTGTGTTGGGTCTTTGTTGCTGCTCACGGGCTTTCTCTAGTTGTGGTGAGCGTGGGCTACTTTTCATTGCAGTCCGCAGCCTTCTCATTGTGGTGGCTTCTCTTGTTGTGAAGCATGGTATCTAGTCGTGCAGTCTTCAGTAGTTGTGGCTCACGGGCTTTGTTGCTCCGCGGCACATGGGATCTTCCCGGAGCAGGGCTCGAACCTGTGTCCCCTGCGTTGGCAGGTGGACTCTTAACAACTGCGCCACCAGGGAATTCCCCATATATTTTTACATATGTGTCATACTTGTACCTTTTGTACCCTGATTTTTTTCCCTCACTTTACCTCATATCAAATAAATCTTCCATGTAGCCAATTTGTCTACATGCTTGTAATTTTAAAGATGCATAATATTCTATCCCATGGTTATAACATACTTTATTTAACTGTTCACCTATAATTGGACATATATGTTGCTTACAGTTTTTCACTCAAAATATTATTATGAACTTTTAGTTCATACAGTATTTTTCTCTTTAATACTTTCAATGAACTTGACTTTCTAGAAGTTTTCTGGGGAAAACTAAGTCAAAAGTGATGTCTTGCATGGTTCTTAAAAATTACAATAAAATGGCTTCCCAGTGGTTTGTACCAGTTTACAATGATCCCAGTGAAGTATGAGAGTACCAATTTCACCACACTCTCACTTTTTCTGTTGCTAATTTAATAGTATAAAACGTTTCTTATTTTAATATGTATTTTTCCTATATCTATTTTCCTTGATTATTTTCTCTGTTGGGAAATGCCAGTTCCTGTCACTTGCTCGGTTTACCTTTGGGATGTTGTCTCAATATTTTTCTTATTCCTTTTCATGGGCTGTATATATAATAGAGATTTTAACCCTTTTTCATATTTATTGTGAATATTTTCCCCCAGCTATTGGTTTAAATTTACTTGTTATACTGTCATCTGAAGAAATTTAACATTGTTATACAGTTCAGATCTTTATCAATGTGGTTTTTCCCATCATCTGTCATCTTAGAATATTCTCTCCGCTTTGTCTTATCCCCAGGGCTTTGATAAAGGATTTAATTCTGCTTTATCTTCCTGATTTTATTTTCTATATCTAATTATTTCATTCATCCATTTTGATGTAAATGATATGCAGGTTAAATTAATCTGTTCCTTAAATGCTCACTAGTTAACCAACACTCTTCCTTTAAGTACACTTGAAAAAACCCTTGAATAACTGAGATAGTAGGTCTATGCCTGTATGAAGAGTTCTTGTGTGCTGGGGTAGGATTCCAGGCTCCCTGGGGAAAGTATAGTCCCAAAGGACTTAGGATGTGGTGTGGTTCAGTGAGAACACAAAAGGAGCAATAACCAGAATGAAGTGTGGGAGTGCCCCTAAATGTCCTTGCGTTTTCACCTTGCTCGTCCCTTCCCCATTTTGGGGAATGACTGCATTTCTAAAAATTAAAGACCACTTGACCCAGAGGTTTTCCTATCTTGTTAGAGTCCTGCTGAGTTTCCAGGAATGAGGGCTCTCAGTTGACCTACAGCAGTACATTTACTAATCACTCGTGCATGGAGTCTGTGCTAGGCACATTGTGTGTGCCTGTGTACGAGGCAGAATAATAGCCCCAGGACAACCATGAGTTATGCTGTGAGAAGAAAACGATAAAAGGGAGATGAGAAGAGAAATCTAGGTAGATGTAGAGATGGTTCCGCTGTGCAGCCTTAATGGTGTGGGGTGCGGCACTGTCCCTGTGAAGGGCTGTGCCCGCCCTCCATCCTCCTGCCGCCGCTGTGCACCTCTACCCTCCTCTCAGTTGGTCGAAGCCCCTGCACACACAGACAAGACTCTCCACTTGCTTCCCTGCCCTCGGCCAGGCTGCATCTCAAAGCTTTTGCAAGGGTCTTAATCCTGGCGGAGAGCCACGTGCACTAGACTGGGAGTCAGAAGTGCCCGCCCCCCCTCCCCCCCCCCCCCCCCCCATCCCCACTGCTGTCCAAGAGCCTGGAGCCTGAAAGCTTAAGCGGCTACACTCGGAAGGAAGGCACGTCTGACCTCCTGGTTCTGGTTCCCACCCGCCCACCCAGGTTCGCGGTTATCTTTCCTTCCCGGTGCTCACAGTAAGGCAGACCGCAAACCCATAACCACTTGTTTTTTCTCTGCTGGGACCATGTACAATAATGGTCTTGACTTTGCATCTTTTAACTGGCAGGCAGGTGGAGGGAACGCGCCTCAGGACCTCTGTCTCATCCTGTTTGGCATGAAGAAGTCATGCATCTTAACCTGTTGACAGAGCATCTGCCACTTTAATCTTGAGAAAGAAAAAGGATCTGGTCCATTTAACGTTAGCACGGAGAGTCCAGATCCCCGAACCTGTTAAACAGAGACGTCCACCGTGCCAGCTTGGCTCTCGGGGAAGCCCAGCCACTGTTAAATTCCAGGACAATCTCTTCCTTGCCACCCTCCACTGAGGGAATTCACCCTCGGGGCCGCCCCGCCTGGCTCCCTCCCACAGCCCTGCGAAGACTGGAGTAGGTGCTCCCCTCAGAAAGGCCCTGGAGTGCCCCGTGGCTCTCAGGGTGCGCAGTGGGACTCGGTAAAGCCGCTGTCCCCTCCCGGGGACAGCGCCTCCTGGGCAGGGCAGCCGGGGGCCGCGGAAGGAGCGAGAGTGGCGCCCGCGTGACTGATCGCGGCGGAGAAAGTCCCCCGAGACTGTGACCCCTGCGCTGGGGGAAGGCGGGGCCGATGCGCAGGAAGATGCCGTGATGGGACCGGGAAAAAAAACACCAACCCCAAACCACCCACTTGTGTTTCTCAACCCGAGTTCACCGAGAGCGGCCGAAAGACCCCAGAAGCTGCGCCGCACCTCCTCGACCCCCACCTGCCCAGCCTCGCTTCTTGTGGGTGGGCTTCGCGCTCCCTCCCGGGTTTCGGAGTCACCACGTGACTTCCACGAAGAGTGAGGCCCCAGCGGAAAGCTGCCACAGGGGTGGTATTTGGGACCCCGAGGTGCGGCGAGAGGGCGGGGAGAGGAGGAAACGAGGCGGGGGTGGGAGGAGGGGGCGGGGCGGACTTGAGGACGGGAAGGACGGCGGGCTTGGACTGGGGGGTGGGGAAACCCGGGCGTTGCGCAGAGGGCGCTGGAGCCGGGAAAGCGGGAAGCCCGAGGGGGCGCGGCAGAGGCGGCGGCCGGCAGGTGCTGGGGCGCGGGGATGCCGGTGGCTGGAGAGAGCCGGTAGGCAGCTCCCCGCGTGCAGGGCGCGCCGGGCCGGGCGGCCGCTCCTCTGCTAGGCTGCGCGGCGGGGCGGGCCGGGCCGGAGAAGCGCGCGGCATGTCGCAAGGGCTCCCGGCCGCCGGCAGCGTCCTGCAGAGGAGCTTCGCGGCTCCGGGGAACCAGGCGCAGCCGCAGGTAGTGAACTAGAGGCTCGGGGAGGACCGCGGGCGATGCGGGGGTGGGCGTGCCTGGGGGCGCGAGGAGGTGGGTGCCGGGGCTCCAGTGTGGCGACCACTGAGTGCAAGGGTGGAGGGCCCTGCGGGAGCTAGACGCGAGCGGTGTGGGGGCCGCGGGGGCGGGCCAGGGACCCTGGCGTGCGCCTCTGCCCTGCCGCCCCCGCGCACGCACGGTGCCCGGGGCGTCCGGGATGGTGACTGGGCTCCTGAGCCTGGGAGGGGGAGAGGCCAGAGGGCGCCGTCGCCTGGTAGGGCTGGGCACTGTCCACGCTCCCCCGCACGTGGGGTCCCCGCTGCCTTGGGCGTCGCCATCCATGCGCCGCCGCCGGCTGCCACCCCACCGCTGGAGCGCGTGGTCCTTCCCCGCCGCTCCGAGCGGGGGCCAAGGTGTGGAGAGGGGAAATTCCGCTACAAGGGGAAACTCGTGCCCAGGCACTCCCAACATCTACCGGCTGCCTCCCGAATGGCCTAGCGGTGCGAGGTAGGGGCCAGAAGTAGGCGGACTCCACCCTCAGAACTGGTGGAAAGCTCTTGGCTGGCGCTCGGTCCTGTGCGCTGTCCACCACCACGTTTACAACCGCGTACTGGGGAAACTGACACAAAGTTGCCCGCAGGGACTGCAGTATGAGAACTTCCCGCTCTGCTGCTTTAGGACTGAGTCTTTTCATGGTTATGCCCTTCTCAATTCGGTGCCTGGCACAGGATGTCATCGGGTGACGCTAGAGAGCCACACATCTGAGTTTAGGCCTGGACTTTGCCACACACAGGCTGAGTAGCCTTGGGCAATTTGCTCAACCTCTCTGAACCTCAATTTCCCCACGTGTAAAATCAATATGACAATATCAACTTCTCATGATATTTATGAGAACTAATTGAGATGTGGTTAATAATACATGAATATCTCAACAGTTTGCTCCCCTCTTTCCATCTTTTTTTTTTTTTTTTTTTGCGGTACGCGGGCTTCCCACTGTTGTGGCCTCTCCCGTTGCGGAGCACAGGCTCCAGACACGCAGGCTCAGCGGCCATGGCTCACGGGCCCAGCCGCTCCGCGGCATGTGGGATCTTCCCGGACCGGGGCACGAACCCGTGTCCCCTGCATCGGCAGGCGGACCCCCAACCACTGCGCCACCAGGGAAGCCCCCCTCTTTCCATCTTGATTAAATGTTTCTGCTGGTTGTCAGGTATGACAATATGATAGGTGATAAATCCAGTTGGAGTGTCTGCTCCTACAGGGCGGAATGCAGACTGCTTCATGTGCCCTATGAATTTCTGATGATGAACAGAGAGGCATGATTTGGTGACAGGCACTATGGGGGACTCAATAAAAACTAGCAGCAGCCTTAACAGAGATTATTGAGGGCATACCATGCGCTGGTAGCTTTGGGATAAAATCTCATTTTATCCTATGCAGCCCCAAGCATTGGGCTGTTAGGATGATCATTGCAGAGATTACTGACCACTTGTTCAGGGCATGTGTCTCTAGTGCCCAGGACAGTGCCTGGCACATGGCAGGTACTCAGTTAATACTTGCTGAAGGAATGAATGAATCACACAACAAATGAGAAAATGGAAAAATCAGAGAGTTTAAATCATTTGCCCGACACCATATTGATAGTAAGAGACAAAACCAGGAACTGTGTATTTCTAAAGCTAAAAGTTCTGTCTGCTGCACTCGCTGTTGTGTTCCGGTTATATCTACCAAGACTTCTTTGCCTCTAAGGGACTACATTTTAACGTTCTATGCCTGTTCCCTTAAGCACTGCCTCCAGTCCACTTCTATTTGTTATGTTCTTTCTTCTTGTCCTTTCATAGCTTTATATTCTTGCATATGCTGAAAATTCTTTACCTGCTGTAACTTGGGGAGGTGATATGGGTCTTTTCTTATTTGGAATATTAGACCAGATAAAATGATAACTGAAAACATCCATTATTTTATGTTATCAATATTTGCTTTCCATTAATAGTAATAATTGAGTAGCTTTCCTGTGTTTGTATCCCACTAATCTCTTGGCCTTTAAACTCTTTAAAGGTAGTATTTCCCGGGTGTCTCCTCATAGGGTTCTGGAAAGCAAATACTGCCCCACCTCTCCATGTTTTCTATAACTGGATAAAGTGTTTTTACCATGGTAGGTGGATTTTTCTGCCTGCCTGTTTCAGGATAACTCTTTTTTTTTTTTTTTTTTTGCGGTATGCGGGCCTCTCACTGTTGTGGCCTCTCCCGTTGCGGAGCACAGGCTCCGGACGCTCAGGCTTAGCGGCCATGGCTCACGGGCCCAGCCGCTCCGCGGCATGTGGGCTCTTCCGGGACCGGGGCACGAACCCGTGTCCCCTGCATCGGCAGGCGGACTCTCAACCACTGCGCCACCAGGGAAGCCCTCAGGATAACTCTTGAAGGATTTGACCAAGTTTGGTTAAATCTCATATACAGCCAAGAGCTTTCAAGACACATCATAAATTTGCTTTCTCATTCGCCCTGACCTGTGTGTGAAACAAAACGTCAGTCAGACATTGTTCAAAGGAACCTCTTGTTGTGGCGTTCAGGATCACGTGGTATGTTGGGAGAGTTCCGTGGTTGCAGTTAGTTATCAGCGTAATGGTGATTTGTACACAGTCTCAAAAGGACCTGTTTGCAAACATTTTAGAAATATGTTTTAGAAATGATGCTTCCTATATACAAGAAACCAAAGTGGTTAACTAGGGGTCTGCTTTTCAATGTTTTATTCTTTCTAATTTTTAAACTATGTAGATGTTTTACCAACTAAAAATTTTAAATGATATCTTCTAAATTAAAAAAAAAAAAAAAAAGTACCTGTTTGTGTGTGGTGGCAGAAGCCCCGGCCCACAGCAAGTCCCAGATAGCAGCCGCCTTCTGCCTTTCCCGTCCTCAGATGAGCACCAACACCACACCTCTTCCAGGCACAGGCCCTGCAGGGGAGAGGTTTGAGAACGTTGGTTTGGAGTCCAGCAGACCTGAGTTCCACTTCCCGTTCTCCCCGCTACTAGCTGTGATACCTGGAGCAAGTTCCTCAGCATCTCTGAGTTTCTTATTCCTCATCTTTTAGATGGCGGTCCCACCACACATTTCTCAGGGTGGCGACAGGGGTTAACAGCTAGCACAGTCATAGCGCATGGTGAGTGCTCCTCGACGTGGGGCCACTGTTACCCCACTGATGTAGCAGCAAGCACTGCTGTGGCTGCAAAGAAAATGGTGACGCTCCGTAAGCAATGCTGGGTGAAGAGAAAGGGCAGGGAAGGTGAGGCGAGGGGCCTCAGCATCATACCTGACCAAACCTTCCCCCCCAGAGCCCTGAGGATGATGACAGGAAGGTCCGAAGGAGGGAAAAAAACCGAGTTGCTGCTCAGAGAAGCCGGAAGAAGCAGACCCAGAAGGCTGACAAACTCCATGAGGTGAGAGTGTGGTTAGGGCAGAGCCATGCAAGGGCCACGGCAAGGAGTCATCCTCCACCCTTGCACTGTGGTGGACCTAAGGTCACACCCTGGTCCTCACCAGTTCGGCCACATGCATGTCTAGTTCTGCTGTGTCCTGCCAGCCCAGTGTTCTGAGTCTTCACTCACTGGTGTCTTCATTTCTCCCTCACTGGTTGCATCTCACACTCACGTTTCCTTTATTACAAAATGAAGAACCCACCTTTTGATCCTGATTCCCTTTCAAGCTAGCGCCCCATTTCTTTTCTTTCCCTCTTTTATTCCCCTGCTTATTAAAAAGAGACATGCTGTCTCCATGTCCTCAGTTCCTGTTTATTCCCCAGTCCTCTGTGGTATCGTTTCTGCTCCCCCAACACACATACACGCACACACGCACATGCACACTTCCTACAGAAGCTGCTCCGCTGAGGCCACTAGTGCCCTGGCACTGCCCGGTCCAGGGACCTCTTTCTAGTCCCCTCATCCTTCGCCTTGCTGGCTCCTCTGACACCACTGATCCTCGCCTTCTTGAAACCTTCTTTCAAGGTCTTTAGCTTCTAAAAGACCAGTTTCCTATTTCTCCTGACCCTCTTCACCACTTTTTTCTTAGTTTCTTTGTTCACTTTTCTACCTCTGTCTGTTTTCTTAAAAGTTGGTGCTGACCAGGCTTTCAGACTCTGCCCTTTTTTCTTCTCACCCTGGAAGACTTAATCTATTAATCTGTTCTGCCAACGTCAGCTCCCAACATCACTTACTCTCAGGTAGGCATTGATTACTCCAAGACCTCTGGCCCTAACCCCACATGACCAGCGTCTGCTTAGATACCTCCAAATGGGTCGCCACAGCTCCTCAGCTGCAGCATGACCACGATAGCGTGTCTGTTCACCCTGAGACTTTCTCTTCTCACTGTCATCAAATTGTAGTTAATGGAGCTAACTAACCATCTACCTTATCACCCAAATCAGGAACCTGAGCTTTATTCTAAACTCTTCCATTTTCCTCTATCCCTGTGCATAATCCCACGTAATCTCACAGTCAGGACATGGGAACCGACGTCGAAGGCATCCCAGGATCTGTCCAAGGAATTGATGGCATTCCCATGCTCTTGTCTTTGCACAGGGTTGGTGTGAATATTAAGGGTTTTAGTTCAGCTCTCTCCTGCCACACTTTCTGGCCATAGATTGTCTCAGCAAGGCCAGTCTGAGCGGCATTGATAGCACAGGAGACTCTGAGGTGTTATGAGGGGGAAATGACAGTCTCTAAAAACCCCTTCACACTGAGCAGAGAACAGATTTAGAATGCACAGGCTCCAGGGAGAGGTGACCCACTGATATAAATTCCCAGAGGGCCATAGATTATAAATATTACGTTCTTTCTTGAAAGTAGGAAGTCTGGGCTGTAGAAAGAGACTAGGATCTTCAGACCAGGGTCAGGGAAGGTCTGTCCCAGCCGGGATTAGTTCTGTAAAATTTCCACAGAGGAATTGGGGTGCCCTTTGCCTCCTTTCTTCCCTCCCCCTTGCTCCTGAAGCAAGCCTGGTTCTAGCTTCATGCTACCAAATAACCCCCAGAAGGGACTTGTGGCTTGGTCAGTGCAAGGCCCTATATTCAGAACACATGTGCTAGCAGGACCCTTCCTCTCGAGGAACTTCTAGTTGCAGCCAGATGCATCAATATCAAAACACACTAGAGAACACCTGGTTTTAACTCCCAAGTGATTATGTGTGTGGAGGTGACTGAATGACTTGGACAAGATCTTTCATGGAGCAAGGTCGAGTAGATTCGTTCAACAAATATTTATCAAGAACCACTGCAGGCAAGGCATTGCCACTGGGTCACAAGGAGGGGATTAATATCTCATTCCTGTCCTTGGGAGGCATGAGTCTCAAGGAAAGTATATTCGTTTCCTATGGCTGCTGTAACAAATCATGACAAAGTTGGTGACTTAAAACAACACAGATCTATTTTGTCTCACAGTTTTGGAGGCCAGGCATATGAAATGGGTCTCACTGGGCTAGAATCAAGGTGTCAACAGGGCTGCATTCCTTCTGGAGGCTCTGTGGAGGAATCCGTTTCTTGCCTTTTCGAGTTTCTAGAGGCTTCTGTATTCCTTGGCTTGTTGGTCCCCTTCCATTTTCAAAGCCAGCACTGGCCAGTTGAGTCTTTCTCACCCTGCCTCACTCTGACACCGTTTCTGTTGTTACATCTCCTTCTCTGCTTCCTCTTTCCCTAACACTCTCATGATTACACTGGGCTCGCCTGCATAATCTGGGATAATCTCCCTCTTTTAAGATATTCAACTTAGTCACATCTGCAAAGTCCCTTTGGCCATGTAAGGTAACATAGTCACAGGTTCCAGAGATTGGATGTAAACATCGTGGGGGTTGGCATTATTCTGCCTACCACAAACATAAATACTTTACTACAGTGTCACAAAAAGATGGGTCTCTCTCAATTTCTGTCATTGTTGGATGTGATAATGAAATGAACTAGATTTCCGGGAAATTTAGGGGTGATTTGCCACATTTACTCCTGCCTAATCCCTCTTAGAATGGTGGGTGGAGGGCCCTTCATAGGATTCTTAGCTTGTTCTGCTGTCCATAAACATAACTGTGCCAGTTGCCCTTTCCAGAAGGGGGCCGACTGATCTGAAACCCAGTCCCTCCACAGAAGAACACGCCCTTCTCCTCTTTCTCTGTGGAGCTACAAGAATGGATTAGGGTCATGCACCACTGGCAGATCACCTCAGCAACGCCAGTTTTGTTGGGAAACATAGTATCAAGGAGGCCAGGACAGTGCTTCCATCCATACACAGGCCCCAAAGCAGAAGTCCACCCTTTACCGTCACTAGCTACACACAAGTGTCATTGGTCACTGGTGTCAGTAGTCACTTTGGTGACTAGTTTTTAAATTTTGAGAAACATCTACATATTGAGAGTGGGATGTCTGGTTAAGAAATGTGGTGATGAATAATGTTACTGTGCTCCAGTGAGCTGCAGGCAGAGGACTTAGCACCCTGCTTTAGGTCACAGCTGAAAGCCCCTCAGGCTCCCTGGGGCTCCCAGGACACATCTAGGTTGGGAAAAGTAAGAGCCAGACACAGTGCATGGAAACCTTCTCCTCAGGCTTGGAATGAGGCCAGCTCATGGGGAGACACCGAAGGGCACAGAAAACTGCCACCTGGTAGCCACGACTGCCCACTACTCCCTGGGGAGCTGAGCCCATCATGAGGGCTTTGAGTAAATGTAAAATAGATAGCTAGTGGGAAGCAGCTGCACAGTGCAGGGAGATCAGCTCGGTGCTTTGTGACCGCCTAGAGGGGTGGGATAGAGAGAGTGGGAGGGAGACACAAGAGGGAAGAGATGTGGGGATATATGTATACATATAGCTGATTCACTTTGTTATACAGCAGAAACTAACACACCATTGTAAAGCAATTATACTCCAATAAAGATGTTAAAAAAAAAAAGGGCTTTGAGTAAAGCCCTTATCCCATAAATTCCTCTATCCTATACTGTGGGCTAGCATTGCTAAATATCTCCAAGTAACTCAAGCTCTTTATTTGCCTTTCCTGAACACCATGAAGGGGAATATTTAGAGCAAGACATGTTTAAAATTCCCACTTCCTCTCCTGCCCACTCAGTTCTTGAGCCTCTCTCACCTCCAACATCCAGAAAATCCTCCTCCAGTCCCAGCTGTTACAAGTCTCTCAGCTGCCTTCTTCCTCCCCCAGCTCTCCATCCCCAAAGCCCGGGGACTATCCATCAGGGCAGAACCCCCTTGGAGGGCAGGGCGGGAGGAGAAGCTGAGCAGGCCAAGCCAGAGAGAGACTGGGGTCACTCTTCAGAGATGTCTGAGTTTCCCCCTCAGGGTGGTGGCTGCCAAAAGTCGCCCCACAGTGATGAGAAGCAGTTCCTAGTGTGTATCTGTGCACCTCGCTGTTCACTGTGGCTTTTCGAGTTTTCCCTTCAAGGCACTTACCCTTCTCATGGAGACTTTGACCCGTATTCATCTCTGAATATTAGGCACATGGCCAGGGTGCAGATTCACAAATGGGAACCCAAGAAAACAGTCCAGGTCTCTAAGCCCAGTTGAAAGTGTCTCAGAAGTGGGTCACACTGGTTCAAGCCAGGCACCCAAAGGTGTAAGACTAAGAAAGAACTTTGAGTCAGAAAAGGAAGGCAGCGATGCCATCCTCAGGAGCCCCAAATGTCACAAACTGACAACTTTCTTGGGCAACATGGTTGTGGTACGTGTTGCCCTGGTGTTTTCAGATATTGCATACTCTAAGAGAATCCTTCATGTCAGTCCTCACTGGGTTTAGAAACTGATGATGACACTAATTTGTACAGCCCTTGCTGGTGACACAATTTTTCTGCTGGGAAGTATATGAGCTTAAGGCTTGGGAATAGACTTATGGTAAAATCCTGAGCTCACGTAGCCCTTTACTGCTGGTAACCACCATGGGGGGAAATTTGGGCCCAGACGCTGCCAAGCGAAAGCAGAATTGCTGTCATTGCCTGAGAGCTGCAGTTGACCTTGAAGTCAGGGATTAGGCCCCAAGTCTGCATGACCTCAGAAAAGCCACCGTACCTCTGAGTTTCAGTTGTCTCGCTTGTGACATGGGGTCTGTGTCCTCCTGATGGCCTTTTCCTTCCCCTCATTTCCTTCCCACCTTAGTTATCACCTCTGGTCCCTGGTACCCACATGAGCTTCTTTACCAGTCTTTGCCTCAGAGGCATCCTAGACCCTGAATCCCCCCCCAGACGGCACCTCATTCCTCAATCAGCCTCTCTTTAGAAGCTCAGACCAGGGTTTCTCAGCCGCAGCACTATTGGCCTTTGGGGTCAGCTATTTCCTCGTTGGGGTGGGGGCAGTAGTGCCCCCTTCCCAGCTGTGACAACCCAAACTGTCGCAAGCCGCTCCAGATGTTCCCCAGGGACTGTCAGAATTGGCCCAGTTGAGAATTATTGCCCTAGACAGCTTAATTTCTGAGGCAGAAGTGGGATTTGCAGAGATTTCAACACCTCCCATTTCTGGTCTCTGCTTTGTGACTGTGTCCTGCACATACCCAGAGAAGGCAGCACAGTGACCTCAAATCCTCCTGAGATAGGAGATTGGAAAGTCAGTGATATTTGAGCTAAACTGATCATCTCTTTGGAAATAACAAAGGATCTAATGTTCTTGGCTTCTTTTTCACATATGTTAAGTCCAGGTAATCTTTCCTCAGGTTGAAGTGGGTCTTACTATTCCCCTTTGTACCCACTCAGTGTTCTCACCTCCTCTTTCTCCCCTCTCAGCTCCCTCTTTTATTTTTGTGGAACTGGTCTCGCTTGAAGAAGATTTTGACTTCTTCTCTTTTTATTCCCTCAGCTCAGTAAAAGCCCCTCCGCAGATTTATGAGTAAAACTTAAATCCCAGAAGAGAAAGTCCCTGTGGAGAAGGCAGCCGAGGGGCCTGCTGGAGGCCCGCGACAGGCAGCTCTGTGGCCTTTCTGAGCTGGGGCTCGGGGAGAGCCGTGGACTTCGGCAGCATGGCCCCTGTGGCTTCCAGAGGGAGAGCTCAGAAGCTCAGAAGCATCTTGCCACAGCATTCAGTAACTATACAAAGGCATGTGGAATATTCTGCTACAGGAAGAATTCTGTTCTTTGGAATCTAGTTAAAATGTTAGCTCATCGCTGGGCTTCCCTGGTGGCGCAGTGGTTGGGAGTCCGCCTGCCGATGCAGGGGACACGGGTTCGTGCCCCGGTCCGGGAGGATCCCACGTGCCGCGGAGCGGCTGGGCCCGTGAGCCATGGCCACTGGGCCTGCACGTCCGGAGCCAGTGCTCCGCAACGGAAAGGCCACAACAGTGAGAGGCCCGCGTACCGCAAAAAAAAAAAAAAAAAAATCTTAGCTCATCGGAACCATTCAAATGTATTCTTCATTTTACTTGGAGGTGAAGAGAATTTCCAGTTGCAGGGTGGAGAGAGAGAGTGTGTGTGTGTGTGTGTGTGTGTGTGTGCGCGCGCGTGCGCGCATGTACGAACTACCCAGAGCTGTGGCCTCTGTCAGCCCTTTGCTACAGGCAGCGCTCCCCACGTTGCCTAGGTCCCCATCCCCTCCTCCCAGCCAGACCCTTCCTGCCCACAGAGGGCCTCTTGCTGCATTGGGAGACTGCATTCTGACTCCCGGACTAGAGCTGTCAGAGGCCAGAGGAGAGCCTGGGGCATTGGGGGTGGTAGGCCTGGAGGAAAGCTGAAGGCGTAATGCAGCCAGGGTACTAGGGGGCCAAAGTGGCCCAGCTCAGCCTGTGGCAGGGTGGGCGAGGCCCGCTGCCATGGAGAGTATTCCGGGTCACCCTGAGAGCCTGCCTGGGAAAGACAGGAGGCAGAGAGATAGCTCTGATGGCCTCTATGTGCAACCTCTCTGAGGCCCTTGTTCTGAGAGGGAGGAAAGTGCCTAGAGTGGGAGGGAGGGAAGGAAGGGGGCAGGAGAAGGAGACCAAGGGCGAGGGTTGTGGAGTCACTGAGCTCGTAGATGTTGGCACTGGGGCCTGTCGGGCAGGGGTACAGGAGAAGGTAGCAGAGGCCCCTAGTTGCTATACATTTCTGATCTTTAGGGAGAAACCTTATTTAATATAAGTAAGATTGACTATGATGCAAGACTGAATAGAACACGTAATGAGAGATGTGGTTCCATTAGGTGCTATGATCTGGGAAGCCTTCCTGGAGGTGTTGGGCTTGACCTTCCACACACAAGCAGGAAGGCAGCCCAGTTGAGGATAACAGCTTTAGTAAAGAGGCAGAGCTGAGAATTTGCATGTATCTTCATGGCCTGTAAGAAGATCAGACTTTTTTAGTACTATTTCTTAAAAGTTACTGGTAAGATAATAAGGTTGGGCTCCCAGCTCAGGAAATGCATGGCATGCATGGTTCAACAAAGCCTAACCATATGAATCAACCTAGAAATGATTGAAAACAACATTTCAACAAGATGCAAATAAGATCGTCAGCCTTAAGAAGGTCTCTCTTGATATGCCATAGGGCTCTGTAAGTGGCCGAGTATTGTAGGACTTATTAATGAGTTGGGTGAAGAAAAGGAAGACCTACTTCATCGAGTTAGCGGACAGCTTAGAGCTGTGTGGTATCACTAACCCAGGAGCTGACACAATCGATATTCAAAAAGATTTTGCTAGGCTGGCAGATGACCAAGCAAACAGGGCGACATTCAGTAGAAGAGGATGTAAGGCCCACCCTTAAGCCAAAGTATCAGTTGTAGTTCAAGTACGAACAGAGAAGCGGCCGATGCAGATGAAGCTTGCACTGCTCTGCATTCTCAGAGAGAATCCCCAGAGCTAGGTGGCTGCGCACTTGGGTCCCACCCAGAGCAGACTACCTCACGCATTTGCCCTCTGAATGGCGGGACTATCCCCAGAATCGTGCATGGTGTTTTGGGAACATTTTCTCAGAGCTCCTGGCAAATTGGAACGTGTGTTGGGAATGGCCTCCCAAAGGGCGTTGGAACCAGAAGTCCTGAAACCCAAGAAACTCAGAGGACCTGAAGCAGTTGGGCTCAGAGAATACCTAAGGGGAAGTGGTATGGGGACGTCTCCTAACATTTCAAGAACTGTGATGTTGAAAAAGTATTGCATGTACTCTATGTGGTTCCATAGGTGGAACCAAGCCCAGTGGGTGGGTTTAAAGGAGAGAATGACTTTGGATAGTACAAAGAGGAGCTTTCTAATAGAGCAGCTCAGAAATAGCAGGAACTGTCTTTTGAAGGAGAGAGTGTCCAGCACAAGTTGGATGTCGGAGCTAGAATTACATAGGGAAGGTTTCTGCACTGTGTGGTTTGGGCTAAGGGCTCTCTGATCTCCCGCAGTTCTAAGCCTCTGTAAACTCCGATATAGTGGAAGCTTAACAGGTGAGTGTTGGAGCAAAGCCAAGGCAAGGGGTGTTTTCATTCATTTACTCAGCATTCGACAAACATGTGTTATGTTCCCGGCACTGTTCCAGGTGCTGGGGCTGTAACAGTGAACCCAGCAGAAACCACCAGAAAGCAGATCAGTGGCTGTGGGGAGAGGGTCACTGACTGCAGAGGGAGATCAGGGAACTTCTCAGAGTGATGGAAATGTTCTGTGTCTTGATCAACACAGGTGTTTACATTTGTCAAAACTCATCAAATTATACACCTAAAATTAGGTGCATTTTATTTTATGTCAATTATAAATAAGATAATAAAGATGATTCAGAAGACAAAGCCCGGCCCTAATCCTGGTGGGAGGGGAGAGACATGAAGCAAATGAACAAACAAATCTGAGTGGTGGAGGCGGCTAATGAGAAAGATTTCAGGGAAGGAGGTGAGCATCGTGGCCGGGGTTAGATCTGCCCGGAGGACAGAGGAAGGGCACGTGGTTTCAGAACCGATGCTGAAGACTGATTTCTGTCTTCCCAGGAGTATGAGTGCCTGGAGCAAGAAAACACAGTGCTGCGGAGAGAGATCGGGAAGCTGACGGAGGAGCTGAAGCACCTGAGCGAGGTGCTGAAAGAGCACGAGAAGATATGCCCGCTGCTGCTCTGCCCCGTGAACTTTGTGCCGGTGCCGCGGCTGGACCCCGTGGCTGGCTGTCTGCCCCGGTGAAGCCCAGAGACGGTCCTCCTCTGCCCAGCAAGGAGCGTTGGTCTTTCTCACACCTGGGAAAAGGCTTCCCTCTGCATCCATGTACCGGGGAACCTGTGGCCGGGTCAGCTCTTAGGAGCTCCGGGCCGTGTCCCCAGCAGCCCAGGCTCAGCATGATGCTGTCACAGGCCCCTGACTCAGAGCCTTTAGCGGATCCAGGCAGGGAGGCCATCTTCAGGAATCACTGCGCATCCACTCTGGCAGCTAGTAGGTTCCGTTTTTGTGCAGAATCATTTCCTCTAGCACATGGATAATAAAGGTGTTATCTTCTCTTCTTTCGCCAAGTTCTTAGAATTTAGAGACACAATACCTTTCCTCTTCCTGAAGAGGTCATCTCCTGTCTCCTCAGGTGGTTTTGCAGCTCCTGGGTCTTGCTTCTCCTCCTGGTCATCTCCCCCATGGTCACATCCATGCTAGATGAGGAGGCACCTTTGGGGTGGGACTCCCCTGCCACCCCAGCTGGGTCATGCAGGGGTGTGCTGGGCATGACTCGTGCTTGTCTCATGCGCTGCGTGACCCTCCATCCTGGTCAGCTTTCCCACCCAGGCTGGACCGTCCTGGAAGCTTTTCTACTCCAGGCTGGTTTTCCCATGTGCTCTGTATATTCCCGGGTCACCTCCCATTCCATTGGTAGTCATAGGATCAGGGGACAAATGTACTTTATGGAAGTCTGAATCACACTCGAATGGAGGAGATCTGTCCCCTATGTAAACAAGCAAATATCTGGGTAGATGAGGAGAGGGGAGCTATTTCCTTTTAAAGGTCCCATCCAACTCTATTCTTTCAGGAAAATCAGAACCAGGCCAAGTTGAAAGTGGTCCCAGCAAGAAAAGCATAATGGGAGAACGCATCCCATCCCCTCCCAATTCTCTTTCTTCCTGGAGCAAGGGAGTTGTGGAAAGTGGAGCCAGCCTATCATAAAGGGAACAAGAAATGAGAACAGCAGGGAAAGTGCTTTGTTGTAAATGTAAATGGTTAAAAAAAAAGAAAAGAAATAGAAAGCTCTTCCCAGGGGTGAAGAACTTGCTGACCTCATGCCAGGATTCATACTGGCTAATCCCCACCAGCCTCCTCTTTTTTTCCTCTTTTCTCTCTTTCTTCCCCTGCTTACTGGAGGCTGGCCTGCTGTCTTCTAACTCACGCAGGCTGATGGTGGCAAGATTTCCCTGGTCAGAGGCGCTGGAAGGCTGCTGTTAGATGGGGCCTGTGCCTGCTGGCAGGACCAGGCCAAAGCTTCCTGAATACAGCTCTTTCAGGGAGATGGTGGAATTATCTAGCCACGCGGCTTGTGGCATCTTAGTTCTCCGACCAGGGATTGAACCCAGGCCCATGGCAATGAAAGCGTGGAGCCTTAACCACTGGACTCCCAGGGAATTCCCAGCACAAGACACTTTAAAATCATCCAGCCTCATCCCTTCACTTTGTAGTTGAGGTGTGTGGCAAGGGGGAGGGGATTGCTCACGGTCACCTCTGAGTTAGAAGCAGAACCAGAAGCAGACCCCAGGGGATCTGACTGCTGATCCACTGTAGTTGATAGAGTCAGGCTGCCGCCGTGTCAGGATCCTGCTCAGCTGGTGGCTAACTGTGGTGTGACCTTCTGTCAGCACCTTACCAGGCTGCCAGGACTTCACAGTCCAGGCGAGTGGCCCATATGTGAAGGATGGACGCAGAGCCAGGGCCTCAGGGGCCTATGTAGCTGAGGAGAGCATGGACACGTGAAGTATGTGTCTTGTACCAGCAGGCATTTTGCTGCTGCTTTCAACTCCAGCACTTTCCAGAAGGGAGCATTTTACACGCTGGCTGGGGCTCACCTGGCCCTGCAGTACTTCCAGGCTCTGGCTTGCAGACCCCTCTCACTGTCTTACTGCTGATCTGCTCCAACCCCTATGGTCACTGCTGTCCAGCTGGCTGTTCACCCACTCCGCTGCTGACCCCAGGGAGTCCGTGCCCACCAGCCCCACTGGCCAGAGCCCCCTGGCACCATGTAACAACCCAGGGACCAGTTTCCTTCCATGTAGCTGCTATGGGCCCCCGAGGCCTTGGAGTCCCCCTAGATCCTCAACCCTGACTGGGTGACTTGGAGGAAGAGTCCCTGGAGGATGGTGGGGAAGGGCTGTATCCTGGAGGTGAGAGTGCATCCTTTCCCACGCACAGTCCTTGTGCCGGACCTCAAACGCGTGGCCTCACCCAGACACAAGGGAGGCTGGGAAATGAAACTCAGCCCCGTGCCCAGGAGCTGGAGGAGGGAGCTTAGGTGAACATCTGTCAGCCTCTGCCATCAGACAGCCTAGCTTTTGCTCCCGCCACCTCACTGAAACTGCCCCCTTGGAGGTCCCCAGGAGGCGCTTTTTTGCTAAATCTAATGGGCATGTCTCGGGCTTTATCTTCCTTTACTTCCTAACAGCTTGTGACACTGGCTTTGGTGTTGCTTCTACCCTCTCTACCTGCTTCTCAGTATAAAGGGGCTCCTCTTCTTGGGGCCTCAGTCACCACCTATCCCTATAAGACAACTCCCACATCGGTACCCAGAGCCCTGCTCTCCCTTCAGAGGGCAGACTTGTGTATTCAGCTGCCCATCACGTGTCTCTGAAAGACCATCTCACAAACGTTTCCCGCTCAACAAGTTCAAAACCATACTTGTGATCTCATCATCTTCCCTTCAAACCTGCTTCTCAATCTGTTTTTCCCTGTTTAATAAAGGACTCCATCATCCATCTGGTCAGAAACCAACACATCATATTTGATTCCTCCAAATCCTTCCGTTGTGTCTCCTAGATATACCCCGATCCAGCCACTTGGCTCCAATGTGCCAGCTGCCTTATCCGCCATCAAGAAATGTATTCAAAGTATCTGCTGGGCACAGGGGCTTCCTCCCTAAGCTGTGTGTTCACTGAGGTTGAGCTCACATTTAGGGAGGGTTAGGCCCCCATTTTTTTTTTTTTTGCGGTACGCGGGCCTCTCACTGTTGTGGCCTCTCCCGTTGCGGAGCACAGGCTCCGGACGCGCAGGCCCAGCGGCCATGGCTCACGGGCCCAGCTGCTCTGCGGCATGTGGGATCTTCCCAAACTGGGGCACGAACCCGTGTCCCCTGCATCGGCAGGCGGACTCTCAACCACTGCGCCACCAGGGAAGCCCTAGGCTCCCATTTCTGATGTCAACAGTAAATTTGGAGTTAGGGAACCAAAACTAGGGTAGTCCAGGGTAGTGAGTCATGGTGATGGGGACAAGTCCCCTCCAAGATAACTGGAGAGGTGACCAGAGTTCTGAAAACCAAATGTTCGTGAAACTTGTTGCTAAAAACATCTTTATCCAGATCCCAGTAACATTGAGGGCCGTCTCAGCTCCCCTCTGAAAAAGTAGAAATTCCGTATAAATCGGAGAAATGATTATTTTGTTCCCGGAGCTACAAGGGAAGTAGACCAGTTCTGGAGACTAGATTTGATTGGCTGTATTCACACTGCTGCTGTGTGCCAGACACTGGGCTGGGTATCTGAATTAAATCTGAGAGTGACTGTCGGGCTGGGAGGAAGGGAGGCAAGCTGAGAAAGGCCCCTTTAGAATAGAAAGTGTCAGAGAGGGAGGAAGCCCTTCCTTCACACCCATGCAGCCACACCACTTCCTGTCCGCAATCTTGCCCCGTATTGCACCACCTCAGCCTTGAAGCCTGGGGTTTCCATCACTGAATCAGGCCCCAGTTTTGGCCTCAAACCTTGGTTGAGAATGATGACTCTAACGGACAGGAAAGCGAGAGACTCAAAAGCCCCTCTCTTCTTTCCCATCAATGCTAGGGTTTCCACAGTCCGGGTGTACTCACTAGGGCTGTGGGTTCTGCCGTAGAAGGAGCTAGAAGAAAAGGGGTAGCCCCAATCTCACTGACATGTCTTCCCTCCTGGATGTCCAGGAAGTCCTGGCAGTGTCATCCATGCCACAGCAGGAAGGCTCGTAACCAAAAGCCAGGGAAGTGGAAAGAAGAAACAATGGAGAGGAGGAAGGAGAGAGGAAGGAAGGGAAGGAGAAGGAGAGGAGGAAGTGGGAAGGGGGAAGGGAAGAGGGTGATGGGGATCCTTGAGCTCTGAACCTAAACCATCCCTGCTCCTGGGAAGTTATGCTGAAGCCCCAGGAGGGTACGCTATTTGGAAGCTCCCCGAACAACGCCGCACGTCTGCAGGCATGAGAGTGGAGCTAGCCAAGTCTAGTCTCTGGAAACCCCTCTATGCTTGGAGTCAAGGGAAATTTCCTGGATTGCCCATTTGGAAACTGACCACCTTGATGAAATTGTTCCTCCCCAGATATTTGGGGCAAAGGAGATCCATGTGGTTACTACTGTCGCCATGGACATCAGCACCATCAGCACGACGCACACTGAAAGTCTGCAGTTAGCAGATGCAGGTGTGCTTGGTGTGGCGTGCTTGAACTTGTGCCCCAGTCTGGGGCTGTGTTCAGGGCACACTCTGTCCCTAGAGACAGCTCACCTGCTCTTTTGGGTGTTCTAGCATGACCTTTTCTGGTATGGTATTCTTAAGAAGATCAGAAATGTCATTGCAGATCAGACCAAAGGCCACTAGCCCAGAATTCCAACCACGACACGGAGGGGAAGCGTGAGGGAGAGTCCAGTGTTTGCATTCTAAGACACCATCCTGAAAGGCCTGAGGTGTACTTGGAACTTCCCTGATTTCCCTTAATAACCCACTGTTATCTATCCATTCATTAATCAAGAGTCTTCTTGAACCAGTTTGAGTTCTCCATCACCTTGTGCAGGGTGGTACTTCTGCTCTGCTCTGAATCCACCCCCTGCGCTTCTAAATCCCAGAGGAACTCATTCTTGGATGGTGCTGGGACCTGGAAAGCAGGACTATTTCCTGAGCATCCCAGGTTCACCAAGCTTCCTCGCAGTCTTTCCTCTAGGCTGGCAGCAAGGCCAAAAAGTACCTTGCGAAATGTCACAAACGTACAGAAGGCTCAATTTGCCAGGCAGTACTTTTTTGAAATTGAGAAAGCAAGAGTTCAAGAACCACAAGTAGTGGCCGGTGTCCTGAGGCTAAAGAGTGGAAAGAACCAATGAATGTTCCCCGCGGTAGTTCTTGAGCTGTTGCAGCACATTTGTAAATTATTTCGATTAATCATTATGAAACTTTATTAGTAATTAATTACTTATTTTAATTCATCGTCATTAATGATTACAGTAAACCAATATATTTATTAATAAAAATAAATGATAAAATAAATTATTTATTGTTGTAATATACCAACATATTTATTTATGAAGTAATAAAATATTTCTTTTAAAATAATAAAATAATGCATTATGAATAGTTATTATTATGAATTTACGAATTAGCTATTGTTCAAACAATTAGTAGTGAAATACTCATTGCACGTGTGGGGAGGGAAGCAGGGCCAGTAAGGGAAAGACCCCCCCTCGCCCCACAGCACCTTAAAGGGCACCTTGTCATACAATTTCTGAAAACTTACCTCCAGACCTATCTCACTTGGAGCAGAGGAAATCTAATGATTTTTCTCCGTCTGGTCGGAACAGGGAATACCCCTCCTTAGAATGTAAGCAATTACAGGACAGGTATTGTGTTTTTTGTTTGTTTGTTTTGTTGTTGTTTTTTTAAATTTTTATTGGAGTAGAGTGGATTTACAATGTTGTGTTATTCTCAGGTGTACAGCAAAGTGAATCAGTTATACATATACATATATCCACTCTCTATATATTTTTTAAGATTCTTTTCCCATATAGGTCATTACAGAGTATTGAGCAGAATTCCCTGTGCTATACAGTGGGGTCTTAGGGAATTGTGTCTTATTTATCCACATATCCCTACTTGCCTAACACGTGTGCTTAGGTACCTAGCACTAAAAATTCCTGCTTGAAGGATTGACGGAGTGAATGGCTACCCCTTTTCTAGTCTTCATCCCAATTAAGGCCTCACCCTCATTCCAATCCAAAAAAGAACTTACTATGACTCTATTTGTGATATGAATTTCTCATGGTTATTTCCCCATTTAAGAGTGTGAACCTAAGTTACTTTTCTTGTTCCTGTAATTCAACATCTGGGTCAGCTTGCCTGTCGTAAATTAGGGATTCCCATAAATCAGCAGTGAAGTTGCTTCATAAAACCCTGGTAACAATACTGTTGAAAGGAACAGTAGGCTGGTTGATGAGGATTGGGGGAGGGCGGCAGAAATACACACAGGGAGCAAATCTCTTCAGATGTCATCTTCAATTTTATTCATTTATTTATTTATTCTAAAGGATAGTTACCTTTTTAAAAAAAAATATTTATTTGTTTATCTTTGGCTGTGTTGGGTCTTCATTGTTGCGCACGGGCTTTCTCTAGTTGCGATGAGCAGGGGCTACTCTTCCTTGCGGTGTGCAGGCTTCTCATTGCTGTGGCTTCTCTTGTTGTGGAGCACGGGCTCTAGGCGTGTGGGCTTCAGTAGTTGTGACACGTTGGCTTAGTAGTTGTGGCTCACAGGCTCTAGAGCGCAGGCTCCGTAGTTGTGGCGCACGGGCTTAGTTGCTCCGTGGCATGTGGGATCTTCCCGGACCAGGGCTCGAACCCGTGTCCCCTGCATTGGCAGGCGGATTCTTAACCACTGAGCCACAAGGGAAGCCCTTCAATTTCATTTAAATGTTGTAAATACAGTTGTTATATTTTATTTGTCCTACACTCATTACTATTTAAACCTTTAATATTTATTTAGGATTGCTTAACTTGTCACCTGTGCACAGAGGAGTTGGATACATAAATCACCAGTGGCCCTCAACTAGAGAGAAAAAAGAAAGAAATTTAACAGTGGTAGGGGAAAAATTCAGGGGAAAAATATACAGGCATACCTGGGAAATAGTCTGGGTTCATTTCCAGACCACTGCATTAGAATGATCATAGCAATAATGCAAGTCACAAGTTATTTGGTTTCCCAGCACATATAGAAATTATGTTTACACTATACTGTAGTCTATTAAGTATGCAGCAGCATTATGTCTAAAACGTACCTTGTTGCTAAAAAGTGCTATCATCTGAGCCTTCAATGAGTCATCATCTTTTTGCTAGTGGAGTATCTTGCTGCTGGTGGATGGTGATGGCTGCTAACTGATCTGATCAGGGTGGAGGTTGCTGAAGGCTGGGGTGGCTGTGCAGTTCTTAAACCAGGAGAGCAAGGAAGTTTGTTGCATCACGTGACTCTTTCACAAGCAATTTCTTTGTAGCGTGCAATGATGTTCGATAGCATTTTTACGTACAGTAGAACTTCTTTCAAACTCGAAGTCAATCCTCTCAAACCTTGTCACTACTACTGAAACAAACTTGGGTCTGCTCACCTGATGTGCAGTAAAGCCAATCTACTGACACCAGCTGTGGTGAGGGTAAGTACAGAGCTTACTGCAGGGCCCCGCAAGGAGAATGAGCAGCTCATGGTCAAAAGACTCAAACTCCTCAATGGCTTCCAGGGAAGAGATTTTAAAGGCGAGACGAGGGAGAGGGTCACAGGGTACATAATCATCTGTGTACATCCTTTTGATTGGTTGGTGGTGAGGTAACAGGGTGATGTGCCTGGAATCTCAATTATCAACCTTTTGGTTCTAAGTGGCCTGGGGTCTTCCTGGTGGTCAGCATGCAGTTAACTTTTCCCACCTGGTGGGGGTTTTAGTATCTGCAAAACAACTCAAAAATAGGCTCAGGATATTATCTATAGACCTTGAGGAGGAACTAAAAGTCCTTCACTTTGTTTTATGGCTAAACTATTATTGTGTCTTACTTGACTGCTTTCCTTCGTTTCTGCATTTCCTCACTTCTCTGATTAAATTTGTTTTGGAACTCGGGGAAGGCCTACAAGAGGCGAGGGACACAGGGGAGAAGTGGGGTCTGTCCCTGAGAAGGCCCTGCAAGGTCCTGATCAGTTTCATCACTGCTTTATCAACTGTTTATTTAATATTACAAATCCTATGTTGTCATTTCAACAATCTTCAAACCATCTTCACCAAGAGTAGATTCTGTCTCAAAAAACCACTTTCTTTGCTCATCCATAAGAAGCAACTCCTCATCTGTTAAAGTTTTATCATGAGATTGCAGCAGTTCTGTCACATCTTCAGGCTCCACTTCTAATTCTAGTTCTCTTGCTATTTCTACCATATCTGCAGTTACTTCCTCCACTGAAGTCTTGAACCCCTCTAAGTCATCCAGGAGGGCTGGAATTAACCTCTTCCAAACTCCTGTTACCGTTCATATTTTTAACTATCCATGAATCATGAATGTTAATGTCATCTAGAATGGTGAACACTTTCCAGAAGGTTTTCAGTTCACTTTCCCCAGATCCATCAGAGGGATCACTATGTATGGCAGCTATAGCCTCATGAAATGTATTTCTTAAATATTGATAAGACTTGAAAGTTGAAATTACTCCTTGGTCCATGGGCTACAGAAAGGATGTTGTGTTAGCAGGGATGAAAACAATATTAATCTCATTGTACATCTCCATCAGAGCTCTTGGGTGACCAGGTGCATTGTCAATGAACAGTAATATTTTGAAAGAAGTCTTTTTTTTTTCTGAGCAGTAGGCCTCAACTGTGGGCTTAAAATATTCAGTAAACCATGTTGTAAACAGGTGTGCTGTCACCTAGGCTTTGTTGTTCCATTTATAGAGTATAGGCAGAGTAGATTTAACATAATTCTGAAGGGCTCTAGGATTTTCAGAATGGTAAGTGAACATCGGCTTCAACGTCAAGTCACCAGCTGCATCAGCCCCTAACAAGAGAGTCAGCCTGTCCTTTGAAGCTTTGAAGCCAGGCACTGAGTACTCGTCTCCAGCTATGAAAGTCCTAGATGGCATCTTCTTCCAATAGAAGGCTGTTTTGCCAACATGGAAAATCTGCTGTTTAGTGTGTAGCCACCTTCATTATCTCAGCTAGATCTTCTGGATAACTCACTGTAGCTTCTACATCAGCACTTGCTGCTTCACCTTGCACTTTTATGTCACGGAGACAACTTATTTCCTGAAATCTCATGAACCAACCTCTGCCAGCTTCCAACTTTTCTTCTGCAGCTTCCTCACCTCTCTTGACCTTCATAGAATTGTAGAGAGTTGGGGCCTTGCTCTGGATTAGTCTTTGGCTGAAGGGAATGTTGTGGCTGGTTTGATCCTCTATCCAGACCACTGAAACTTTCTCCATATCGATATAAAGCTCTTTCTCTTTCTTGTCATTCGTGTGTCCACTGAAGTAGCACTTTTAATTTCCTTCAAGAACTTCTCCTTTGCATCCACAACTTGGCTAACTGGTTGGTGCATGGTGTCTAACTTTTGGTCCATCTTGGCTTTTGCCTTCCTTGATGAGCTTAGTCATATCTAGCTTTTGATTTAAAGTGCGAGATGTGTGACTCTTCCTTTCACTTGAGCACTTATAGACCATTGTAGGGATACTAATTGGCCTAATTTCAATATTGTTGTGTCTCAGGGAATAGGGAGGCCTGAGGAGAGGGACAGAGATGGAGGAACGGCTTGTCGGTGGATCAGCAGAACACATACATTTATTGATGAAGTTTGCCATCTTATGTGGGCACATTTCATGGCACCCCAAAACAATCACAATAGTAACATCAAAGATCACTAATCACAGATCACCATAACAAATATAATAACAATGAAATTTTGATATATTGCAAGAATTACCGTCAAAATGTGACACAGATACAGAGTGAGCAAATCTGTTGGAAAAATGGCACCTACAGACTTGCCCAATGCAAGGATGACACAAACCTTCAATTTGTAAAAAATATCTGTGAAGTCCAATAAAGCAAAGAGCAATAAAATGAAGTATGCCTGTACGTTGTCTAGAAGACATGCTTCGGGTTATCTAACTACAGTTTTTCAGTGTTTTTGAGCTATTTCACAATTCTATAAATAGTAGCCAATTGATAGCAATGCAAAGCAATTCTTGCCTGTAGACATGCAAATTATGTCAAAAGACTGTCAGTTCAACTTCCTCCCTTCCCCTGCCTTCAAAAACCAGTTTGCCTCCAATTGCACAATCATTTCAGTATTCCAAATCTATCAATATGACTGTCCTTTAGATTCTCTTCTGAGCTAGTTGTAACTGCTCAGCTCCCCCACTAATTAATGATCTTTAATCTTTATGATCTTATTTAATCTTTAATAAGTAAAAATTTTAACACGTGTTCATTTCATATCTCAATGAGAACCATGATTTTGCCTTTTTTTAAAAAAATTATTTTTAATCAGGGTCAAATGATCCTAGTATTGTTGTTTGGGAGATGTTCACCCCATGTGGCTAGAGACAGTATATTGACATTGAGTGTCATCTCCAAGGGACAAAGTCTCTGGGGTCATCTCTCCTGTTCCGCTGTCCTGGGCTGCGTTATCCTGAATCAAGCCCTCATATTTGTTGTTCCTCTTCCTCATTTTCTCTCCAATTCCTAAGCATCCTTTATGTCATAGGCTAAAGGTCTTTCTTCCCAGAAGCCTTCCCAGAAGGATTTGATTGCGTGCTCTTACTCTGTGCTCCCCTTCACTGTATAGTGAGTTATAGCATACGTCCCATTCTTCGTTATAGCTCGTTTAAATACATGAATATGCAAATGAATGGATCCTGATGTGAAAGATTCTGCAGCACCTTATAGCCACCAGTTCTGGTGCCTGACTTCAGTGAGAAAACTTCTTGGGTATAAACGGAATCTTCATGGAAATATTTCTCTTTCTTCATTTTCAGCAGACACACTCCCTTTTAAAATTTAGTTTGTATTGAAATACCTTTGTGCTTGAAAATGCTTACTGATACCTGTTTCATTTTTTCCTTCTCATATTTTCTTCTTTGTCTTTCTTTTTTTCCTCCTCTGTCGTCTTTATTGAACTTCAGAGCCCACAAAACTAATAGCACAGGATCGAACCCGTATTTGCAAATAAATGCTTTGAAGGCAGCAAGATCCTGACACATTTCACCTCGGGCTGTTTTCCAGGGACACTCGTGAGCACAACAAAGGAGCGGGCATCTCCCTGAGGCCACCCTTGGAGTAACCCTGAAGCCGGAGTGCACAGTCTTCACGCCTCCACAAGAAAACCATGCTGTGCACATGTCTGAGTCATCTGACCCCTGTAGACAGCTAGGAAAGCAAAAGCATAAGAGGCACTCTGGGCCCCAGAGCAGACTGAGCAAATCTGTGCCCTTATCCAGACTAATTCTTTACATTAATAAAGAGAAAGATGATAATACAGTTCAGAAATATCTGGACCCCCTTTCAAACCAGGATTTCAGAAAAGCTCTGTGGTGTACTTCCATTTCACCCCAGGGCCATGCAATGTGGTTGGTGGTCACTGAAGGTTCTTTGCCTTCCAGCTTATTGGTGAGAAAATATGGAATCCTGTGTCTTTAAGAACTGAAACTGTCTAGAAACAGGATTTGATACCCAGTAGGAGACAGGAGACTTCCCTTTTGCTGTTCAAGTTTCATCTTCAGTTATCAGGAACTGAGTGGGGGGCACCGGGACCGGAGCTGCAGCAGCACAGGCCTGTGAAGCTGCTGCTCTCTGGAGATGAATACACTCTTCTTTCTTTTTGAATGTACCTCATCACAGTGAAAGAAAGCCCCTGGTCGACTCAGCACGTCCCAGGGTTTCACTGGAAGAGAGGAGCACCAAGTGCAGTCCCAGATGCTGGCCAGTCCCAGGATTCCCCGGGGCTGCCCTTTGCAGGCCTGGCACCCTATCTGCATGGGGCGGAGCCCTGGGAGTAGGGAGTGTGTGGTGGAGCTCAGTCTGTGCTGGTGAGAGAGCCAAGGGACCCCACGTTGGAAGGCTATGAAGGTCATGTGGTCCAGCCTACTCATTTTAACAGCTGAAGCAGTTGAAGTCCCAGATGCCAACCACGTGCCCTTGAGGACGGCTGGTGTATGGCAGGGCCAGGACTGTCAGGGATCCATGTATCTTGATATCCTGGGGTGTGATTTTCCTGCCATTCTACAGAATTGCCCATGCCACTGCCTTGCACAGGCTGTGCTGGAGGACGTGGTTGTGTTGGTGTATCTTGCTTGCTGCCACACACCTGAGCCGTTTTTCACCCCTCTCTGCCTCACTCCGAGTCCACAAAGCTGACCCTTACATACTCCAGCCCCTGCTCCCCTGTTGGCTGGTTTCTAATTGACATTAGCCAATAGGAGGCACCAGTAGGAGGCTGGGGGTTGAAAGGTGGAAGAGGTTGGCTGGGATGTTTCTTGACTGTCTCTCCCTGATTTGGAACCTCACGTCTGGCAATGCCACATTCCTCTGTGACAATAGCTACTCCTGGAGCGACAGCCCCCTCCTCCACTGGGTCCCAGCCTTTCCTTCTGCCCTTTCGGGCCTAGATGTGGTAACAGCTCTCGATTGTTGATATCCTTTGGGTGCCTCAGCATCTTAAGGTCTCCTTAATCCTGCCCACATCCCTCTAAATTGTCCTTTCATTAAAAGCTCTTCCATAGAGTGGCATCCAGGAACGTGATTGAGGTGCTGGTCAAATTTGTTCCAGCATTCTAAACCAAGGGCCAGTTGGCTAGCAACCAACAAATCCATGCTAAATAACGCCACCATCACCCCCAAAACCATGGAGAAAATTGCTTTGTACTTGCTCAGAGCCCTATGACTCAGCATCTGTCCAACTAATTAATGCCCAGATAACACCTTTCTTGCCAGCAGGGTCTGCCCTGTGGGGGAACAACTAAAGGACTGGCTGGAGTCAGTCTACCTCCAGCTATCTGCCTGCTGGGCACACTTAGTGTGACTGAATTCTTGAGCTCTCTATGGGACATGTAGATATAATTCTTCTCTCAACCTCTCTCACCCTCCACTCCCATATATCAACATACTTGGCTCTTCATTTCCCAAGTCCTGGAAAAGGAAACTATTATCCACTCAGTTTCCTGAGCTGGAGGCTGCAAAGTTAACTGGACTTCTTTCACCAAGTCCAGTTGGTCTCCAAATCTATCTTCCATCCATTCTTGTTTCTCTACCCGCATGGGTGTTACTTTGTTTGGACCAGTAGTTTTCAAGCAGGATCAACTGGAGAGTTTTTTCAAAATGCAGATGCTTTAACTCTCCCTCTCCCATCCCCTTAGAGGGATGAGGGGGATCCCCTCATCCCTCTAAGGGGATGTAAAATTTTTGATCAGGGTAGGATGTATTTTGCTACTACCCAGTCTCTGTGTTCACTGAGTTCCTTTGGTTGTGACCTTCAGATACCTTCCTCCTTGGTCTGCCTGTCTCTAGCTTCTCCACACCAACAGAACTATCTGTCTAAAAGCCAAGCCTGATCATTTCTTTCTCTTGCTTAAAAATCTTCAGAGACTACAAAGAAACAAAATTGAGTTATTTGTAGTGAGGTGGATGGATCCAGAGTCTGTCATACAGAGTGAAGTAAGCCAGAAAGAGAAAAACCAATACCGTATGCTAACACATGTATATGGAATCTAAAAAAAAAAAAAAAAAATGGTTCTGAAGAACCTAGGGACAGGACAGGAGTAAAGACGCAGATGTAGAAAATGGACTTGAGGACATGGGGGGGGGGAAGGGTAAGCTGGGATGAAGTGAGAGAGTGGCATGGACATATATGCACTACCAAATGTAAAATAGATAGCTAGTGGGAAGCAGCCGCATAGCACAGGGAGATCAGCTCCGTGCTTTGTGACCACCTAGAGGGGTGGGATAGGGAAGGTGGGAGGGAGGGAGACACAAGAGGGAGGGGATATGGGGATATATGTATATGTATAGATGATTCACTTTGTTATACAGCAGAAATTAACACAACATTGTAAAGCAATTATACTCCAATAAAGACGTTAAAAAAAAATCTTCAGAGGCTACAATGATAAAAATGAACCTGTGTGTCCAAACAAGGCCTTTCACCATCTGTTTCTAACCTATGCTTCTAGTTTCATACCTGAAAGTACAGAGAATAAAGCAAAAGGTAGGAGGAGGCAAGAAAAGATAGACACAGACATAAGACTACATTAAATATTTAGGGGTCCTGGCTGCTAAGGTCAGGAAAGGAACCTCAGATCCAGAACTTCCCTCCGAGCCCAGAAACCATGAGGTCTCACCAAAGATTTCTTTTCTTTTCTTTTTTTTTTGGCTGCGTTGGGTCTCTTTTGCTGCGTGCAGGCTTTCTCTAGTTGTGGCGAGCAGGGGCTACCCTTCTTTGTGGTGTGCAGGCTTCTCATTGCATTGGCTTCTCTTGTTGCAGAGCACGGGCTCTAGATGTGCATGCTTCAGTAGTTGCAGCACGCGGGTTCTAGGGTGGGTGGGCTTCAGTAGTTGTGGCACGTGGGCTCAGTAGTTGTGGCTCATGGGCTTAGTTGCTCCACAGCATGTGGGATCTTCCCGGACCAGGGATCGAACCCGTGTTCCCTGCATTGGCAGGCGGATTCTTAACCACTGTGCCACCAGGGAAGTCCTCACCAAAGATTTCTATGAGACTTCTCTCCTGGACAGTTCCACATGCAACCCCCTTACCTGACTAAGTGAGATGAGTTGTAGTTTTTTATGATCAGCAAAGCCTAAGTAAATCAATGCCCACCTGGTAAGTCCTCGGTCATCTTTCAACTCCCCGTTCAAATGGTACCTCCTTTGAGGAGCCTCCCCTGAGTTACCTAATCAGAGCTATTCTTCCTTCCTCTGTGCTGTTGTAGAATCTCATATGTGCCTCTGTTACAGCATTGATCTTATTTTATTCAATTTTAGATGTACTGTATTATTTTTAAAGTTTCATATAAATTTAGAGTTATCTTGTCAATGTCTAGAAACCACAGTTGTCTTCAAATTAGGTTGCATTAAATTTATAGATCAATTTGGGGAGAATTGACATTTGATAATCTTAAATCTTCTAATCCATGCACGTGATATTATCTAGTCTTTTATTTAAATATTTTAAATTTCTCTCAGCTTATACAATGTATGATAAAAATTCACTGTAGACATCTTGCACATCTTCCATTAAATTTATCCCTAAATATTTGACGCTTTCTGATGTTATTGTCAATGGGATTTGTAAGATTATAATTTTCCAGTTGTTTGTTCTGGTGTATTGGTTTTTGTGTGTTGATCATGTATCCTTTCACCTTGCTAAATTCACTTACTAATTCTAGTTTAGGTGTTTTTTGTTTGTTTTTTTCAAGGATTTCTTGGAATTTTCTATGTAGACATTTGCTGCCTGTAAAGAAAGTTTTACTTTTTCCTTTCCAAACTGTGTGCCTTTTTTTTTTTTTTTTTTTTTTTTTTTGCGGTACACGGGCATCTCACTGTTGTGGCCTCTCCCGTTGTGGAGCACAGGCTCCGGACGTGCAGGCTCAGCGGCCATGGCTCACGGGCCCAGCCGCTCTGCAGCATGTGGAATCTTCCTGGACCGGGGCACGAACCAGTGTCCCCTGCATCGGCAGGCAGACTCTCAACCACTGCGCCACCAGGGAAGCCCCAAACTGTGTGCCTTTTATTTCATTTTCTTGCTTTATGCATTAGCTAAAGGCTCCAGCATAGTATTTAATAGATGGGTTAAGAGCAGTTGTCTTTTCATTTTTCCCTCTCTCAGGGGAAATCATTCATTCTTTCACTGTAAAGTATGTTGTTAGCTGTAGTTTTATTTCAGAATTGCCTTCTGTCAAGTTTAAGAAGTTCACTTCTATTTTTAGTTTTCTGGGCATTTTTATCGTGAAGGATTATTGGTTTTTTTCAAATGCTTTTTCTGCATCTGTTGAGCTGATTACTTGATTTTCAATCCTTTATTCTGTTAATGTGGTCAAGTACACTGATTGTTTTTTGGATGCTGAGTTGACCATTCATTCCTGGGAAACCCCATTTGGTCATGGTGCATTATTTTTACATATTGCTGGATTCAATTGGCCAAAATTTTGTCAAAAATTTTTGTGGCTATGTTTGTGAGCGATATTGGTCTGTGATGTTTTTCTTGAAATGTTTTTGCCAGATTTTGATATAAAAGCTTATTTTTTAATTAAAATTTATTTTTTAATCAAACATATACATAATTTAAAAACATCAGATAGTGCTAGAAGGCTTATGGAGTAAGTAGCATTAGTTTCAACTACAAATAATTGAAAAACCCCAAATATTTGCACTTAAACAAGATATATATATTTTCTCATTTAAAAGCAGTCTGAAAGGAAGGGAGTCAAGCTGGTATGGCAGCTCCACTGTGTCATCAGAGACCTAGGCTCATTTCCTGGTTATCCTGAGGGTCACTTCACATTCCAAGATGGCTGCTGGAGCCCCATTCACCAGGTCCATATTCTAGGCCATCAGCAAGAGAAAGGGGAAGAAAAGAAAAAGGTTTTCTGCCTCTCACTTTTACAGAGCCTTCCAGAAGTCCCACATGACCCTTCTAGTTATGTTTCTTTGGCCATCATTTTATCATATGACCACATCTAGTTGCAAGGAACACTGGGAGGTGTAATCTTTTAGCTAGGTACATCGCCCAGGATTTACTGAGGAAGAAGAGGAGGATGGATACAAACATTATGCTGAGCCCAAAAGCCCCAGACACAAAAAGTGTACACACTGTATGATTCCATTTATACGAAACTCTGGAAAAGCCAAATCTAATTTCTAGAGACATTACTGATTGCAGGTCAAGATTGAATGAGATGGGGCAAAGAAACTTTGGGGAATGATGGAATGTTCTGTAACCTGATTACATGGGTGTATAAATTTGTCAAAATTCATCCAAAAGTATACTTAAAATGGGTGCGTTTTTGTGTATATACTTCAATAAAGTTAATTTTTATAAGTACAGAAGATCTCAGCAACCATAACAAAACTACTCTTAAATTTTGTTCATGTCTGTCATGTCTTCATTCACTTGCTTACCTTTGCGTGACTGAAATCAGAACGCACATAACGACTTTGAATCTTGCTTTTTTCATTTAACGTTACATCATAAAATTTTCCATATTGCTTCATTAATTTTCATAATCACCATTTTAAATGACTCTATAATCCTTTGGGAATTGAAAATGTAATATCTACTTACAGTAAAAAAAAAAAAAAATTCAGAGACACCCTACACAGGAAGAGCTAACTCTTCCCCTGAACTCTGACCTTTAAGGCCCCTAACTTAGAAGTAGTGGACAATCCAGTTTCTAGTATGTACATCCAGAAATATTCTATGCACATGAAGACTAGATGTGAGCATCTTTCCCTCTCCTTTTAGACGTAACTAAGACAATACAAGATGCTTGCTTTTCCCCATAATACAGCTTGGATACCATCTCATGTTCACACATCGAAACAGGCCTTGTTCTTTTTAACCACTGCATGTATTCTACAGTGCACTGAACCAATATTGATAAACAGTTAGGGTTTTCCCAGTTTTGTTTTTTTTCTGTTTCACATACCACAAGATATAATGTTAAAGTTTTGACTCAGCTATCAACTTACAGTAGATGCTACATTCCAAAGGAAGTGCTGGCCTGTAAGCAAAATTTACCACAAAAGTAGCTGAGAGCTTGTCACATGATCATTGAAACCTCTCAGCTACACTGAGGATATAAAAGGGTGGAGAGGGAAGAGATTGTGAAGGGATTTGGGAGGGCTTCCTCCATCCCTTAAGGTCAAGAAAGACTTTATTCAATAGGTAACTCGAAGGGCTCAGTATATGTCCCTGCAGTCTGGGGTCTGACTTCTGTCTAGGAAACACTGAGGAGGAAAGAAATACTAGAATGATCTCTTAAGGGTATAAAGTGGTGTGGCTCCTGCCTGTGCTCATCCTGTGGGCTCAGGATTTTTCCAGAGAAAATTATACAAGTTTTCCCGTGCAGCACTTGACGCTAAGTCAGTGCCATCTACACCCCCCGCCCCCTCCCACTGGCTTCCTCTGGTCTGTCAGCTGGAGGCAAGGCCAGCTTTTACCTCTTTGCCCATGAATCACAACCTGTTTCTCTCATATTCTCAGCACAAGTCAGGGGCGGACAGGCCAGGACATCTGGATTAGGTCTGGGTCCAGTTCTCAGCCTGGCTCCTTGCCTTTGACCATTCTTCGGCCCCTAGCCCACCTACCCTGTGGGCTGGGCTGAAATAGAGACTGAAATAGAGTGACCCGTAGGTCACTGTGCTGAGCCTGAAGGGCTTCTCTCTTCCTTCCTACCACCTGCATCAAGACAGGTGCTTCCTCTCACCCCACTGCTGCCTTCCCGGGAGAGCCTGCTTTCTGGGCTTCTTCCCCCTCATTGCCCCTCTTGATCTAGAGGCCAGTTGCCAAGGTCATGACATGCACACACTCCCTACGTGATCTGTCCTTGCAGTCCTTGGGTTGTTCTCTCTCTGCTCTTCCCACCCTCGACTATGCTGAGGACTGGCTGTCCCCAGAACAAGGCACATGCTCAGAGAAGACCAGCCCCTGTTAGCATCCTTGGGAGCAAAGCAAAATTCTGCAAGGAAGGTCACTGCCCATGAGGATAATATCCAACAAGGTGCTTCTCAAACTTTAATTTGTATTGGAAGCATCAGAGGATCTTGCTGAACCGCAGACCCTGACCCAGGATATCTGGATGATGAAAGTCTGCATTTCTAACAAGCTCCCATGAGATGCCAATGCTGCTAGTCTGTGGACCAAACTCTGAGTGGCAAAGACTTAGTACATTCCAAAGCCAAAGCGATTTTTAAAAAGTCATTCTTTGGGGTCATCTCATAGGTACAGAGAGCAATCAGAATTAAAAATAAATTATTGGGACTTCCCTGATGGTCCAGTGGTTGAGAATCTGCCTTCCAATGCAAGGGACGCAGGTTCGATCCCTGATTGGGGGACTAAAGATCCCACGTGCCATGGGGCAACTAAGCCCGCATGCCACAACTAGTGAGACTGTGTGTTGCAACTACAGAGCCCACGTGCTCTGGAGCCTGCACCCCACAACTAGAGAGAAGTCCACACGCCGTAACAAAAGGTCCCGTGTGCTGCAACTAAGACCTGACACAGCCAAAAATATATAAATAAGTAAATAAATATTTAAAAAAGATACATCCTAAAAAATAAATAAAATTAAAAATAAATTATTTAAATATTGTAAAGCACAAGGACTTTTATTTCTTTCAAGGATATGTATTATCACGGAGTGGAGTGACAGAGGGCTAAAAAAGAGGGTCCTGTGAATCTGCTGCAACAAAGAGGGAAGCACTAAGATTCACAGGTCTGTTTTCCTGCTACATGTGAGGTCTTCGAAACAGCTTGAAAATGCCTGATTTTCACCCATAGGCCAGGGTGCTACGACAGATTCTCTTATCCATTTTTTTTCTTGGCCATTTTTAGGGTGTTTTCTAACCCTCCTTGAGTGTGTTCTTATCTATGTATTGAATAAACGCACAAAGAATTGGATTAGTTTGCTAAGAAATTAGTTTCCTAACTGTACAAAAGTAAACTCTGGTCCCATCATTACGTTGTCACAAAGTCTGTGCACTGTTCAAGTTAATGATGCTTTCCCCAAACCTAAGCCAGGCTCACACCTGTTTCCTTCTATTGCCCCTGCTTGCCCAGGGATTACTCAGGGTTACATGAATGTGTTTTCCTGAGCAAGGCTGGGCAGTCACTGTTGCTGACCTGCAAGGACAGCCAGAAACAGCTCTTCTGTGATCACCTCTCCCCGCCTGTGCCGGGTCGGGGTGGGGATGCAGGAGGATTGGCAGGGAAGCTAAGAGGCTGCTTTGAGAGGCTGCCAAGTAAACTGCTGCATGGTTATCTCTGAGTCATCAGGGCAGGGATGAGCTTGGAGGAGTGGGGTTTTCCTGCCAGTATTCTGGTATCTCTGGGTATGAGCAGATGCAATTGGCTCTGTGGACTGGCAACCAGCCCCGTGGCTGCTGCCTCATTTGCATCATGATTTACATGGTTGGGTCTTAGACACTCATGGGTAGGCATTTTTCTGAAAGGTTTAGACAGACACATGCTTTATGCATATCTATGCAAGTGAAGAGTTCTTTGGAGTGATGACCAGATTTTTGGCTGTTTCCTAATTTGTGCATTTCTACCAGCGGTGCCAGCTGCTAATGCAGTGGTAGCCATGAAGCTGGAGCATCTCACTAGGGTCCACCTTATGAAAAGCTTCACATGGGGCCCTTGGCATTGGAGAGGAGAGGCCATAAAGAGAACTGGTAAATACAGCCCTGATTTTTGAGGAACTGACAGTCTGAGGCAGGAAGAGAAGCAAAGAAAGATCCTGAGAAATCATGAAGGAACTTCTGTGCAAATGGGTTTAGGAAGCACAAGGGCACGGGGTGGTGACCATGGAGAGAGCAGAGGTGCTGCACCCCTAGGGGGTAGGGGGAAGCAGAGGGGGATTAGCTGTGTCCTCTAGGGAGTTACTTAACCTCTCTAGGCTTTAATTCCCACCCCCATCCCAGCATCCCACAGTGAAACAGTAACACCTAGCAGCTCAGTTGCTTTGAGGATGAAATGACAGAATGCATATAAAATGTTTGGAGCAGGGTCTGCTGTCAGTGGCATCTGTCACAATTATTATTGTCAATAGGATGGAACCGCGGACCAACCATGATGCTGTCTTTCATATTTAGCCTTCCACTGTGAGGAAGCCCTGTCCTGAGCTCCCTCACTCCCTCAAACCTTGGGTTTTCCTTGGAATCTACGGCACCAGTGAACGGCTGGACAGAGGGCAAAGTGCCACCTGTGGCCACCAAACAGGATAGAACAGAATGAGGCTGAGAGGTCCACTTGAGGGTAAACCTCGGAACTGCAGCCTCAGGGACAGACAGCATCACTCCCTTTCTACCCCCAGCCAGCTGGCTGGGACGGGTTGGCAGACTGAGAGGTTGCATGGTGAGTAGTTACAAGCATAGGGCCAAACCGGGTTCAAATCTCACCACTGTCACCATTCATAACCCCTTGGGAAAGTGACCTTCACCTCGCTGCATCTCTGTTTCTTGATCTGTCAGATGGAGATAATCATAGTGTTGTTGTGAGACTCAGAGGAGTTAACACATACAAAGGGGTCAGAACAGTGTCTGGCATGGAATCAACACACCGAAGTGTTTGTTATTCTTTTTTTTAATATTTATTTATTTATTTTGGCTGCACCGCGTCGGGATCTTTATTGCAGCATGCATGTGGGATCAAGTTCCCCGACCAGAGATCAAACCCCGGCCCCCTGCATTGGGAGCGTGGAGTCTTACCCACTGGTTCACCAGGGAAGTCCCTGCTATTCTTATTTAGCAGAGATCCTTGGGTATGACGTTCTGGGTTTTGTCCCTCTCTGATAATTTTTTGGGAGGTGGCCGGCATGTGTATGGTAGTGTGGGGGGGTGGTTTGTGGAAGAGGACTGAAGACACCCAGGTGGGCAGGCAGAGCCCTGCCTTCACCCTGGTCTGTGGGTTGCCAGGGAAGGGGAGGATAAGACTGGTTGCCAGGAGGGAGGAGGATGTGCTTGTCCAAGGTCGTAAAGTTCCTTTAAAGGACTCTAACGAATTTTCTAGGAGCATCCATGAGGAGCTCCGGGCCCTGCCCAAGGTGTCATCTCCTCTTGCAGGTGGAGAATGGCTGTGTCTACATGACCCTTCTGGGGCACCGCGCCCACCAGCTGCAGCCTCTGCTTCCCAACCCGCCAGCAGCCCCTCAGCCCAGACACCGGTGCCTAAACCTTACCATGGCAACATCTGACTTTTCCGGCCACTATTTTTCCCTCTTTCCTGTTCCTTCTTTACTTAAACAAAACAAACAAACAAGCAAAAAACCCTTGTTGTGTCATATCTAGTCTTGCAAGTCACCTTAGGTTGCTTTTGGAATACGCAGAGTATGAATAAATAAACTTGTTCCTGGAGTTCTCGTTCACCTTTCTTGAAGTTTTTACAGCAGTGATTTTCAAACATTTTTTTTCAGAGAAATCCCCGCCCCCCCCCCTTTTTTTTTGATGTGGACAATTTTTATAGTCTTTATTGAATTTGTTACAATATTACTTCTGCTTTATGTTTTGGTTTTTTGGCCATGAGGCATGTGGGATCTTAGCTCCCCGACCAGGGATCAAGCCCACACCCCTGCATTGGAAGGCAAAGTCTTAACCACTGGACTGCCAGGGAAGTCCAGAGAAATCCTTTCTTTAAAAATTTTTTTTTAATTTTTGGCTGCATTGAGTCTTCGCTGCTGCTCGCAGGCTTTCTCTAGTTGAGGCGAGTAGGGGTTACTCTTTGTTGTGGTGCGCAGGCTTCTCATTGTGGTGGCTTCTCTTGTTGCGGAGCATGGGCTCTAGGAGCTCAGGCTTCAGAAGTTGTGGCGCACGGGCTTAGTTGCTCCACAGCGTGTGGGATCTTCCTGGACCAGGGCACAAACCCGTGTCCCCTGCATTGGCAGGCGGATTCTTAACCACTGTGCCACCACAGAAGCCCCCGAGAAATCCTTTTTCAAAAATGAAATATTTCATAGAAGCTCTACATATATTATATATACCTCGGGTATTGTGGGCTCGGTTCCAGATCACCGCAATAAGGTGAATATTGCAATAAATCGAGTCTCACAATTTTGGGGGGTCCCCGGTGTATATAAAAGTTATGTTTACACTGTACTGCAATCTATTAAGCCAAAGCATTATGTCTAAAAAAAATGTATTAAAAATATATAAGGGGCTTCCCTGGTGGCGCAGTGGTTAAGAATCCGCCTGCCAATGCAGGGAGCATGGGTTCGAGCCCTGGTCTGGGAAGATCCCACATGCCACGGAGCGGCTGGGCCCGTGAGCCATGGCCGCTGAGCCTGCGCGTCCGGAGCCTGTGCTCCGCAACAGGAGAGGTCACAACAGTGAAAGGCCGGTGCAAAACCAGCGGCAAAGGAACACGGGACCAATATATATATATATATATATATATATATATAGAGAGAGAGAGAGAGAGAGAGAGAGAGCGAGAGAGAGAGAGAATAAAAATTTATTAAAAATATTTTATCACTAAAAAGTGCCAAAATAATTACAATAGTAACATCAAAGATCACAGATCACCATAGCATAATAATAACAAAAAAGTTTGAAATACTACAAGAATTACCAAAATGTGACACAGAGGCATGAAGCGAGCAAATGCTATTGGAAAAATGGCACCAATAGACTTGCTTGATGCCGGGTTGCCACAAACCTTCAGTTTGTAAAAAACACAATATCTGTGAAGCACAATAAAGTGAAGTGCAATAAAAAATAAAATGGTATATATATACGTATATATATACGTATATATGTACATATCTATCTATCTATCTATATCTATATCTATATATATGTATATATCTTGCTCAGTTAAAGCAGGAGAAGGACCCCGAGCACCCAGGCCCTGGCCGTTCCCTTTTTCCTGAGGCATCCTTACCAAGCCTTAGCTCTGGGGAGCCCTGTTTGTAAGCCACCAGTCTGCTCCATGGACAACATGCTGCAATATTTAGTATGTCATTTTGATGCAAAAAATAAGGAAGTGAGATGGTTTCTTATGACCTTTTGGACAATTTGCGAACTATTGGTGGAATGCTGAAGAATGAAATGCTAAAGAATTCACTAGTATCTACAGAAAAGAACTGCGAACAAACACAAGTCTTATTTACTCTTCTATTACAAAAGATAATCATTGTGAGTTTAAGTAACAATTTGGTCTTAAATATTAACTGTGATGGAATGTCACAGTTAAATGTGGGTCCGTTTTTTTTTTTTTTTTTTGCTGTACGCGGGCCTTTCACTGCTGTGGCCTCTCCCGCTGCGGAGCACAGGCTCCGGACGCGCAGGCTCAGCGGCCCTGGCTCACGGGCCCAGCCGCTCTGCGGCATGTGGGATCTTCCCGGACCGGGGCACGAACCCGTATCCCCTGCATCGGCAGGCGGACTCTCAACCACTGCACCACCAGGGAAGCCCAAACGTGGGTCCTTGATGTGAAATGTACAAGAAAAAAATTCAAAAGTCACGTTGGAACTGAGTTTTAACCGATAACTGACACAACATCTATTTCAGCTGCCTCTGTCTCCCCCATACCAGTGAATTCCCCATTCCTCAAAATGCCTCCACTTTCCGGTCTCCCTCCTTTCATGTTTAACCCTCTTTCTTCTCAACTCCCAACTCCATGAAGCCTCTTGTAACCTACCTAGTCCAAACCTTGTAGCACTATGTCAAGCACAGACTGCTCTGAGTTAGGATGCGGGCCTGGCTCCCCCAGGGAGGGGATAACGTGGTGTCTGAATCACTTTGCACTTAATGGTCAGCCTACACTAGGGCAGTGGCACCAAGTAACTGCCACCGTTATGCTCTAATTCTGCCTGGTACCTAACACAGTGCCAGCTTCTAAAATAATTCAGACTTTTACAGCTGTGTTGGTATAAGTCAAATATATTAATATCATATATTAAAACATCTTCAGACCTAAAATTAATTTTTTTCTTCTGATTAAAAAAAACATTGAAGCATTTTTTTAAGCCTCCCAAAATTCTGTGGGCCCTTGGCACTCGGCAGGTATATAAGGCTACTGCTTGCTAGCTATGTGGACTGGGCAATTTACTTAACTTCTCTGGGTTTAGTTTTCTCATTCGTAAAATGAGGATAATAATAGGACCCAATTTGCAAAATTAAACGTTATCTATTACTTGTTTTGCACAGCTAAAAATTGGGAAGCACAAAGGATAAAATCTTAATTTCTTCTTGTGCTCTGATCCAACCTCAAATCTAGTGTTTCACTGTACTCTTGGCAAAAACAGACTTCCTATTTCAAAGGAAAAGCACCACAGAAAACAAACGAAACCAAACCAAAAGCCCTTTCTGAGACATCCAAGGACTCTTGCCAAGCACCAATTTGATGAGTTCACAGTAAATGAATCAGAGACTCACGGTTTAGATTTCCCTCTCAAAGTCCCAAGAGGGAAACAGGAAGGCGAGGATTTCAGAGAGCTCCTGGCTGTGCCAGCCCCACTCCACCAGCTGAGCGAGAGCTCAGAGCGTCCAAGAGCCCCTCAGACATCCTTCCCCTGGGCTCAACTCACATTTGTCATTTGAATGTGTCCTGCCCCCCAGAGTAGATGCCATCGAGGGGCCCTGACAAGAAACCAGATAGTAAGCACGGCACCCCAAACCCACTATTTGGTTATTGCTTAATCCTCCACCTCTATTCCATTCATTTCTAGCTGCTGACAGGTAGGATTTCTAAGAAAGATTTGGGGGGTGGAGGCGGTGGATTGGCTCTCTGTGGATGATGTTTTCCAGGAAACTCAGCTAGCTTCCTGAGAGATGTCATACACTGGAACGTTCCCAGGGGCTGGCAGGGGAACTCTGGAATGACTCAAGTGAGGACCTGAACCAGGAAAGGGTGGGCTATGGCCTAAAACCACACTCTCCTCTCACTTTGTCAAACTGCGTCCATTTTACTTACAGATTTATCCCCTACCCCAATGACCAGGAAGACTTCCTAGATGAACTAGAAGCCATTTCCACCCCAGGGCACGCTCACACCTCCAACACCTCATTTGCATATGCCTGTTAGATTTTATTGACAGCTGAGTGATCTGTGAATAGCTTCAGCAGGGTCCACTAATGGAATCTAATCAGTTGGATCGCAGCTTTTAAAAATATCTGCTCGAGGGCTTCCCTGGTGGTGCAGTGGTTGAGAGTCTGCCTGCCGATGCAGGGGACACGGGTTCGTGCCCCGGTCCAGGAGGATCCCACATGCCACGGAGCGACTGGGCCCGTGAGCCATGGCCACTGAGCCTGCGCGTCCGGAGCCTGTGCTCTGCAACGGGAGAGACTACAACGGTGAGAGGCCCTTGTACCGCAAAAAAAAAAAAAAAAAGATCTGCTCGAGATCCAGTTTGGTTGAGCCCCTCCAGAGCCAATTTGTCAAAAAGTCAGTCAATACACATGGAGTGATCATACACTGCTAGCAAGGGCTTTTGCCAAGCACTGGTTAGTGCAAGACAGAGAGAGATGTTAAAGAAAGACCCGACCGTGACTCCTAGAGATGGAGAAGTCAGGAAAAATATAAACGGAAGCCACAAAGAACTCCAGACACAAACACCTACAACCTGACTTGTTAACCTGTGTGGTCATGCCCAGCAGAGGCAAGTGTTCCACACTGTCTTAAACTGGCTAAGGGTCTAGAGGCAGCTTCTTCCTCTCTGCCCAAGCAGGCCTTTATATGGAGCACACAGTATCTCCAATCCTAAGTGGAAACAAAACAAGTTTGGCACTACCGCTCACCCGCTCTAGACATCCCCCCAGCCTCGGGAAGCAGGAGGGGCTTCCTGCCTAGAGGAGAGTAAAAGGCTCTCATCACTCAAAACTGGGCACCACGCATCCCACAGCAGAGAAGGGGAGCACTCAGCAATTGCATCAGCAGATCCGTGTACGAACCCACCACCTGGAGAAGACAACGTGGATGCAGAATTGTAGCTGGAGGCTGTGGTTTGCGGTGACCACTGTGACCCACTCTAATTATCATGCACCAGGAGAGGGCCTGTGCTGGGCGCTTTGGAGCACACAGAGATATATAAGACAGCCCTCTGGCCTTGGGACATCCTATATGAAGAGTCAACCAAAAGCACGAGGCTGTCTGCATTCAATGCCAAATGACTGATGTGCACAGTGTATCAGAGGAAAAGAAATAGTAATGGTAACATTTATTGAGTGCTTCCTATGTGTCAGAGCGCTATTGTAAATGGTTTATATATATTTAGTTTTTCCAACTACCCGTAAGGTGGGTACTAGTATTATTCTCATTTCATTGATGAGAGAAGTGAGGCTCAAGGCGATTAAATGATTCGCTTGGTGTCACATGATTTTTAATGGTAGACCCAGGATTTGAACTCAAAATTCCACTCCCCCAAGTGTGTTTTTCTTAAGAGATGGGAGAGGACTCTGGGAATGAGAGGTGACAGAAGGCACAAGACTCTGACTCCTATTTTTGTTACTTATTTTTGATATAGAGAGGGAAATTCAATGGCTGAGTTTTAAAGTAGGAGCATGCCTTAACAGTCGAGAGATCATTTTTGATGTTTAGTTTTGCCATATTTAAAATCCTCAACTTGTGAGCATGCTTTTAAATTATATATTCAATATCTTGTAATAATTCAATATATATATATATGAATCACTTTGCTGTACACCTGAAACAAACACGATATTTTAAATCAACTATATTTCAATTATAAAAAAATTATAAAGTGCGAGAGCAGTGGGCGGGGACTGGCTGGCTGGGCAGGGGAGGAGCTGAGGGGGAAAGAGGGAGGGAGGGCCGGGAGGGAGAAGCAGCTCTCCTGGGGGCTGCCTGCGTGTCGCTGCGGAGTCCCAGGCTTGCCTCTGGATCCTGCGCTCCCTGATGCGGCCTCCGTGTCACAGCCGGGAAGGAGGATGGAGGGGAGAGGGATTCCGGTGGGGTGGGCGTGGGAGAGCGTCCTCAACAGCGTCTTTCTAACCCCCTCGGGGTCGAGTCCTTCGCGAGGCAGCTCTCCTATCCTGGTGGGTCCCGTCCCGCAAGGGTCCCGGGTCCTGACCCTCGGTCCTCGGAGACGGTGTCAGGCAGGACCCAGAGTCTCCTGAACCACAGCGCCATCGTGTGGCCACTGACAGGTGCCTCTGGGGCTCCTCTGGCTCAGGTATCCCGCGCTCTACCCACCTGTGCTGGTGGCTTTCAGGTAGCTGTCTTCTGGGGCAGGGAGCCGAGAGGGAAAGTGGGCCTGCCTGCCGAGGCCGGAACCAGATTTGCCTGGCTCTGAGAACTGGGTTCTCAGAGCGTAGCACATTGGAAGGAATGATCATTAGAGCTGGACAGGCCAGAGCCCTGCCCCCCTTGCTTATGAGCTTTTGTCCCTGAGCTTCTTGGGGCCTCAGTTTTCTCATCTGTTAAAGGGGCATAATAATACCTGGTGGAAGATAAATTGCAAAGCCTCTAGAACAGTTCCTGCAAGCGGTAGGAGCTCAATGTGTCATTGATGGTGCCATAATCCTCAGTCACCCCAACAGGTCTCAGTGCCGCTGAGACTCATGCTTGGCAGATGGCAGGTGTTCTGGGTGCATTGCAAACCACTAGGAATGCCTTCTTAGTGCCAGCTTAATAGCGGGATAGCCCCAGGGCTAAATATTTCCCTATTTTCATAAAAGATAACAGTCCAGTTGGTCTTGCAAACCACATAGGAACAGCTGGCTAATCTGTTCACCAGCCCAGGGGAATGCTCCATCTTCACCATTTACTTCTGCCTCCCACGTCTGCCTGAGGGAAGCCCTCTGGGAACAAACACATCCCACTTCTGAGAGGCACTGCAGTAGTGAGGGGGAGGCAATAATGCAGGGGATCCCACACACCCAGAGTTCACTTGCCGGATGAAGACCTGGGGCATGTCACTAACTTGTCCAAACCCCTGTTTCTCATCTGTAAGTCAGACATCTCAGCTCCCAGTTCCTCAGGCTTTGTGGAATTAAAGGAGGTATTCACGTAAAACACTGAGTACACTGCATCTAGTATGTATTAGCATCACCAGAGAGCTTATTAAAGTACTAGTCACTGGGCCCCACCCGGAGTTTCTGAATCAGTATGTCTGGGGTGAGGCTCAAGAATGTGCATTTCTTTTTCTTTTTTTTTTTTTTTCCGCGGTACGCGGGCCTCTCACCGCTGAGGCCTCTCCCGCTGTGGAGCACAGGCTCCGGACGCGCAGGGTCAGCGACCATGGCTCACGGGCCCAAATGCTCCGCGGCATGTGGGATCTTCCCAGACAGGGGCACGAACCCGCGTCCCCTGCATCAGCGGGAGGACTCTCAACCACTGCGCCACCAGGGAAGCCCAGCACCTTTTGTTTCATGTTCCTTCATTTATATTTATTCATTCTGCAAACACCAGTCAGGAACCCAGAATGTGCTGGGCCCTGGGAGCACAGGCCTGGGTGAGGAAGACAGACTTGAAGGAGGAATGACTGAAGGTGGGTGACCTCCCACCCATCCCCCCCTCTCCTCATCAGGCTCTGAGTGGTGGGGGGGTGGATGAGTCAGAGCTCCCCTCCAGGCTCCGGAGGCTCACCCCCTTTCTCATGGGGTCACAGAAAAGGCCTGATGAAGGAGAAGTTTTTGAGGTTAATCGTGCTGAACTTGGCTCCTGAAGGGATGTGGGATGGGGATGGAGGAAGCATGGAAGATAGTGCCCGGGGGACCAAGAGAAGGTACCACTGACAGCTGCTGCCATAGAACTGGCTTGGAAGGGGAGGAGATCAACTTGATTTCAGTTTGTTTTCTTGAGTTTTTTTTCTTTTAGAAGATGAAAAGGGAGTCAAGAAGCCCACTGTGGGGATACTGGGGGATAAAAGTGAGGATGGAGAAAGGGTAAATGTTTCCTTGGCCCCAGCTCCCTCAAGCCTTCCTTCCCTGTTTCTCTGTCTCCAGCATCTCCCCTCTTCCTCTGGCCATCCCGTCTACCCTCTTGTCTCTTCAATGCCTCTCCATCCCAGACTACCTCTGAAGCTCCCGAGGAATAATCGAAAAGTACAGTGACTGCCAAAATTGCTCCCCCGACCCTGGCTCCACCTCTGCATCTGCTGTCCAGATTTTGCTTCAAAGTTCTGCCCATCACTCACAACCAGAAAAGAAGTATTGACTAGAAAAGAAAAAGAAGTTGGGAATTTGAGTTGGAAAGTGGAAGGAGCAAGGGATCTCTTTCACATTCAGGTAATGGCACTGTGGCTAGTGAGCTGTAGTGGGACATCAATACCAACTCCAAACCCCATTCAAATCCTGCTGAATTGAGGTCTGATTAAAGGCTAACTGATGGATGGTGACAGTGAAGTGACTTGTCTAAGGGTATTCGATAAAGACTAGTTCTTCTCTCCCTTTCCTCCTCCAAATTTCCTGGAGGTCCCAGGACATTCCTAAGACCCTCCCCACCGTCATCTCTGTGGCCGTGGACTAGCTTCTAACCTCTTGTCCAATTGCCAGAGCCTAGAGATGGTTGGGAGCTTTGGAGTAACGAGCCTGGGCTCTTACTAGCTGTGGGAACTTGGGAAGTACTTAACTTCTCAGAGTCTCAGTTTCCTCATCTGTAAAATGGGGATAATAATATCTACCCAATGGGATGCTGTGAGGATTAAATGAGATAATGAGTGTGAAGGGCTTAACATGGTACCCAGAAGAGAGTATGTTCTCAATATGTGTCAGTCAATAATAATTCCAATAATATCTCTACTTGGACAACCTACAGGTACCTTACACTCAGTATTTCTTCCCCACGAATGAGCTCCCTGGCCTCACTTTCTAGTTCCCTTACTGGAGTTAGCATTCCTCCTACATGTCCTTGGTGGTCTGGTCACCTGGATTCTATTCTGTTCCTTCCTCGTGTGAACTTTCTACCATCTCCTCGTGCCCAAGTTCAGCCTTTCGTTATGTTTTCCCTGAGCTTCCTGACATCAGTGCTCCTGTTCAATCCCTCTCCACAGAGCCACCAGATTTAGCTTTTGGATTGTGACACTCTCTTCCTCAGGAACCTCCAGTGACTCCCTAGTGGCCACTACTAATGTAACTACACACTCCTCACCCTGACGGTTCAGGTCCTCCACACTATGGTCTGACGCATCCCACCACCCTCCTCCCTGCCCTTTCCCTCTCTCAACTCTTCCCCTTGGATGGGACATCACTATCCCCACCACCCTCTTGCTCCCCAGGGTATGCTCTGTCAGCAGAACAGATTGTAGAGACTATCCTAGGTAAAAAAAAAGGAATCTTTTGATGCTACCCTCAACCCATCAATACACTGGTCTACTGAGTCAAGGTTCTCCAGAGGAACAGATTTATATATAGAATGTATGTATATATACATGAATTGGCTCATGCAATTATGGAAGCTGGCAACTCAGAAATCTGCTGAGCTGGCAGGCTGAAGACCCAGGAGCACCAATGCTAGATCCAGTCTGAAGGCCATCTGCTGTAGAATCAGGATAAGCCAATGTTGCAGATGAAATCCGAAGGCAGTCAGTTGGAGAATTCTCTCTTACTTGAGAGAGGCTGGTCTTTTGCTCTATTCAGGCCTTCAACTGATTGGATGAGGCCCACCCACATTATGAAGGGCAATCTGCTTTGCTCAAAGTCTACTAATTAAAACGTTAAACTCATTCAAAAACACCCTCACAGAAACACCCAGAATAATGTTTTTTTTTTTTTTTTTCTTTTCTGGTACGCGGGCCTCTCACTGTTGTGGCCTCTCCCGTTGCGGAGCACAGGCTCCGGACACGCAGGCTCAGCGGCCATGGCTCACGGGCCCAGCCGCTCCACGGCATGTGGGATCTTCCCGGACCGGGGCACGAACCCGTGTCCCCTGCATCGGCAGGCGGACTCTCAACCACTGCGCCACCAGGGAAGCCCCAGAATAATGTTTGATCAGATATCTGGGCATCCTGTGGCTGAGCCAAGTTGACTCATAAAATTAACCATCACCCCACTCATAATCCTCTCAATGTCTGCCCTCTTGAAAGGATCATAAAAAAAAAAAAGTCATCCACCTTGAAGAGTTCTATGGGGCATTTTGCATCCCAGAAATACTTACACTGTATCTCTAATTGTGGAATTTCAGCACTGATTTCCCACGCAAAGGAAGTATGATTTTGAGTGGGGTGTAGGGGTCTTTCGGAAGCCTGTGAAGAAATCACAGCACACTAGCATTTCAGCCCGCTGGCTGCTGTCCATGGCTGACATTCCTGCTAGGCTTGGTTCACTCTTTTGCTAGGCTTGGTTCACTCTTTCGCAGCTTTGCAGATACTATGTACACAAGTTAATTTCTAGCCTTTCCTCAAGCTCTCTTTGGTCCAAGCACAGCTGTAAGAAAAATTGTGAAGTAGAGCAAAATACAGGGCATGAAACCAACCAGAAACCACAAAGAGTACTCATCCGTGAGAGGAAGAGGACCTCATTGCCAGGCCAGTGGAGAAACAAGAGATCCCTGGGCTACAGGAGCTGGGAAGTGGAGCACCTGGTCTGTTTAGTCTCCAAAGTAGCCACTTACCAAGACCTTATCCAGTGGGAGATTCTCACCCAATAGGAAAGAGGAGTTGGAGGCTGTACAGCCAACACAAAGCCAGACAGCACAGCTAATATCCAGGAATCAGAAAAGCCTCTGTGAAGCCTGTGGCTTGGGAGATGCAGTCCTTGGAAGCAGTGGTTGGGCTTATTTATTTCCACCATGATTAATTACCAGGAAACAAAATAAAGACTATATGCTCCACATCATTTTGCAAGTCTTATTAACTGTTGGGTAAGTTCAATTTATTTACAACACTAATATCTGTTTATGTCAGCCAAGTTGGCAGTGTGGTTAGCTGTTCGCAACTTCAAGGAATTAGAAGAATATGGTTAAAACAAACAACAAACATTAGAAGGAACATCATCTCTGAGGAAGCTGGACTGGGGAGGAGTTTGATCTCAGGGCCTTAACTGCAGCTGCTTCTCCCTTGGGTCTTTTCTGCAGCCCCGTCCGCCGCCCAGGTAAGACACTGATAGGAGCAGAGGCTCCTGAGGGGCCCAGGTTACATCTCCAGTGACTTGGCGATGGGTTGAGTTGATTAGGCGGAGAGAAGCAGGTGTTCTTGCATTTTACAAGTTCTATTGAATTAAGGCAAAATTTCTGGTCATCCGCAGGACCTTCCATTAAAATGAGTTGAATACGAGTTTACACAGCCCTCTTTCATCAGCCCTGAATGCGGAGACCCTGGTCTGGAATGGTGGAAAAGATGCGGCAAGAGTTCGAGCAGCTAGTGATGTGCATGCGCACACTCGCACCAGCGCATGCGCATACTCGCACTTGAGCCTGCGCGCACTCGCACCGGCGCATGCGTACACTCGCACCTGCGCACACAGCACAAACCGTGTGCGTGGGCAGTGCCGCCAGTTGGCGCCGGCCTCCTGCGTCGTTCGTTGAAGCGAAGTTGGGTCGTGGTGACCGTCCAGTCAGCCTTGAGACTCCTGTGCCGGCTGTTCCTGCTTCTGGAGAGGACGAAGCCACGGCGTCTGCTGAGGTAATGGCCTGTATTTTAATTGTTGCTAAGTGACCTCTTTGCGGGAGGCTTCAGGGTTCCATTCATGCTTACACTTAGGGACAGACGAGGTCCGCTCTTCTTGGGGGCCCACGAGGGTGGGGCTCGTCAGTTTAGGGCACGTCAAATGTCCTTTTCTACATCCACTACAATTTAGACGCTTCAGATATTTAATATCTTTCCTCCCGGTGCACACTCAGCCTTGGCGGAGAAACAACAATGGTGGTTGTCACGTCATCTAAAAAGAAACATTCTCTTAAAAATAAAACTCCTGACTAGAATATTCATATCTAATCACTATGCAATTTTAATCATCTTCTTTAAACCCCGCCCCCCGCCCCGCCGCTTATCAGGCCCACTAAGCAGCCTCCTGAGGGACCATCACAAAGTCTCTTACCAGGAGCTCCACGGGAGGGATTGACCCCCGTGCTCACATCACCAGGCCTGAGGCAACCCTGCACAGCCAAAGAGTGAGAGAGGGGAGAAGGGGAGCCCACCCTCCTTCTGCCACCTGGATTCCTCTGTGACTCAGGAACCCAGCTGAAGTTCTCACTCTGCCCTCACATACCCCTCACACACTCAGATTTCCTCCTCAGAGCCTCCTCCTTGCCCAGGTGCAGCCATGGATGTGTGACAGCTCAGTTTCCATCTGCCCACCAAACCCAACCTTCTCAATGATCCCGTAGAGGCCTGCTTTCTTCAAAGACTCCTTTCCTGACTGTCCTGCCCCTCCCAGACCTCGCACCCCAGACTCACTCTCTCCCCCACCATCATTAAGGCAAGGCGTTTATTTCCCTCCAGTCAGACACAGTGCTTCTTCCCTTGGCGATCTCTTTTTCCTGGCTTAAAGGCCACCTCTGGTGTTGATGTAGCATGATTTCCCTGGACTACAGATATGATGTGTGTAGCAAATAGAAGGGGTGGGAAGCTAAAGGTAGTCTTTACCATCCATGGATGACATTCCTTCCAGCTTTTTTCGTTTCCAGTTCGTTCGTTCATTCGTTCATTCATTCGTCAATCATAGATTGCTCATTTGTCATGTGTCAGGTGCTATGAAAGATAAAGAACATGAAAGAAAATGTATAAGACATGGTCTCTGCCCTCAAGAAGCTCGGAGTCTAGTAGGGCAGGACAGTTACACAAGCGGATAGTGGTGAGTGCAATGATGAAGGATTACAGGAGCCATGTGGAGGAGCACTGAACCTGGGTGGGGATGAAGCTGAATTGCAAAGGATGAGGAGGCATTGGCCGGGAAAGGTGGGGTGGGGGACGGGAGAGCAAGAGACAGTGGTATCGCAGGGAGAGGGGACTGCCGAGTAAGAGCCTGGAGGTGAAAAGTCGCCAGGTGTGTGCTGGGAACTAAAGGTAGTTTAGAGTTGCTGGACCTTAAGGCAGGGAGTGGTGAGCCCTGAGGCCAGAGCTGCTACAGCACCCAGGGGTGTCATCATACTGTAGTCAGTGCCGATGGATCCCTCTGCTGGGGACAGTTTTTGTGACCTTAGACCATGGCCCTGAATGGGTCCCAGAGGCAGGTAAGGGCTGAGCTTGGTGGGCGTTACAATTTGAAAAGGGCCAAAGGACATGAACTTCAGCCTCATGCTAGCCCAGCTCCCTGAGCCTCACCGTGTGTGTCCTTCCAGACACCCACCCTCTGGCTCTTCCTTCCCATTCCCTGCCCCTTAGGTCACAACCTGTCAGAACTGGAAGACACCTTAAATGCCATGAAGAATAACCCCCTCTTTTAACAAAGAAAGACATGGAGGCCTGGAAAAGGGGTTGCCGGCGGTCACACCGCCAGTTAGTGGCAAAATCTGCCCATCTGTTCTTTCCTCAAACCCAGCTACCTATTGGCTGAGTGGGCAACACACCCAGCGTCCACCCCCTCCCCCCAGCTTCTCTCGCTATTGTTTTTCAGGCTTTCGGGTGTGCCTGAGGCTAATTTACTTAAACTTTTCCTCAAACAGCTGTTGTTTGGTGGGGGTGGGACCTGGGGTTGCACAGTAAGGCCCGAGGAGAGGTTTGTGGGAAATGCACTTCCTTAGTCTCCTGAGGACATTTCCGGAAGTCCCCTCACTGTCCGTGGTTGTGGGGCAGGGGCTAAGCACAACACAGGGTGGAAACTCTCGGAGGAGGTTCGGAAGAAGGAGGCCCCTGGGAGACAGACACAGATGTGAGGTAGGAGGGCCCCCCGCGTAACCTCTCTCAGGGGCACTGGCGTAGCCTGGTGTGTGGTCTTGAGGAGAGCACAGAGACGGGACACCAAACAGAAGGACATCTTGTCCTGTGGCCCTCCCCTTGGTAGTGCCCTCTGGGGGTTAGGGGCGGGGAGGGCAGCATACCAGGAATTATGGGAAGTGATCAGGAGAAGTGGCTGGCTCGCCGCGATGCTAGGGGTGATGCCTGGAAGCCCCTGGTGCATGTGCGGCAGTAGGACGGGGTCACACGTGTATCAGTTCTGTAGATGATCACCTGCAGGTGTTCCCTTTATCCTCGTCCCCTCCCCTTGATGTTGGGCTGTCCTGTGACTTGTTTTGGCCAAAGGAATGGAGCATAACATTAGCAGAAGCTGTAAATGTGCTCGTGTGGTTGAGCTTCACCCTGACACACAGAACACGTCCTGAGCGTCCACTAGTCTCAGAATTGGGAGACGCGTGGAGCAGATGTGAACACGACCCAGTCTGAAGCAGAGCCACCGCAGCCCACTTGCAGGCCTTTGAATGAGAAATAAACATGATCACCATCTGAGAGTTTGAGGCGTGGCCAAGAGCAAATCCTAGAATACAGGTTCCTTTGTGAGTAACAGAGAATACAAATGAATTGTGCCGTAAATCAAAACGGTTTTATTTTCTCACATAAAAAGTCCAGAGGTAGGCCATCCAGGGAGTTATCCAGACCCAAGACTCTACCAGCTTTCTGGTTCATCAGAAGCTGTGGCCCTCAGCTTCGTGGTCAAAAGTGATGTGGATGCTCAAGGTCCAACCATCATGTCCACACTCCAGCCAGGAGGAAGGAGGATGGGGGGGGGGGGGGGGGGGGGGTGGGGGGAGAAGAGCATACCCATCTCTCTAAAGAGACTTCCTAGAAGTTTTTGCACACCAGAAGTAATTTTCAAAGTATTTACAACATGGATTTCAATTAATCAGAATAGATGCCCTCTGTCAACAACAGGTACATCTGTACCTGTACTTGTGGGTTGTCCTGATCACATCTTTCCACTAACAAATCTCATTGGCCACAGCTCAGTCACGTGACCACATCTAGCTTCAAGGAACACTGGGAAATGTAGTCTTTATTCCAGACGACCATGGGCGCACTTACCTACTGTCAAAGAAGGGGAGGAGCTTTAAAGTGGGACAGCTAGCACCTCTGCCACAGTATGGAAAGTACTTAAAGCTCTTGGTACAGGACCACAAGCCCTTGCCACAATTTGAAAAAAATTTTTCTGAAAACAAGTATTTTTCAGAAATCATTGGCTGGCAAAATTTGACCTGAAGTATCTGTTTATCTCTCTTGTGAATATTCATATATTTGCTGCAGAAATATAATGTTTGATCATGAGGTGATGCCCTGGATCCCTCTAGGGTATTTGTATGTGTGTGTGATACACACGCAAGTACAGTATTACCTATAAAATCTTTTAAAAGTGTGAATTTGAAACCCATCTGGCTCAGGGTTTTGGATAGAGTGATCATACATCCCAGTTTGCTTGGGATATTCTGGTTTACCCTTGTCCTGGTGAAATTACTAATAGCTCTCCCAACTTTCACTTTCACAATTGCTCAGTTTGGATGATAAATTATAGGGTCAACCTATGTACAAACTAAGCTCTCAGTTAATGGCAGCAGTTATTACTGTTCCCCAGCAGAGCTCCTGTAGTGCCTCTTGATATATACAGATATGCTAAAATGTTTCTTCAAGTAACCATTTAGTTCCTCAAGGCTAAGCAGTACCCTCCTGCCGGTTTTGTCTCCATTCTTCATGAATTGGCTTCCAAGATAGTGTGGCAGTCAGTTTCATCCCAGTCACCTCTCAGAGAGCACAGGCTTGGAAGCAATGAACACCAAATCAAGGCGGTTTTACTGAATCAGGAAAATGACTAGCCTGTTCTGAACCTTGGCAGACTCTTCTTTCTTCATTCCTGGCGAATTTAAGAATAGGTCTGGAGATGCCTGTGGATGCAGCAGAATTCCACAGGCATGACACCCTCTTCGCACAGCAGAGAGGTAAGGAAAACAGCTGAGTCAAAAGGCCTTTTCTTGCTTTCGTTAATTGCCCTCTGGGTCTCATGGCCAGGATCTCAACTGTGAGCAGGGCCAGCCCTGGACAAGGCCATAGAAGGCCCCCTTCTGTTCTCTACCCCTCCACTCCCTTGGCATCCATGTACCCTCTTAGCTTTCCCACTGCGAGATGCAGAGAAGTGGATCCCAAACTTGGCTGGTCTTCACTCAGGCCTGGGGTGTGTGCGAAGAGAGATTGGGGAGGCGTGCCCAAGGTCAGTGATTTGGAAGTCTGGCGCCAAGCCCAGGAATCTGTGTTTTAACTATTCCCCTGGTGATTCTGAAGAGCAGCCCAGTTTAAGAAACACTGGCATAGTGCAATGAGCAAGGACTTTGGAATCAGACAAAGCTGAGTTCAAATTTAACTTCTGTCACTGTGGCCTGGGGCTGTTCTAAGCTTCTCTGAGTCTCAATCTGCCCATCTGTAAAATGTGAAACTTCAGGAAAATAATGTATTTTATTTTATTTTTAAAAGAATTAAAAAATCTCCTTTGAATATATAGTTACATTCCTTTTTTTAATGCTCAGTGTTTTTATTGTGTTCACGTGTGTGGGATCTTAGTTCCCCGACCAGGGATCAGACCCACGCCCCCTGCCGTGGAAGTGTGGAGTCTTAACCACTGGACCGTCAGGGAAGTCCCAATGTATTTTAAATTTAAAAAATGTTTCTCAGATCGAAAGTCTATTCTTCTTCTCAAACATAAAATCAGACACTCCCCAGGTAGCTCATTAACACACTGGGAGAACCAAGGAGAATCTCATTGCTGAAAAGAACAGGCATAGGCTTGCCTCCCACCTTGTCCTCTGCTTCCCTCCCATCCGGGAGAGCAAAGGGCAGAGTTCATGACCTCAAGGTGACAACAAAAGCAGATTTGTCTATGATTGGCAGGTAGTGCGCAGTCAACAAATATTTGTCGATTGCTTGCTTGATTTTATGTTTTTGTTTACCCAGTTTCCTCTAAAATCTTTAGGAATCTAATTCTTTTTTGTGCGAGAGGCATGGTGGGAGAGAGGTGAACTGTGGGATTAGATAATATTTTATAGATGGCTTTTATATTTCTGCCGTATTTGTGGCAATATGTCTTAATGAGAGAGGTTGGTCTTTAGAGTCTGATGGATTTGGTTTTAGATCCTGCCTTCACCATGCTGTCAGGACAAACTAAACTCTTAGTGGGTTAACACGGTGAAGGTTTACCTCATCCAAGTCACAGTCCAGTGCAGGTAGCAGAGGACAAGGTGAAGGGTGCTCTGTTCCATGTAGTCACTCAGGGAGCAAGCTCCTCCCATCTTTATGGCTTCCTGGTGCCCTGGGTCATCCAGATAGTGATGGGAAAGGGCATGATGGACCAAAGTTTTTATGCACTAGGACCGGAAGTGGCAAAGTCACTTCTGTCCCTATTTCACTGGCAGAATTCAGTAATGCGGTCAGCCTAATAGCAAGAGGACCAGGAAATACAGTTTAAGACGTGCCTAGAAAGAAAAGGAGAAAATGGATACTAATGAGCAGTAGAAGGTTCTGCCAGACCCATTCATCAGCTCTGTGACCTTGGGCAAATGCCTTTAACTCTTAGCCTTAGTTTCTTCATCTGTACAATGGGAATGATGCACATCTATTGGGATAGTTGTAAGACTTAAAAGATATAATATATATAACATGCTTGATACACAGTGTGCCCTTCCCTTTTAAATATATGGAAGAGCATGTTTTCTTTCCTCTGAGTAGCCCCAAATACTGACTAGTTGAAAGTTTTGGCCGTCAACAAACTTTCTACCAAGTTAGGGGAACACAGATGAGAACACAGCTCCTGTCCCCTGGAGTGGAGGGTTCAGTTTGGATCATCTCCTTTCAGCGAAGCAGTGAGGCAGTCCCTGAATCTTGGGGGAGTTTGTCTTAAGGTCTTTTCATGACATGTGTTAAGGATTTGCTGGAGTATTACCTTAAAAACCAGAAGCATCTATACTCTAGTTACTTGGAGGAAAGAACCAGAAGGAAATGACTTCCATGGCAGCACCAAGCAATTATGTTAATATAAGTAAAAACATTCCAATGACGCTTAGTAGTCTGTTGGAAAGATTTTGGAAAAAATAGTTTCTTCTCTTGAAATCTTTAAGAAAACGTCAGTTTCTACCTTTTGGAGTTACTCAGCACCTCCCAGCCTAGGGGCAGAAGAACGGAAGCTGTTGCTTCTGGGGACACCTTCTCCTCTCCTGTCCTTTCTTGGAATGGTCTTCCTGCAAATGAGGTGCCTAAGGCTTTGTGCCTGAGTTGACCTTCCCCAGAGCTATCCTCTGAGGTCTTCTTTATTGGAACATCCAGACTGCTGCCTAACCACTCTGGCCAGGTTGCAGAACATTCTGTTCACTTGATCAGCCATACCCAATGAGGACAAGTAGAAGGGGGTCAATGTAGGAGATGCAAGAAGAGAGGAGAATAGCAGAGTGTTGTCATGGGGAGTGGGACATAAATAATGCCTTGTTTCAGAGATGCAGTAATGCCCTGGGTGCTCTGCCCTCCACTGTGTGCCCCGTTGGGAAGTTTTGGCAGGGCATGGGGCTGAACCAGAGCTCAGAGCCAGGAGAGGAGAAGGGGGGAAGGCTTGGCGGCCAGATGCTTTCTCTTCCTCTGACTTTTGCTGGGTCACTTACTAATGACAGGGAACCCAGACTGTGTTTCTTTCTCCGAATGACTTCCAAGCCACATCCCTCCCTAAGCCCCAACTGGAGGCCACTCTATTTTTAAATTTCTCTTGGGAAGTAGATTCCAGAATTTCCCTAAGTCTTCCCGTCAGGGGAGCTGCTGATTTCCAGTAAATCCAGGGTCACATAGCTTTCTATACTCATTTGCATTCAGTTTGCATAAATTAGCATGCCGCGGAAAGCAACCCAGGGAATTAACGCAAAAAGACTCAGCTTTTGTGCCCCAGGGAGGTGATGAGGGAGGCAGCGTCATCCCCAGAGAGAGTGCGGCAGCCCTGACTTGTAGGCAGGAGGTTCCGTTGTCCCCTTGGCCTGCAGGTCCTCAGCATGGGCCGGTGGGAGGAGGCATCCTCAGATCTGAGTGAAAGTCAGAAGGGAGCGAAGCTGGGGGAAGGGGTGAGAGCAGATGTGGAAGGTCCAGTGAGACAGAGCGTTTCAGTGGAGACGGAGACAGCCCATGGGGCGGGGACAAAGGGAAGAGGGAAGAAGGAGCAAGAGTGGGTGGGTAAGTAGAGGCAAGTTGGTGGTGAGCACTGCATGGCCAGTTAGGATGACACACGGTGGACATTTGTTATCTAGCAAGTCCTAGAGAGCATGTGGCCAGGCGGGTTTCCCAGGAGCCATTTCCATCCTCTCTCGCCAGGCGGGTGTTAGACGGGGGTTTCTTGCTGGGGTCTGGAAAGTCACCCCTTGGGTCTCTGAGGTGTCACAGCCTGAAAGTGCAGATGACAGATTTTAAAGTGGTTGCAGATGAGACAGATGACAGCAGGACAGGACTTTGCGTTGTTTTTCCAGAAGGAGGAGCAAGCTACCCCGTCCGCAAATACCACTCATTTCCCCGGTGGCCACGACACTCTTGAACCTGAGTGAAGGGTGCTGCCTGGCAGAGGAGCAGAGGGAGGTGGAGTGGCCCTCACAGCCGGGGGAGGCTGGCACCTGGTGCAGTACCCACTGTCCTAAGTACCACACATGTCTCTAAGCCATGGAGTTTATTGACTGCTGGCTGTAGGCTGGCCACTCTCCATAGTGCAGGGTCTGATACCTTCTAAGGCCATGCAGTCCGTGGAGTCAGCCCATGGTGGGGTCAGGAGTGTGGACTTCGGTGTCAGACCCCTTTGGATTTAATCCTGGCTTCACCCCTGGGGATCTTGGGTAAGTTATGTGAACTCATCTGTGCCTCAGCTTCTTCATCTGTAAAATGGGAATAACATTGCCTACTTCATAGAGCTGTGGAGAAAGAACTAAACACAATAATCCCTATAGAGGTCTTAGAACAGCAGCTGTCTGAGAGGAAGGACTCAGTCGATACAAACATTGTCATATGCGGCAGCCCCAAATAAGATGCAGTGAAAAAGATTGCAGAACTTGGAGAGAAACACGGGGTGGGCTGCTAATTTCTTGGCCCTGTGCCCAGTGTGGCAACTGCTCATACAATTTCTACTCAAGCTGATGCAGTCACAGCAGCAGACCGTGTGGACAAGGGCCAGGCATGGGCTCTGGCCAACCACAGGCTAGGAAATAACACTGTTAGCTGATGATGGTTCCTTTTCTTTTTGCTCCCTCCAGCAGGGGAGTATGAAGTATGAAGGAAAAGAAATGGCTCCTGTATTCGTTTGGCTGGAGAAAGGGACCCCAGCAAGAAAGAAAGGCATGGGACCCTTCGTGACTTGTTTCTACCACTCCCAATAGAGGGCCCCTGGGGAGGGCCTGGCATTGCGAGCAAGAAGGGACTGAACATTATTAATGGTCTCTCTCCATGTCCTGGGCCTCCCATCACTTAGAGCTGGCAGAGGGCTGCTGGAAGGAGGGGAGCAGGGACCATGGAAGGTCACCGTTGTGTCTGGATGCAGGAGAATGACGGATGGACTGGTGACTGTAGGTCTTTATAACAAACATTTATGGAGCCTCTAATATGTGTGCTGCACCTGGGGACTCAGAAACAATAAGACATGGCCACTCCCCTAAAGGAGGTTACAGGCTGTACCAATTGAAAAGAATTACTTCAATTCCTTCTTCTCAACAGAGTCCTCCACAGATGCCACCTCTCCCTCTGTCCCGGGCACTCAGACAGCCTTGGGGACTCTCACTGTTGGCCTAAGGTGACTTCCCTGACAGCACACCTGTGTCCCACTCTCAGCTTATCACCGGCTTGCAGAACTGCTCTCTGTGGCCGAAAGCACTGGGCTGGTGGATTACAAAGAGTTCTGAGAGGCTTCTCAGCAGGCTGTTCTCCACATCATTACTGCTCAGATCCCAGAGCAATGTGCCAGCCGCCTGCTTTTTCTCCAGCCCTTGCTCTTCCCTCAACATCTAGCTGCTGGGAATTCCCTGGCGGTCCAGTGGTTGGGACTCTGTGCTTCCACTGCAGGGGGCAAGCGTTCAGTCCCTGGCTGGGGAACTAGGATCCCACATGCCTCGAGGCACGGCCAAAAAAATAGAAGATCCAGCTGCTGATGCTATGGGATGTCTGATAGCCCAGCCTGGGATCACTACTCTGGGCCCCATAGTCCGCTTGTTTGAAGTGAACGGAGGAAATAGACTTGAATGTAACAGGGTTGTTGTCTCTTGGACCTGGCCTTAAGAGTTGTGTCTTCTTGTTTTACATCACCTCCAATTTATCCTCAGCCTGACTTCAGTCATCACCACCCTAAGTTAAATCCTGGATGCCCAGAAAATTTCAAAACTGGCTGCTAGTTGATTCTTGAATTCAGAGAATTCTTGGACTTTGGGATCAAAAGAAGCTACTTGTGTCTGGGGTACAAGGAGGTGGTTGGAGGGGGGCTGGTTATATGGATCCCAACTTGCCGTATCTGTGTTCCCCCCTCCCCCCATCCATCTCTGAAGGCTGAGACCCAGGCCAGGGCTGGAACAGGCCTCTCTGGGCACAGAAGCCTGCCAGCATTGATTTTGCTCCTGAACCAAGAGGCCAAAAGGACATTGTGATGGTGAGGCAATGAACGTGAAACAGAAACGAGTGGCTTTAGTTTCAGGAAGTCCAAAGTGGAAAGCAAGTGTTGACATTCTTTAAGACCCATTGGAGGCTGTATTTTGTGCTGCGCTAGCCAGAACTCTGCTACTTACTTGAAGTAGGACCTTGGGAAAGTCCCTTTCCTCTCTAGGCCTCAACTTCCTCATCTGTAAAGTGCACGTGGGATTAGCCAAGATCCTTCTGGGCCTGACCTGATTTGGCCCTAGGTGTTCCAGTAATCTGTCACTCAGAGGACAAAGAGCCTGAAGGTATGTGGGGAGAGTTGGGGAGGAAGGGACTAAGAAAGGTTCAGTGGGAGTCCTTGTGAGTTTAGCCAACTGATAGGGGAGAGGAAGAGAGGGGAGTAGGGAAATAAAGTGAAAATGGGGAAGAGGGAAGAGCATAAGCGTGCGGGCTAAGGGGGCCCCCACAGTTACCTCAGGGCTCCTCGGGCACATCCGGGCCAGGTTTACTTTGTTAGGATGGGGGTAGGGTTGGGAAGTGGCAAGCTGTGTTTTCCATAGAGGGCCACAATGATATTGCCACCCGCCATGTTCTACATCGTGGTCTTGCCATTTCTCTGTCAAGAGGTGGAGTCTAGTTCCTCTCCCTTCAAATCTGGCCTGGCCTTATGACTTGCTTGTAACCACAGAATGTGGTAGAAGTTACGCTGGGTGACTTCTGAGGCTCAGTCAGAAGCAGCTTCCACTTGGTTATCTTGGGTCACTTGATCTGAGTGAAGCCATCTGACTACCTGAGACCATCATGCTGGAGAGGCCACATGTAGGCATTCCCATTGACAGTCCCAGCTGAGGCCCACCTTCCAGCCATTTCCCTCAAGGCACCATATATGTGGATGAAGCTACTTTTGACTCTCCAGGCCAGACTACTGGCCAACCTCGCATGATACCACGAGGAGGAGAAGATTGACCCCACTGAGTCCTACCCAGATTTCTCATGTAGAAGAATCTATAAAATATGAGAAAATAACTGTTGTTTTAAGCCACAAAGCTTTGGGGTAGTTTGTTATAAAGCAAAAGGTACTGGCACAGGATGGTAGGAGGTGTTTAAAAATATAAGCTCCCTTGCAATGAAAAATCCTTAGAAATGTATAAACAAGACTTTATAGATTTCAGAGATGTGTGAAATTTCAAAATTAATTTGGAAACCAACTTTAAATTTTGCCTATTAAGGACATTACAACAAAACTACCATTTTCTTTA